>NW_017728950.1:42251860-42274451 GCF_001723895.1 Crocodylus porosus
GCTACGCTTCCCGTGCCTCAGTTCTCCATAGCCAATAGAACCCAGCCTGTTACCGTGTCTAATTGCCACCCCGGCCCACCGTGACTCTGGGGTTTGGTTCCCCACCCCGGGACACTCACTAACCTCTGCACTTCACAGATAATAGCGATCTTCCTAAGCAGTCTTGTTCTTCCATTATGCAGTTTTTTACTGCATATCTCTTGCTGCTGGCTACTCGATCATTTTTCTTATATCCTGCTTTTTTAAAATATGGAGTTTTTCACAAGCTTTTTCTCTATGTGCTACTCAACTCTGCTGTGTTTCCTTCTTTCCAAGAGTCCTAATGAAGGTACTATGATATCTGAAAACTTGCACTTGGTCCAATAAAAGATATCACCCACAAATTTCTTGCCTCTCTAAAATTAAAGACCTTTGTAAACTAAAATGGTTGAATTATAAACCCACTGAAACCAGAGTTTATAATGAAGACATAAATAGGCCCTTTAGTTAGCATAATACTAAAACAGCTGTGTCATGCTATAGATACCAATGGAATTACAATCCTAAATTTTTCTGATTTGAATGCGCTAATTGAAAAGGTTTTGCATGGTAAATTACATATTATCCATCCTTCCCAAATTAAAATATTTGCAAATTACAGTACTTAAAAATGTATGATGATTGAGTTAAAAACATGTATATCCTTTGTTAAGTATGCATTACCACTATATATTTTAATAAATGAAGAATTTATTTTCCTGTCACAAAATAGAGGGTTCCAACAATTCTCATTTCCCTAAATCACATTTACATTGATTGAAACCATCTAATTTGCACAAAAGAGCAATGGAAAATTAATTTAAAAAACACATTTGGTTTCACATATGTTTGCAATAAAACTGTTGTTTTAAATGGCTTAATTAGAATGGTTTGTCATACTTACTGGAAAACGGCAGAATGGCATAATTTCAACCACAGAAGTCAGGGAGTGAGTGAAAAGGGTGGGCATGAAAGGAAGACTTTAAAAGCATTTTAAGAACTTTGGAGGGGCTTTTATTTGTAGCTCCTGTAAAATAACTTCACTCAACTTTATACATGTATGTCCCAGTGTGTCCTTAGCTGTCTATTTATAAAGAGAGAATCATGAATCTGCCTTACATGATATATTTCATTCTCAAGAATTCACATTTACTGACTGGTGTCTCTCCCACTCCATACCTCAGAACGGAATCATACTTATCAATGTCATGCTCCCACTGCTTTTCTCTTCCTTCAGGATTTTCCACTGAGGAAAAACTGTAGTATTTTGGCCTGACCTCCACAGAAGGCTTTCTTGTATGATATGGCAGGAAAGTTGGTGGGAATATACAATCACAGAAACCTGAGTTAATAAAACTGAAGAGGGCTTTGCTGGAATTGAAATCAAAGTCATTTACAGTAACTTCCCATGGTGTTTTATTAACTTTTGTAAGCTGAAGTCTTTTGTCTGCACAAAGCTCTTCTGAATCTGGATTTCCTGTAATAACATTTGCCATAGGTTTCCTGATTACCAGCAGCTTACCCAATAAAGAAGAAAGGTTTGCCTGATCTACTGATGGCCCGCTGTATTCCCTACACACTCAATAATTCCCGTCCTAATATTGGCTATCCCAGTTTCTCTTCCCCTCCACAGAACTGCGGGTGCTGACACAAGTTAGAATTTGTCATGTGATCAACCCCCCGAAGCACTCTACAGCCATGCCCTTACAGCTGCAGAGCACTTTAAAATGGCCTGGTCCCATCCAATCTGAACCCACATTACATGAGGGTTCAGATGAAGGTGTTCCAAAGTGGAGCACCTTCATTAACTTGCAACAGCCTATGCCAGGAGCAGGGCCTGGCTGATGCTACCCAGCCCTGCTCCCAGCACTGTTTTCAGAATGAGAGGGAGAAAAGAGATGGGAAAGAGGGAGTTCCCTCTGGAGTTCCCTCTGCTGAAGGGTAAGACAAGTGGCTTGGAGTACTCTGAGGGAGTGGGCAAACCCCAGACAGAGCTCCCTCCTCTCCCTTCCCCCTCTCTTCCATTCTGTAGCCAGCACTGGAGCTGAGAAGAGGGAGGGATGGGGCTGGGGAGAGTGGCTTCAGGCTTGCAGCCACTCTAAACTACAGGTAGATTCCTCAACCCCCGGGACCAACCAGTGAATGTCTGTTTGGTTCAGGGGATCCCTGTAATTCATTGTGCTTCCTGTGAAGTGCCATGAATTACAGCAGGGAGCTGCATGCCTGTCAATACCCTGTAGGTCACGCAGAGCCATAGAAAACAGTTCCCTAAAACAGTTTGGCTTTGAATGGTATTTCTTGTATGGACTTTTCCTTGGAACAATCAACAATTTTAACATTGTTTCAGATATGCTTGTAGGGTATAGGCTATCATTTAACTTAAGAATAATGACCAAAACATTAGCATGTTCTTTATAGCCTTACACAGACTGTTGAAGAAGTGCCCTAAATTAGTACCTTCCCTAGTTGTATTAGGCACAAAAGGTTGAACCAACTGGAAATAATTAATTAAGATAAAACAAAATGAAAAATCAGTGTCTCCACTTGACAGCTCTCATAGTCAGAATGAGGTAAAACTGAGGAAATAAGATAATATGGTTTAGTTATATAAAAGCAAGCTTTTAGATGTCTAACACAACTTCGAAACCTATATTTCAAACAGGATTTCTACGATTTATTTATGAAGTATTCGTAAATGTTACCTTTAATGACAGTATTCTTAGTAAAACTGTAGATCTCTTAAGTCTCCAAGTTACAAGGAAAGGGTATGTTATACCAGGACTGAGTTTTGGTATGGTCACAGAATGCATTCTAAATTCAGTTTTTGCATCTTGTAGAACATATAAATACAGAACACTTTTCTTTAGCCAGGAAGTTATATTTTTTAAGAAAGAGTTTTAGGCACTTGTGGTGCCTTGTTTACATTCTAATTAGAATGCATCAGAGAAGACATCTAGTCTGCTCCATGTTCTAATCAGAACACTTCAGCATCGCCTCACTATCATGTTATGGAAGGTCACCTATTGTGCCTGCCATTTTAAGGTTGAGAACAAGCAGCAGAGCAGCCTGCAGGTGGCTGGACTCCCAATCAGGAGTCATTCACATGCCCACCAGGAGGCTACCTGATTCGGAAGAAGGCACAACTGATAACAATAAAAGCAGGCCCTGAGTAGTGGAGTGGGCAGCTCGCTGCAAGCAGCCAGTGGGAGAACATCACCCGGCTGGAACTGCTGCTCTCATAACATGTTGGAGGTACAGGGCAGGAACTATGGGGATGGCAGGAGGTTTCTGGTCCTGGGGCATGACCTAAAACTACACCCTACTAGGGATGGATGGTGCGATGGGGCCGCTCATGGCAGGGTGGTCCTCAGGAAATTCCACACCAGTTGCCTCCCTAGTGAAAGGTGAGTATGGGATGCCTTATAGCCTCAGCCCCCCACAACCTGGTGGGTAATCTGGCAGTAGGGACAGGAAGGGGGCCAGGCATGTCTATAGATACCTGAGCCCCATGGGGTGTAAGACCCTGAGGCCTCAGTGAAGGGGGACCAAATGGTGGCCCCAGCTAGGGGCTGAAGAGTGGCCCCAGCAAAGAGGCAGAGTGTTGGCCCCAGTGAGGGGGCATACAGTGGGTAATAGGCTGCACAGAGTAGGGTCCACAGGGGTGGCCTGAAGGATTGTGCATGATGGTACAGATTAGGGTCTGCATAGACAGGCTTGAAGAGCTGCACAGGGGTGCATAAAATAGGGTCTGTGTGACTGGAAGGACTGCTCAGATGCCAGCCCCAACAGTTCAGTGATGGAGGCCCTAGTGAAAGGGGTATTAGATGGAGGCCTTAGTGAAAGGGTATGAGTGGAGGCCCTAGTGAGAGGGTGCAAGCCCAGGCATGTACAAGGAGGCCTGAGGCATAGTTTTTACTTTGGATACAATCTGTGAGGCATGGGACACAGTATATGGGAGACTGGAGCCATGTATATTGCCACAAGTTTCGGGCACTTAATGGGCAGCTTCCTGTATTTTATATCAGTTATTCAAACATCAAGACATGGCAGGTGAATCAGGGCAGACTGGCCTAGATAGGTGGGCAGGCTGACCTTGGGATTGGCCCTGTGACTTTCCCCTGTCACACACGTGTATTAAACCCCCATGCATTTCAAAATGGCCATGTGGGTATTTTATCTAAACCTTGTCAAATGAGCTTCAGGTAAAATGTCCAGAGCCCTTTTGAAATGCATTGGGGCTTAATAGACAAGACAGTGAGCCACTTTAATTAGAGCAGCTGTCTGGGAACTATTCTAATTAAAATGCACCCCTCCATCCCCGCCCCAGCTCCTACCTCTGAGCATGTGTATAGGCCATCCTGCTGTGGAAATGAATGACAGGCTGAAAATCACCTATGAATGTGCCTAGAAACAGAACAAGTGGAATAGCTTGACTTATTAAATAAATCTATAGCGAACTAAGAAACTCACTTAACATTTCAGTATTGTAAAATATGAGGTGCCAAATTAAGTTGGGCCATAGGAACTTCCTGGTGAGAACTGAAGAAACACAGTCACCAAGTCTGGGCTATTTTCTCTCTGTGTGTTCGTCTTTTTACCTGTTTTTTTTTTTTTTTTTCCCCAGAGAGAATAGCAGAAAAATCAAAAGTTGGAGAAAAGAGGTGGGGGCAGGAGGGCATAAGGGGAAGAGAGTAGAAAGGGAGGGCAGGAGAGACAGGAAAAATAAAGAAAACAAAGAATATGCCAAATTACACAGTCGATGCAAAAATAACAGCAACGACAGCCAGAACAAATCTGGAAACAGTAGAGAGGTAATTGAATGGTGAAGGATTTTACTCAAAGGAATATTTATTAGGTCTTCAGGTTTAAAGATAGCTGTCTGGTGTCCATGTATTAGTAGAAATCAGAGCAAAAACTGTGAACGTAAAATCATTTTTCCTTTTAATCCACGATCCTTTCATAATCCATAGTCTTGGCAAATCCCCTCTAAATCATGCAAATTTTTTCCAGAAGTATATTCCTTTCCAGTCTTTCAGCTAAGTCCAGTCTGACTCATTTTACTGAGTCAGAACCTCATGGCAAAAAAAAGTTGTGAATTTACTCTAATATTTTGGGGGGAGGCCCTTTCACTAGGATAACCAAAAAGAGTCTCAAGTGAGTTCAGAAGTAAAACTTAATTGGTAGTGTTTTCAAAATTGAACTCCTGGATCCAAAACTCTGCTGCCTTTAGGCAATCCCATCAGACAAAAAGAAAATACTTCATCTCGTAACCTCTTCATCAAGTATTCTATGATTTTTTCCCCAAACTAAAACAATTGTTAATTATCAGAAAGGAAACATCCCTTTTCATGCATTCAACTTATCTTCTCCAAAGTAGAGGCAACAGCTTAAAAGAAAACTTACATGTATTTTCTGTATTATTGAAAAGAAAACTTTTGAGTTTGAGATCCTGCTGCCTGGAAAGTGTCACGGAACTGTGAAATATTATAGTCCAACTGTGTTTAAAAAAAGATTTATCTGGCTATGAATCATATCCAGCACCTGTCTTAGCTGCTTTGATGATGTATTTGATTTATATGATTGAGTTATGGGAAACAGCACTAAGCAGCATACAAATGTATCTTTGATGGGTTGGATAAAAACAACAAACAGCCGACAAATAAAGACACTATCTCTACTGGAAGGCAGTTGGTAAGTTTATACGGCAGCAGAACTCTGGTAGTTAAAGCGTTTATCAAAATTCCATTATGAAAGCTGGCCAGAAATTCTTTTATATATATATATATATAAAAAGATTTTTTTTTGGTTATAAAATGCCAATTTGTTAAAACTGGAACTGTCAGTAAGAACATTTCAGTTGTGACTGAACTTACACTGGGAAAAAAAATCTCAACTCCATGACAGAATTTCTAAGTAAAACCTGAAAGGAACCTCAACATACCCAAGATATCTGGCATATGGGAAAATAGTTTCCCAGGGTACATATGCCAGATATCTTGGGTATGTTGGGGTTCCTTTCAGGTTTTACTTAGAAATTCTGTCATCATCTTAAATACCAAGATACTGAGTATTGGGAGAGGAATCTCTCTTGCTGTCGCTCTCTCAGACAAAGTACATGCATTCAAAAAAAACACTGAGGAAGTGCTCTAACTTTTGAACTTTACCCTAAGCACTCACAATTAGGTTGGGAGGCAGCGGAACGCACGTTAGCCCTTGGTGGGGCAGGCTCAAGCATGCCTGCACATCCCAATTGCAGCAGGTAGAGTGGGCTCTTGCTCACCTCTCAACATGCCCTGCCAAGCAACTTCTGATTGGTTGGCAAAGATGTCATGGCCACCCACTTGGAAACCTTCACCCCACACACACATACATACACATACACAGAATCCAGGTGGCCTGGACACTCACACACATGTAGACACACACACAGAGAACCCAGGTGTCCAGGACACACACATATATGTGCATGTAGAAAATATAACAGAAAACCTAGGATTCTCTGTCACTTTAAGGAGCAGCCAGGGAGAGTCCTTCATGGCAGACAGTGTTGGATTGCCACTGAGTCCAGTTAATGAACCTAAGTAGAGGGCTCCTTCAGCCAACCATGTGGAGTCACCTGACTGAAAAGGGGTAGGGCCTGGGAGAGAGATAAGCCAAGGCCAGAGCATGCAGTCTGGCCCTGGAGCCTGAAAAGGGAAGAGCTCTGCTGTGCGGTTGCCTGTTGCTGAGAGGCAGACTCTGATCATGCTATGCCTGGAGACAGGAAGTAAAGGGCAGAGGGCTAGCAGCAAATTAAGGCCCATGGTTATGATATATAGCCCAGGAGGCTAGAAGTTTACTTATATCCAGAAGGGCTTATGTTTTGATTACAGTTTGGTCAAGTAGTTTGGGTGGGACTGTAAAAAGTGTTTTGGAGGTCTCATTAGCACTTAAGAGGCCCACAATTGCCTTGAGCCCTGTTCAGGGCAGGCTCAAGGTGCAACAGGAGGGTCCAGAGCCCAAACAAGGGCTGGACTTGGTGACCACAGGGCCTGGAGCCTAAGAAGGGAAGGACCTGGACTTGGGGCCAGGGGTTCCAGAGCCTGAGAGGGCAGCAAGCCCAGAGCAAGGTGGACTCAGGGGCCAAGGACCCAGCACCCAAAGTATGGTGGAGGCAGAGCCCAATAGGACAAAACTGAAGCTGGGACCCAGAAGCTTGGTCCAATACAATGGATTGGAGCTAGAGGGTTCAATAAGAGAAATGGGGTGGAGGATGAAATGGCTCAGGCCCAATATGAGAAATGATTGCATGTAACAGTTCTTAAGGCCAGTTCTGGGGTGGCACAGGCAGTCAGGAGGACCCACTCTGCCCAAGAGGGACAGAACTGAGACTAGTGCAGGGTCCAGGACAGACCTGCTGGCTATTAGACAGATTAAGGCTCACTCTAGGACCCTGAGGCAGCCTCCCTCCCAATAAAACTCATCCCTGGATAAGTAGAGCTGGAGGGCTTTGAGTGCCCATGGCCTGGCACCATGCCATTGGTCTCCTGCCATGGGCTCCTCTGGTCCCGTGTCATGGGCTCTGCTGCCCACAACTCAGGCTGCCCAGACACCTTCCTTCTTCCCTTCTTGCCCCCCAACCCCCACCAGTGGCACACACCAGGGTCCAGAGGAATGCTGCATGAGGAAGAGATGTGCCTTGTTTAAATTAAATGTTGGAGCTGCCAAACTGCTAATGTGTTTAATAAACAAAAACTGTGCAATGTTGCCACTCTGGAACTTGGAACTGTCTTCTCAATTAACATTGAGAGAATGGGAAAAGACCCTGCCTGCACATATTGAGTATGCCATTGAGCAGGGGAAGGGGGTGGGCAGCTGCAGGGTCCTTAATTTAACAAACGTGAAACCTTAGGGTGGTAGGTGTGTGTGAAACACAGTTTAATTAAATGTTGCAGCTGCCAAACTTTTCATGTGCATTCAAATCTTATGAAAGCCACAGTCTCTCCGTTTGTCTGTCTGTCCATAATGCTTTATTCGCAGTGTGATTGGCTGATGGAAATAACCAATCAGAGTGTGAATACAGTGTTTGGACAGGAGGTGGCAGATGATGGTGGGGACAGGGGATGGAGTGAGGCACAGAGGCAATGGAGGCAGTGCCTGGAGGTGGTAGCAATGCAGTGGATGGAATGGGGGGGGTAAGCAGGGCTGGCCTCATCCCCCTCACCCCTTGTTCCTTGGTGGTGGCAGCACGGGGGGGAGCAGGGTTGAGATGCCACAGGGGAGGGGAAGGCCAGCAGTGCAGGCCATGCCCCCTGCTTCCTGCAGGCAGCGAATACAGAAAGGGGGATGAGGCCCATACCGCTCGCCTTACCCCCTCTCTTTCCCACGCTGCTCTCTCCTGACATGGGGGGGAGCAGCAGCCCTGGGCCAAAGTGGCGGTGGCAGAGGCAAGGGGAGGAATAGACCCGAAGTGAGGGGAGAAGCTGGCCCAGTGCAGTGGCAGGGGGTGGGGAGCAGCAGACTTGGGTCAATCTGGAGGGTGGGGGATGGGAAGAGCGGATCCAGCCCCAAAACAGTGGCAGGGATAGTGGTGGGGGGCCACTCAGCCTTGCAATGGAGTGGGGGAAAGGAGAAGCAGGCCTGGCCACAAAGATGTGGGGAGAGCTGGACGCAGGCCTCTGTCCCTGCCTGCACCCCCCGCTCATCATTCTTGAGGGGCAATTGGCTAGTAAGAAAGAAAAACTGGAACACTGCATGTTCCGGAACATGGACCAGAGACCAAAGGGACTGGCATTTATCACAGTGAGACCAGGACCCACAGTGGCTTGGCTGTGGGATGCTCCTCCCTATCCCTATTCTCTCTGTGTCTATGCTGGCAACCTTCAGTGGCCAGGCATAGTAAGTTAGCCATGGAAATAAATGGGCTTAGTAAATGCTGACCCTGGCATCAGGTCTTAAGCAACCTAGTCCCCTTCCCCTCCTACACTACTACTTCCCAGAACAGGTCCCACCAGATGCTTTCCTGGCTCCTCAGACCACAGGTCATTGGTTCCTGTGGCCCATATCTCCTGTTCTGGGGCTCCCAGCATCCCCCAATCAAGGTGTGGTGCGAAACATTCCCCTATGGCTGCTATCCAAGGGCCCCAACACCCATAAGTCCTCCAGGGGCATTGGGGGCCTTGGATGGCAGCTATATGGGAGTCTGAAGAGCCAAGAAGGCATTTAGTGGGACCTGTTCTGGGGATACAACCTTAAGTACCACCAGCAAATTTTTGACATATAATAAATCTGTTAAAATGTACCACTGACAGGTTGTCTGCATACCACTGGTGGTACACATACCACAGATTGGGAACAGCTGCTATACTGGGGTCTGTTCAGATTAGGGTCTGTGTCAGATGGAAGCAATATGACCCCCTTTGAGGGACAGGGCATGAGAATTCCCCAGAATTATGACCCCACTGAGTGTAACACAAATTGACCAGCCCCTACAAACAGTAAAGGGTCCAGGGCCTAGTGCCTCTGCTTCATTCCAGGCCAGTGGCATGGGGCTTGGGGGTGTTTAAGAAGCACGAGGTCAATAGGGAGCATCAATAAACCAGTATCATCAGTTTTCCATGTGAACAGTCATTGAGCCAAGATCACTCTGAATATCAGAGTAGGCAACCTTCCCTATGAACATATCCCAACTTACCAAGGAGTCATATTAGACCGTTCCCTCACCAATAAACTTCACATTCAGAGGATCAGCAGTAAAGTCTCTGCATGGGCAGCTGCTTTAAGTTTTTTAGCCAGCACAGGATGGGGTGCCAACTTCAAAGTGCTCAGAACTATTACACTTGCAATGGTATACACCCCAGCAAATTACTGTGCTCCTGCACGGTCCAGAAGTTGTCACACTAAACAATTTGACACTGTATTTAACAGTGTGTAGAGACTCATAACAGGCTGAACAACTTGCATACACATAGATGTATTCCTTGCACTCTCAGACATTAGACCAAGTGACATAAGAAGACAAGACCCTAGCCATTCCCCTGGTGCCAAGTTACCGGGCCCATGCAGAGCCCAGCAGGCCAGGTACTTGCATGTTGCACTAAATTTAGATAAGGGATGGGGTGAATGGAAATGGAATGAACATTGGAGTAATCTGGTCTGAAATCTATTCATACAGCATTTTATACTAACACCAAACAAGTCCTTCTTTGGGCATGACCTTGACAGAGAAGATGGGTCAAGCTGAATAGACTGAGATTTGCATTCAGATGCTTCAAAACAACACTGTACAAGATGAATATCTTGGACAGCCCCCTGTGCGACTGTGGTGTCTTCAATCAGCACGGCACTTAATCGAAAGCTGCAATCTTTACAAATGCCCAGACAGGGTAGATGGAATACAAACACAGAACAATAATATGAGACAGTGGCTCATAGCTGGCCGAGGTGAACAAGGAGGGTGAATTGGAAACAGAGGCTTCACTGATTCTTGACAGTGACAGCCCAGGGCAAGGCCAGAGGACTGCCCTGCAAGGGAGGGGTGAGCAGGGTGCTACAATGCTCCATGGGATATTGCCACAATGTGGCTTACTGTGAGTCAGGATGGGGTGTGGGACAGATGTTTGTTACAGCACTCTAACCTACAGCACTGAAGTCTCATACCACATCTATCCAGGGTTATCTTGGAGCAGGATATGCCATTTTTACAGCACTCTATGGGACCTGGCTATCTGTTTGGTTGCGGCTGTACAGCACTTTTTGCATGCCTACCATGCAATAAATGTAAGTTCTATACCTGGCCTCTGTCTCTCCCTCATTTGAAAAAAAAAAAGAAACACTTCAACAGGCCTTAGTTTATCCCAAATTGGGAAAGGAAGAATTTTTTAAATCTACAAAGTTTTTCAGGAAGGGAAAACTATATCCCAGCCAGATATACCCAGTACCTTGACAACAAACAGAATAGAAACATAGCCACTGTGTTTTATAGAGAGTTACAGCAGTGGGGCTGAGAATACAAAAGGCTAAAACACATGACTGACAAAGTGAAGGGAACAACCCCCTTGCTTGCACAGCGTAAGTAACAGCTCTCTGAGAATGCTTGGTGATGTCAGCTGGACTCAGAAAGTTGCACTTGAGCTCCTTGGCTTCTGAAGAAGTTTTTGTTTGTTTACTTTAGACCGATCAAATTTTTATCCCCATCTCCTAACTTAAGTCTAAAAACAAATATAGGTTGAAAGGGAAATTCTTCTTAATATTCTGGTTCTGTGAACTCGTATATGAATATAAAGGTCCCTGATTTTCAGTTAAAGGCAGTAGCGTATTAAGTAAAAAAAAATAGCCAGCCCAAACCCCAGAGCAGTAAAATTGCATCATCTGCTTTCATGCCAGGGAGTGTTGAATGCACAAGATAGAACAACTAGTTAAAAATGTGATAGAGCCCCTCAGGGTAGACCTTCAACTTGCATAAATACCTAGGTAGAATTGGAGGTGCTCAAAGATGTAGCATTCTGAGAGGTTATTACTGATGAATAATTTACATCACAGCAGCATCCAGGTTCCTTTCCTGAAGGAGACCCACTGTGCAAACCACTTTGTGAATATATGCAGTGATATAACCCCTGTCCTGAAGAGCTTAGATTCTAAGAGGTAAGACGAAATCACCTTCCAATCTAAGGAAGTACTGCTAGGATAACCTGGGGACTGGCACAACCACAAGCTCAGCAAATAACTCAATATTTGACCCATATGATTGCTATATAATCTATTATTTTCAGCACTTTTTCTTCTTATTCAATATAACCTAGAAGACATACATTCAAAGTATTTGGGGTTACTTGAATTCAGGATACTGTTTGACCTGTATACCCTTGTTGGTCTTTTTCAGCAAAGATAAAGCAGTACTCCTTTGATCATTTTCAGTCATATCTCCTTGCTTTTCTTTAAGTAGTAGGAGCCTCAACTTCTGGAACACAGGAACCAGAATTAAGGCCCTTTCCATAACTGAGTTGGTAACCTTGTTCCTATATTTTTAACGTGCGCATCAATAACCTACTGCCTGTGACAAAGCAGTCTCTAGTCTGATTACTTTCATGAACAATAGGCAAAGTACCTGCTGCACAATTTGTGTAATAGCACAAAAATCTAATGTAAAATATTTTCATTTATTTGACAATTAGTTGAAAACAACCTTAAGTGTCATCTGTCTACTACGCAATCCAAGTATGAACATGGAGGCTATTTTGAAGGAGAAACATTACTGATAGTCCATGTAGGCTTTTTCCAGTAGTATACCTTGTTACTTTATCTTTGTGTATTTCCAATAAATGGAATAGATTGTTGTAAACTCAAATCAGACTGCCTTAGCTTTAGAAATAATCTTTATGTTTAACGGCTGGTCTAGAAAAGAAAATTGTCTCATTCCAGGTAGAATGCTATGTTGTCAGCAAAACCAAGCAAAATTAGCTGTATGCTTTCATAAATCAGACGCTAGTTTTCTTACAGCACAGGCTCTTCTGGGGATTATGTAATGGATTTCATAATTTGGTAGATTTAAACAAAATGTGGTGATGGGGGTTATTTGTAAGAAAGACTTCTGAGAACATTTGAAAAGATGACGGGGTTTTGCATTTCAAAGCTTTCTGTGTATCCTTAGAGGAGGTTTACAGAGAGGGAAGGAAAGTATAAGTTTAAATAAAAGCATATGCAAATATGAACTAATGATTTGTTTTCAGTTACATTAAGAAAAGGTTGAAACCAAAGGCTGAATCTTTTATACTAAATCATATATTGCTTTTGATTATCATTTCCCCCTTATTTCCCAAAACTCAATCTGATGTAATGAAGTGTATTATGGTAAAATCACTTCTGCTGGCATTTCCCAACAATATCTAACAGTCTTTCATTGAATTTTTTCAAGGCAGTTTTATACTATCCTGCTGATCGAAAATATAGTAGACAGTCAAAAAGGTATAAGCAGTAATGGTATGCCAATCACTGCTTTAGCAAGTAATTTTAAAACTGAAGTATCTTCCTCTTTTTAACTTCCAGGATCTAGCCTGATAATATAATAACCAATTAGGAGGAAATAAACATTCCAAATCAATTTCTTAAGTGTCTGTGGAAAATGAGGACTCTTTTAGGAGGCCCTAGGGGAACATTTAAAAATTACTGTGACAGACATATTAGAAATCCGTAGAATGAAAGATGATATAACCAGATTAAGGTTGTGGACCAATATAACAATATATTGGTTTGAAAGAGGGGAAGGGACTTACCACTCCAGAGTGCACACCAGCTGAATTTATGTAGCTGCTGTGTTCACTCCTACACCTATGGTGTAAGTGAATTAAACTGCCGTAACTTTTAACGTGAATACAGCAGGCTTAAGTCAGAATGGTTTCATTCCACCTGCATTGCACCAAATGAAAAAAATTCATTAGTTCAGCCTGATCCACCATAAATTGATATAATTTAAAATCACTCTAATTACTTTGTTCCTCCACACCCTGAATCAAACAGTGAAAATTCATGCTGATAACAGAAAATTTCTGAATAATAAGGCTTACAAGGCTACAATAGCCTCCAAGAAAAAGTGAGAAAAGGAGCCTCCATCTGTTGCATCAGCTTATAGCAATTCTAGACTTTATGGGCACATTCTTTGGAACCAGGATCTGCTCTAGCTGTGCATTATGTCAGTTTTTAATCAATACAACATGTATTGAAGAGCAGGGAGGAGTCAGAAGAGCACAAATGGCTTGCAACCACTGCCAGCCAGTCCTCACATAGCTCAGTGGCACATTAACAGAAAAGTAATAGTGCCAGCCTGAGCGGAGGCACAACCAAGGTGATTCATGGCATCTGTTGTAGGGTGTCCGCTGCCTCAGGCATGTTCTGTCTAAATTAGTGTAAACAGGTAACAGAATATGAACCTTGCCCTGTCAACAGTAGCAGCGCTTACAAACGTATATGTACGTTTTGTAGGCTAAATACACACAGCATAAGGCTTCTTTTGTTGTTCATTACATAGTGAAAAAGTAGGACTGGTTGAGTACTGTTGCCATCGATACTGCCTCCTTTGGACATGATTCCTAAAGGAGGACAGTAGGGTAGACTCTGCGTATTTGTCCAGAAATGGATCCTGACAGGGCACAGTATATTGTACTGGTTAAGGAATAAGCATCTGGCAATATGGGTATTCTAGCTTTTGGACTTTGTTCAACAGGGAACAAAATACAAGAAAGTAGGGAACATTCCATCTAACTCAAGAATATGCAATTTCTGAGTGGCTCAGGGCTGCCAGCCCCCTGGCCACAATGGCGCACGCTCCCCAGGCTGTGTGTGGAATGTGCATTGCACCACATAGCTGCCATCCCCACCCTTTCTGTGCTGCTCAGTGGGTGCCCTGACTCCCCCCACCCCAATTGCATTGCATGGGTCCTCCTTCCAGTGTCACATGGGTAACCCCTGCCATACAGCTGAGTCACACCAGGCAACATCGCCTCCCCCCTGCTGTGCTGCACTGAGCATACCCCATAAATTGCCCTCCACCCTTCCCACAGGGGCAGGGCCAAAGGCAGGGGAAGAGAAACAGAAGCTGAAGGAGGGAGGGGGAGCTCAGAGTTTCTGGCAACAGCAGCTGGACAAGGAGTGCCCAGACAACAAGTCTGGGGGCCACAATTTCACCTCTCTGGGGCCACATGCAGCCCCTGGGCCACCAGTTAGACAGCCCTAATCTAGCAAATCCCTAGTCATAGACAAATAATCCTAGGTTTAGACCACACTAACCCCTTTTCCTCCTTTGTAAAGTGCAGTAAATAACAAATCTGCCATTTGCCTCATCCTTTATATTGAATTTTCCGTAATTATTTTAGTAGCCTATATTTTTTTTCTATTCACTGAGAATGGGCTGTATTCAAAGAAACCTTTATAGTTTGATGGAATATACCCTGTAATTCAACACTTGGTCTTTCCTTTTGGTCCTCTGTCCTTTAACTTGATTCTTTTTTATGACTCTCAATCCTTTTTCTTTCCAGAGTGTTTATACTACTTAAAAGTCTCCTGCTTATTGCTTATACTAACTCTTTACATCCTCTTTTAACCACGTTGGCCTCTGTTTCCCCTTTTCCTGTTTAAACTAAAAGAAAAATGAATTTCCACTGCAGTCCTTCCAAATGTTTCCCAAATAGTTTCCACTGTTCTGGTGGTGATTTCACAGGCAAGACCACATTGTAGTACTCTGTACAGCCCCACACTTCCAGTGCTCTTAAAGTCAAAAACATATGTGTTGTGCCCTCTAAAGGCTCCTCCTCATTATTATAACAAAGTTGACAGCATTCTTCTTAATAATGATCCCTGTGTTCATACAGCATGGTCTTGCAATTTACACTGGATTAATCACTTCTAGATTATTGACTAGGATTAGGTCAAGAAAAGCCTGGGATTACTTGGACGATTAGACAATCCAATTGAATAAATAAGACCAGACTACTAGAAGTATGTCTCTCCTATTTCTTCTCAATGGATAGTAGAGTAATTACAATTGTATCTTAGTGAAACTTTTTTTTTTTTGCTTTCCTAAACTATAAAAAATCCAAAGTATGCATTAGCTTTATTTCCAAAAATTTCAAAATGTTTTTTTTTACCTTCATATGCCCCTCCCTTCCTTTTCCTTCTGCTTTTGCATAGCTACACTTACAAGTTATTTTAAAAAAAATGGAAAAGAAAATACTCAAGAGGCCTCTTCATGGTGGCATTCTGCCAATTTCATGTGGCTTGTATACATTTTCTGCCAGTCCTTGCTGTGCTGTTAGTGGTGGTCTCTGTCTCTCCTGGTCCACTAATTGCCTCTGTCTTATTATGGTATCCAAAAATGAGAAGTCACAGCATCCTCTTGGCTTTTTGGTACTGCTAAAAACTCAGAGAAGATTCTATTTGTAACAGGAAAAACTGAGAGCTTCAGTAATTCCTAAGATTTAGATAATGCTAAGGTTTACAGGGTGCTAGGACACTGGAATTTAGTTTTCAAGTAAAATAAGGGTAAGTTTGCTTATTTATTTTCCTACTTTCTATTGTTTCTTTTCTGATCTCCTGTTTAAATAATAAGAGCTCTTCCTGTTTTTGTAATATTTCTTGCTCTATGACTAGTAATGATAATTGGGGGAGGGATGCTTTATTTTTCAAATGACTGTATAGAACACAGATAAAGAGAAAGGAGGCAAAATTTCATAGATTCATAGATTGTAAGGGGCTGGAAGGGACCTTGTAGATCATCGGGTTCAGTTCCCCTGCAATAGGCAGGAAAAGACTACTGGGGTTATGTGGCCCCAGCAAGGTGACTGTCCAGTCTCCTTTTGAAGATGTCCAGGGTAGGTGACTGCACCACCTCTGGAGGGAGTTTATTCCACAGTCTGGGCACCCTGACTGTAAAGGAGTTTTTCCTGGAATTGAGAAGCAGCCTTCCAGGAATTTGTATACATTGCTCCTAGTCTTCCTGAGGGGTGCCTTGGTGAACATCTGTTCACCAAGTTCTTGATATATTCCCCTGATGTAGTGGTAAGCCACTACCAAGTCTCCTCTCAGCCTTCTCTTCTCTAGGCTGAAGAGGCCCAAGTCCCTCAGCCTCTCCTTGTATGGCTTGTCCCTGATCATATGGGTGGCTCTTCTCTGGACCCTCTCATGTTTTTCCATGTTCTTGCTGAAGTGTGGCACCCAGAACTGGATGCAGTACTCCAGCTGCGGTCTCACCAGTGCAGAGTACAATGGGAGTATCACTTCCGTAGTTTTGCATGAGATGCAGTGGTTAATGCATGCCAGTGTGTTGTTTGCCGTACTGGCCATAGCATCGCATTGCTGGCTCATGTTCACGCAATGGTCAGTTACTACCCCTAGGTCCCTTTCAGCTGTGGTGCAAGTCAAATTGACACCACCGAGCCTGTAGGTATGTTCGGGATTGTTTCCCACCCCCCCTCCCCACGATGGAGCACCTTACACTTCTGAGAGTTGAACTTCATCTGGTTCTGGTCTGCCCAGCTCTCCAGCCTGTCCAAGTCCACCTGTATGTATCTGCAACCTATCTTCTGGCATGACCACCCCCACCCCCACAACTTGTTGTCTTCCACAAACTTGGCCAGTGAGCCTTTCACCCCCACATCTAAATCATTGATAAAGAGGTTGAAAAGCACAGATGAAGCATGGACCACTCAAGGGTACCACCGGCCACTTCTTGCCAGGATGACACAGATCCATTCATGAGAACTTTGTGTCCTACCATGCAGCCAGTTTTCCACCCACTGAACTGTTGAGTAGTTAAGTCCACAATCTTCCAATTTTTCCACAAGGATATCATGGGATACTAGATCAGAAGCCTTTTGAAAGTCTAAGTATATAATGTTGACCTTCTGTCCTATGTCCAGGTGGCAAGAGACCTGTTTGTAGAAGGAGATGAGATTGGTAAAACAAGACCTACCTGCAATGAAGCCATGCTGGCTGTTATTCAGAATCTTACCCTCAATTGCACATAGATTCTTTAATGAGTTTTTTCAGGATTTTCCATGGGATGGAGGTTAGGCTGATTGGCCTATAGTTGCCCAGGTCCTCCCTCTTCATGGTTTTAAATTAAAACTAGAAGTCATCACTATTTGCATAATTTAAATCTGAAATTTTGATTTAGACAAAACATCTACAAAACATCTATAATAACGGTTGAAGGCAGGGTAGCTTTGCAACTTTACAGTAGAGGTGGGCAATTATTTTGGCTGGAGTGCCAGTTATGAGTTTAGGTGTGGTCTCAAGGGCCACATCTCTCTCTTTCTGTCCCTCACTCCCCAGAGCTATAGCACACCTGAACTCAATCCCCACTCTGTCTCTCTCTCTCCCCCTCCTTTCCTGCCCCCACTCCCTCCCTGTCTAGAGCTGTAGTATGCCTGAATCTCCATTCCTGCCCCAGAATCTGCCAGCCTCATCCATAGTTTATGCCACCACCCACCCAGAATGGCAGAAGCAGCCCTGTGCAGATGCCAGCATCAAATGTTGATGCATCTGGCAAGCTGTGGGTAGGGATCAGAGCATTCATCCAGGTCCACAGCTGACATCATTGTGTCAGAGCTGAGATGAAGCAGTCCCACCCACCCACTGATTTACCCAGCACCTCCTGGCGGCCAAAATCATAAGCCACCCATGTTCTAGATCCCATGAGCTGGTGGCCACCCATCCATGGACCAGACACAATCTGTTGGCAGGCTAGATCCAACCTGCACGCTGTATTTGTCCCACCCCTGTCTTATAGACTGACCAAAGCAGAGATGTATAACATAAGCTTTCATAAACAGAAGGCTTACTTCATCAGATACTGTGAAGGGACAGCAGGAAGCAGAGATTGCAAATAGAAAGCAGTGATTAGAAGGTCAAAGATTTTGGAAAATAAGAGGAGGGAGCTCCCAGAAAATTCTTGCCAAGTCTTTTACTCAACCCAGAGGATGTTATGACAGGATTTCAGGAGCTTAAGGTCTAAATCAAAGAGCATGAAAGTTAACAGAAAGACACTCACTGATTTCACTAAGAGCTGAATCAAGTCTTTAGTTAGAGCTTTCTAAGTGCTTTTACTATGTAGGCACAATCAATCAAGCTCATATTTCTGTTACCACTTTTTCAAACAACTAAGCCCAGAGTCTACTGCTTCAAGTTAAGTATGGGACTAAATATAGGCACATTGGGTGCATCTACCAATGCAAATATTTGGGAGCAGTTTACTCTAATGTAAACTACTCTAGAGTAAACTCTCCCAGGCACAGATCTACATGTTCAGGGACACGGGAGTAGATTTACTAGTCCTGGCAGCAGACTACTCCAACTCCCTGCGGCCCTGCAACAGGCCCCTGCTGCCATTAGGGGTAGCTGGAGGCTCTGGCCACAATTACCTGTGGCTGGCAGCCATTTTTAAAAGGCAGCCCCACTCCCTCCTCCTCGCCCAGCCACTTTTCTGGCAGGGAGCAGCATGCAAAGCACAGGGGCAGCACGCAGTAGCTGTCTTGCAGCAGCCTCTTCCCCCTGCACCATGGCTGCTCCACCCTCCACTTGTCCTGGCAGTGACATTCAGTGGCCCAGGCTCCTGCTTGCCATGGTGCTAGTGCTGCTGGCCCATTGTGGCAGCCGCCATTTGGCCCAGGGCAGTCTGGGCCCTTCCAGCTTCTGCACTCACAGTATCCACCTGGTCATCCTCACTGCACTGTGCCAGGCCCCCTGCCATTATGTAGCTGCTGCCTGAACCCCATCCTGCCACCTAGACCCTGGCAGGAATGCAGTTGATATGTGTGGCAGAAGGCCACCTTTGCCTCTCTCCAAAAACTCTGCTCTGTGACAATTTGGTTAATATGGGCCATGCAGAGGGCAGACATCCATCTCTTTAGGTAACATGAGTTGGATACATTCCTGAGGGAAGGGGAAACCTGCTCCCTCTGCCTACATGACTGTCATCACATACCTGGGTGAAGGGCTTATGCTCCCTATTGTTCTAAGCAATGCCAATCTGACCGGGAGGGAACTAGAGACCCTGCCATTCTGCCCAGGAACCAGTGATGTACTTCAAATTGGTTGGGTGGCAGCCAACAGGTTGATTGGACGAGGTATATGAGGTCATAAGGTCTATATAAGTTAAGAACTGCCCAGGGGGAGGGCAGTAGCCATAATGAAAACTCAGAGAGACAAGAACTGGGCCATCTCAGACTTGGCCTCTCTCTTGAATCACATGATCAATGAATTGCCTGCCTCCAGAAGGAATCTCCACCTGCCTCTGGATGATACTTGTAAGTAAGCTACCTGAGATCTAACTAGATATATAGCTTGCAGTAACTCAGATGTGTGATCAAAGGCTACCCAGCCACCCTGTTTGCTCTGTGTGATTTCTCTGATATTGCTCAACCCTGTACCCTATTCCAAACCTACTCCTTATAACCAATAAAGTTCTCCTTCGTACCTAGCATGGGAGACTTATTGGGAGTGGGTCTAGATTATGACTTGGGGTCCCCTTGGTTTGGCTGACTGAGGAAAACCACTGTTTGTGCTTCAGACTGAGGGAAGCGCTCCAAGTTCTTGAAGTGGGTCAAGTACCCTCAAGGGCTACTAGGCCTGTGTTTCCCAAGGGGCACAGAGCCAGGATCACTCCAGGCCCTGGGATCCCCAGGCTAGAGGGTGTGCTCCAGGAGGGGGGTTGGCTAAACGTGAGGCACCCCCAAGAAGGCACTCAGAGCCTGGACGGTGGTCAGGCACAGTGAGGTGGGTGGCTCAGCACAGGAGCACCCCCTAGTGGCCCACCATAATGTGCTCCTGACTGCCAGTACCGGGGCTGTCCACACCCTCCTGGGCCTCCAGCCCCACCACCTCTGAGTTTCCTCAACCAGCCAGGACTGGTGGCTGCAGGTCATCCAGACCACCTGGGATGATAAGCAGTGGCTGGAGGCATTACAGAAGAACTGGGCCACCCTCCAGGACTTCCTAGAGCATCAGCACATCACTATGTGGCAGTACCTCCCTGGATGGCCTGGATGTCCATTTCCCTGCTCACGCTGGCCATGCTCACCACCCTCCACTATCTTGGCCACCTCTTCACCAGGGAAACAATCCTAGAGGTATGTGCCACCCTCCAGGATATGCTGGGACACATGGTTCTCTGTATGCATGATCAACTGGTGGTGGTGGTAGGGTTCTGAACCCTGGGCTTCCCCCAGTGCCTTGGGGCCCTGGACAGGACCCACATCCCTGTCACCTACTCACCCCATGGCAACTACCCCTACTACAGCCAGAGAGGCTTCCTCTCTAGCATGCTCCAGACTGTCATTAACCAGCACGGCACCTTCATGAACATGAGTGCCAGCTGAGCGGGCAGTGCCTATGATACCCACATGTTCTGCAACTCCACCCTGCCAGACCTGGTGGACAGTGGGTGCTTTGTGGTGGGACTGCCAGTCCTTCAGTTGGGTGCAGTGTTGGACCCACCCCTCTTCATCAGGGACCGTGCTTACCCACTCCTCTCTTGGCTCATGCAGCCCTACACTGGCCAGCTGGACCCCTGCTAGGCACACTTCAACTGCCGCCTGAACTGGACCTGCGCCCTCATAAAATCATCAAAAATTAGGGTTGGTAGGGACCCCAGGAGGTCCAGTCCAAACCCCTGCCTGAAACAGAACCACCCCCAACTAGATCATCCTATACAAGGCTTTGTCTAGCTGGGTCTTAAAAACCTTCAAGGATGGAGAATCCACAACCTCTCTTGTAACCAATTCCAGTATTTTACTAGCCCCCTAGGGAGAAACTTCTTCCTAATATCTACCTAAAATTTCCTTGCTGTAACTTAAGACCATTGCTCCTTGTTCTGTGATCTGCCACCACTGAGAACAGTCTAGCTCCATCCTCTTTTGAACCCCCCTGCTGATAGTTGAAGGCTGTTATTAAAACCCCTCTCAGTCTTCTTGTCTTTAGACTAAATAAGCCCAGTTCTCTCAGCATCTCCTCAGAAGTCACATGCCCTCACCATTTTCATTTCCCTCCACTGGACTTTCTCCAGCTTGTCCACAACCTTTCTCTAGTGAAGGGCCCAAAACTGAACACAGTACTCAATATGTGGCCTCACCAGTGCTGAATAGAGGAGAAGAATCACTTCCCTTAATCTGCTGGCAACGCTGCTATCAATGCAGTCCAGTATGCCACTAGCCTTCTTGGCAACAAGGGCACACTGTTGCATCATAGTCAACTTATTGTCCGCTGTAACCCCCAGGTCCTTGTCTGCAGAGCTGCTGCCTAGCCAGTCAGCCCCCAGCATGTACTGGTACATGGGATTGTTCCTTCCTAAGTGCAGGACATTTCACTTGCCCTTGTTGAACCTCATGAGATTTTTTTTGGCCCAATATTCCAATTTGTCTAGGTCACTCTGAATCCTTGCCCTACCCTCCAGTATATCTACTACTCCTCCCAACTTGGTGTGATCTGCAAAATTGCTGACGGTGCAGTCTATGCCATCTTCCAGGTTGTTGATGAAGATAGTGAACAAAACTGGCCCCAGGACTGACCCATAGGGCACTCCACTTGATATTGCCTGCTGACTAGACACCGAGCCATTTCCCCTCTGAGCCTGATGCTCTAGACAGATTTCTATGCACTTTACAGTCCATTTTCCCAGCCCATACTTTCTTAGCTTGCCTATGAAAATGTTGTGGAAGACCGTATCAAAAGCCGTGCTAAAATTAAGGTATACCACAATCACCGGTCTTCCCACATCCACAGAGTTAGTCCTCTCATCATAGAAGGCAATCAGGTTGGTCAGGCCTGACTTGCCCTTGGTGAATCCGTGCTGACTGTTCTTAAACACCTTCTTCTCCAAGTACTTAGAAATGGACTCCTTGAGGATCTGCTCCATGATTTTTCCAGGACTGAGATGATCAGGATATGGGACCTCTCTTGATCACTATGAGTTTTCAAAGATTTCATAGATTTCATAGACATTAGGGCTGGAAGGGACCTCGGGAGATCATTGAGTCCAGCCCCCTGCCCAAAGGGCAGGAAGTCAGCTGGGGTCATAGGATCCCAGCAAGATAAGCATCCAATTTAC
>NW_017728950.1:42274626-42291186 GCF_001723895.1 Crocodylus porosus
CCTACGCTTTTCCAGGCTAAAGAGTCCCGTGGCTCTCAGCCTGTCATCGTAAGATCTGTTTTCCTGACCTCTGATCATGCACGTGTCTCTCCTCTGGACTCTCTCAAGCTTCTCCCTATGTACCTATAAAAGGACTTTTTGCTGTCTTTTATCTCAGTTGCCAGCTTTATCTCCGTGCATGCCTTGGCCTTCCTTGTCTGATACCTGCAGGCCTGGGTCGTATGAGTGTACTCTTCTCTGGATGCTGAACCATTTTTCCATTGCCTGTAAGCTTCTTTTTTCTTTTTGAGAAGTTCCCTGATGTCCCTGTTGAGCCAGGTGGGTCTCTTGGCACCTTTCCCTCCCTTTGACTGTGTGGGGATGGCATCTTTTTGAACAGTGAGACTTGCCTCCTTAAGGAAGTACCACCATTCCTGAACTCCCAAGTCATCCAGTGGCTGGTTGCAAAGGGCCTTTCCATTTAGACTCCGGAGTTTACCAAAGTCTGCCTTTCTAAAGTCAAGGACTTCTGTTCTGCTGGTAGAATTCCTAGCCTTATGGTGGATGGTGAATCTAATCAACTCTTGATCACTGTTACGCAGAGTACCTCCAATCTTCAGGTCACCCTGTCTTCCCTTTTGGTCAGCACCAAGTCCAGAGTGACTTTATCCTTAGTCAGCCCCTCCAGAGCCTGTGACAAGAACAGGTCGTCAAAAATTGCCAAGAAATTGGTTGACCTGCTGGAGCTGGCTGAATGGTCTTCCCAACAGATGACAGAGTAGTTGAAATCATCTATGACAGTCAAGTCATTAGTGCTGACTGCATCCGTCAGTTCCCCGTGAAATGCCTGGTCGCTGTCCTCTTCTTGGTAGGGAGACCGATAGTAGACACCCACCATCAGGTCCCCTTCTCCCGAGCCCTGTTGTATCTTGTCTTCCTCTTGTTACTGACATACTTGTAGAAACTTTCTTGTTACCCTTCACGCTCCTTGCTACCTGCAACTACAATTGCACTTTAGTCTTCCTGATTTCATCCCTGCATGCCCAAGCAATACTCTTATACTCCTTCTTACTTCTTTGTCCAAGTTTCCATTTTTATAAGCTTCCTTTTTGTGATTTGGTTAACTGAAGAGTTCTATGGTAAGCCAACATGGTCTTCTGTCATACTTGCTAGTCTTCCTGCATATCAGGATGATTTGTTTCTGCGCTCTCTGTAAGGTTTCTTTGAAGTACAGCCATCTCTCCTGGACTCCTCTCCCCATCAGACTGGCTTCCCAGAGGATCCTGACCATGAGTTCCCTAAGCAAGTCAAAGTCTGCTTTTCTGAAGTCCAGGGTCCTTACTCTGCTGCTCTCCATCCTTCCTTTCCTCAGAATGCTGAATTCAACCATCTTATGGTCACTGCTGCCAAGGTTGCCAGCTACTAGTACATTTTGCATCAATTCTTCCCTGTTTGTGAGCAGAAGGTTAGGAAGAGCATGGCCCCTAGTTGGCTGCGCTAGCATTTGCGCCAAGCAGTTGTCCCCAACACTCTCCAAAAACTTCCTGGATTGCCCGCACACTGCTGTATTGCCCTCCCAGCAGATGTTAGGGTGATTGAAGTCCTCCATGAGAACCAGGGCCTATGATCAGGACATTTCCACTAGCTGTTTGAAGAAAGTCTCAACCACCATTTCCTCCTGGTCTAGTGGTCTATAGAAGACCCCATCACAATACCACCCTTCTTGTTCTCTCCTCTGACCCTAAGCCAGATATTTTCAACAGGCCTATCTCCAATTTCATACTGGAGCTCTGAGAAATCATATGGTTCTTTTGTATAAAGTACAACTCCTCTGCCTCTTCTGCCCTGCCTGTCCTTTCTGAACTATTCATACCCATCCATGACAGTACTCCAGTCATGCAAGTCTCTATTATTCTAATTATGTCATAGTTCCGTGACTATGCAAGGACTTCCAGTCCTTTCTGCTTGTTTCCCAAGCTCCATGCATTCATGTACAGGCCCCTAAGGGTGTGTGTAGATGAAATGGGGGTCCTAAATTGAAGCAGTAGGTTTTTAAAAACACTGCTTTAATTTAGGGCCCTGTAAACCCCATGTCATGCACATACCCTGCTGACTTACCTGTCTCTTCAATGGTGGGGAGGGGAGCGTGAGATGCCAATGGACAGAGTGGTCCCTAGGCTGTGGGGGGTGGGGTAGCACTTTCCTCCATGCCAGCAGCAGCCCCGCCCCAGTTGGCACCTGCCCATAGGCACCCAGCTCAGGAGGTCCCAGAGGGCACCACAGCTGCAGAGGAAAGGACCGGGCCTCCACACAGCTCAGGCAGGCAGGCTTCAGCGGGGAAAAATAGATCAGGCTCACCGCTTTTCTTGGATGGAGCCTGCCTTCCTGGGCTGCTGCCAGGCTGCCTGCAGGGCTTCCTGCAGAAGCCCTAAGCTGCACTCCTCAGAGGAGTTTTAGTTTGCTGTGCCTCAAGTCATTTAAGGTGCATTACACTGCTGAATTTCCTACAGTGGCTGTAATTAATGTGTAATATGCTGCCAATGCCTGCAAATACCAACACCATTAAAGCAGTGCAAAAGCATTTAGCCTGCTTTAAAGTATTGTACACACATGCCCCTCGTTTCATCTATGCACGGCCTCAGGTAACTAGTCAATTGTCCTGATTTCTTAAGAAGAATGAGAACACCTCCCCTGCTACCTCCTCCTGGCCAGATCATGGATGAGCAGCATGGGGTAGTGGTCTGATGTCATTACTTATAACATTTTTTATTAAATGCATAAGTTTATATGCAGATATTATCATTGTTCACTGACTCTTCTGTGTGTCAAAATTTATCAGAAAAGAGTTGCTACAGGTATGCTGGCATGTTTGTATGCCTTTCCCTTAGTATCAAAGTGATAGTGATTGTTTCCCTGCCTTGTTTATTGCATTTTTGGTTTATTGTTTGCTTGTGTAACATTTGGAAAAGGTAATTAAAGAAACTCTTCTAATATTTGTTTAATAAGCAATAACACTTTTTCCACACATACAAACAAGAATAGGCTTATAAATGTAGCTAGATAGTCTGCCACAAGTGGCAATGCAACATGATAACACTTTCTGGACCTCAGTTGGGTATCTCAGTCTTGGGCCACAGAGATCTAGAAAACACAAGGAGAGATTTAATTCAGCACCTTACTCCCTCTGAAATGTTTGTGGGAAGAAACAAAATTGCTCTTTAGTGATTCTCCTTGCTCAGTTTATTTTTCTTAGATGGGCTGAGAAAGGGGATTATCTTCTTGTTTGAAAAACGTTTGATCACATAGTTTAAGCATATGAGTTGTAAATACCTGAAAGGAAACTATTTGCTTGATCAAAATTAAGCACCAGTTTACATATCTTGCTGAATAATAAGCTATATTCTCATGTTATAAATGACTTCAGGGGAATTAAAAAACAAAGATACCAAAGCCTAAGTAAAGAAGATTTAATCCTCAAAAAAGTGCACCAGACTTGAAACTATTGAATCTAGCTCTGTCCCAAGCTACAAACAAAATCCTGTCTCCTTTGCATTCAGAAAGCCATACTGGTGCTGCAGATCAGTCAGCATGACATTCAGCCAGTATAGAAGGTCCATTTCACTGGCAGCCTGAACTTCATCCTCTGAGAAAAATGACATCAGCTTCTAAATCTATCACAATCCTCAAATCTCAATACCTGTGAACCTGTGCCTTTAACACTTCTGCAAAGAAACATATCAGCTCATTCTTTTAGATAATGACTGAAAGGGTGTTCTTAGATGCAAGTGCCAAGATGTGGCAAAAAGCAGCAACAGCAAGGGGTTTAAGCAAAAGTCTTAAGTTATAAGTGGCCTCTTCCTGAGAAAGACTCATCTCTCTGTCTCTTAAACTTGTCAGGATTGAGGAACTCAACAGTATTTGATCATAAAGAGCCACTAATTTGAGACAAACCCATAATCCTTAAATTGCAAATGTGTGCTTCATTTTTCTCAGCTTCTTCATACAGTTTACCAAATTTCTATCCTCCAAAACTACAGCAGTAAAACATTAGAGGGATCTAATGATAATGCCATAACACTCAAGGTATAACCTTGAGCAAATCAGAAGTAGCTATAAGACTCTGAGAGTCAAGGTAAAGAGTGGAGGTGGGGACTCAGCTGGTATTTTCTCCAATCTTTCCACTAAAGGGTCAAATGGCAGGAGGGGGCAAATACATCCTGGAGACAAAAGCATGGCAAAATAGATCATACTGCTGTGGTTGACATGACCTTGACCACAATTAAGCAAAGAGTGGACCCATCTAACAGAGAAATGCACCTTTGGTTACAGATTTTCTAATCTTGTGAGAAAGGTTTCAAATTGGGTTTGATGGGGACCCGTGACATAAGCCCCTGGATTGATATAAACTACAGTGATCTAAACAACAATGTGTGTGTGAGTGGGTAAAAAAGCAGGTCATAACAGGTCATAAAAGGGTTCAGAAAGATTAAACTTATGAACACCTTAGATGTCCGTATAGTAATGTAAGACACCGGTGTAATAAACAGAAAGAACTCAAAACATTAAAACATAACCACAATTATGATAAATTTTGCATGACAGGGCATATCTACATGAGAAGCTACTGCACTATACTTGCTACTGTGCATTAGCATTGTCAGGCACTACCCATGACATGATGCTACTGAGCAGTAGTAATGAGCTACTGCATAGTAGCATTGGGAAAAAAAAGGTATGGTACTGGTATTGTGCAGTAATGCCAGTTACTGAGCAGTCATTTAGTACTTGCTCATGCAGTACTAAATGACTGTGCAGTAAGACCTGTGCAGTCTGCCACTCATGTAGACATAGCCACAGGAACTTAGTGGGATAATTAACATGACTGAAATACTGATACAGAAGGGTACCATTTTTTAGGGAAAATGAGGTGAAAAAAAGGAATGATATGTTACCTACTGTGAGTAACCTATATTATTTGCTCTGAGGGCCAGAATATGATAGGGGCTCATTCTGTTAAAAGTCTGAGGCTATAGCAAAAAATTATAGAGGTAAAATCAGGAGCTTTCAGCAAAAAATTAAAAACACCCAGCATTTACAATGGTAACAAAAAACATTCTCTAAATCCAGTAGTAGTGAGAGGAAGAGCCAACATTCACTACACAGCAGAGAGGAAAACACAAATAATATTGGGGAAAAAGGTTTAGGATGTGTACAGAAGTGCTGCATGCATTTTTTACAGTGCTGTAATTCACAGTACTTTTTATAGCACTATGAAGTTACACCATTCTTAAACATGACAGAAAAGCAGTGTTTGACAGGCTGAGGGAGAGGGCGGGTACAGACTCTGAGCCACCCTGCACTTTCCAGGCTAGAAGGCGGGGAGCACTCTCCAGCCTCCAGGGGCTTCTCCACTGGTCAGAAATTTGACCAGCATACAGAAGTTATTAAAAGCACTGTATCTTGCTAAAGTCCTGTAAAATACAGCACTTAAAATTTAATACCTCATTTAACAAGAGTTAATTTAAAGCACTGTACCCATTTTTAAGTGCTGTAAAGCCATGCACTTCTGTTAAGTCACAGCAATAAAGTACTTTAAATGGCAAAAAGCAGCTTCTGTACATACCCTAAATGCCTTATGCTAATGTCAACTACAAAAACTTAATTTCTTAACCTTTAACAGTTAGCACAAGGTAAGAATTCAGTCTAAAAGAGGAAAAATAGAATTCAGGCTAGAAAAAGAAGGAAAAATTGAGTTTACTGACTATTTATGTATATTAGATGTTTTAAAATTGGCTTGGCCTGATGAAATTCACCCAAAAATAGGTAATAAACTAGCTAAGCAATCTCAGGGTTGTTAGCAATTATCTCTGAGACTCCATGAAGGATGATTGAGGTTTGATGATTGACAGAAAGAGTGAACACAGTGCCTTCTTTAACAAGGAGGACATAGCTAATTATAGACCTATCAGCCTAATTTGAATTCCCAAAGAGATACAGGAACAAGAATCAAACAATCTGTTTTTAAGCAGGCACAACTACTCTGATTCTATTTTAGGAAGCAGCATCACAAAGCAGTGTGGTGTGTTCAAGGATTATGTTGCCTGGCACAGTAAGTTTGCCCTGCAAACATACCTACTATATCAGGGGTGGCCAGCCTGGGCCATACATGCTACAGGTGACGTGGGCAGGCCCTGTGTGTGGAACACACTAGATCAGGGATTGGATAGGCAACACAGCAGCAGATAGGGCAGGAAGCAGAGAACAGAGCAGGAGATAAGGCAAGGGGTACATGCTAGGAAACAGAAAGCAGAGCAACCAATCTGACAAAGGAAGATTATTGGAGTGGCAATCAGGAGGGTTATGGGACTAATTTGTGGCACACCTGCCAAAAAATGCTGGCCCCTCCCTGATCTCTATCAAAATTTGTCAGGTGTCAGATATGAATGGCTGACAAAAACCTGCCCTCTTGTAAGTCTTGTGCCCTCTTTTTAATTACGCTAAGTTGTGCTGCTTAGTAATCCAACAGTATGTGGTCCAGACCAGAGATATAGCTAGATAGTTCTGCACCTTGGATAAAGCAGGGACGGGGGAAAGGGGCTGTGTTGAGCATAGGAGAATGGGAGGAGAGTTGAACAGTATGGGTGTGTGAAACAGGCCATATTCTATTTGCATTCAAATTCAGCCCAAATCAGAGACAGTGATTCGATTAATTGATTCAAATCACTGTCCATAATTCGATTCAGCTGAATCCAAATCTGAAGATTCAATGCTGATTTAAAGAATCAGCGATTCGGCCATAGACACAGTTTTAAATATTTTTCCTATATACCTTGTGCAGCTTGTGAATACTGTGACAGTGGGGCAGATAGAGCTCCCACAGGAGCACGGGGAGGCCCCCCTGCATGCTCAGCAGCAAACCCGGAAGTGGACCAGAAGTATTTCCGGTCCACTTCTGGGTCGGCCAGGGAGCACCGGGGGGGGGCACGTCCCCACAGCTCAGTGATCAGCTGAAAGGGAACCCTGGATACCCCGCAAGACCTAGAAGACACCAGTCGCTGAGCTGGGGCGGTATGGTGGGGGCCATACCTGGAAGTGGACTGGAAATACTTCTGTTCCACTTCTGGATCTGCTGCTGAGTGTGCTGGGGACCCCTGTGGGATGCTCCATATGATGAGCAGCCTGGTACCTTGAGGTATGTAGAAAAAACAATTAAAGCGGTGTCTATGGCCAAATCACTGAATGTTTCCGAATCTCTCCAAATCAATTCGGAGGGTTCCAATTCAATTTGGAGAGATTAAAGGGTCTCCTGATTCAATTCAGATGCAGAGATTCAGCCACCGAATCAGGCTGAATCTCTGCTAAATTAAATCAGGGACCAAAGCTTCACACAGCCCTAGTGAACAGAGTCTTATCTCCCTTAACTTGGGCTGGAAGCTCCTACCATGGTGAGTGGAGGCAGAGTCCCCTTATCAGCCCAGTAGTGTAACTAAGGGAGGGTGACTAGGGCAGTAGCTTTAGATGTTGGCTGGTGGGGTGTCAGACAAATAACAGTTGCCACTACAGCTGTGCAGCTGCACAGAAGCCAGAAATCATTGCTGCCCCAGTGCATTTCAGCTGCCCTGGGTACCCAGCTGCTCTTACACCTCTACGTCTGCCTCACTTCCCTGCTGCATGTCCCTGCTGCAATAGCTACCAGTTTAATCCTCTCACACCTGCTATATGTGGAACGTGATATACGTGACATAGAAGTGGGGAGGGAAGTAACCAAGAGTTTCCTGCCTCCCATTTTCTTGGCCAAGGCTAACAGCACTTGGGTGAGCCCATCCCAGATACAGACCCCTGCCACCACTCTGGTATCCCTCTGCATCCATTTAAGTATAACCCAGGTAGTACCTGGTTATGTATTCCCCTCTCCAATCGAAGCGAAAGGTTAGCAGGGCATGTGCACTGTGGAGTGAAACTGCTGGCTGCATGCAGTTTTCCTTCTTCCCCAAGAGAGTCAAGCCAGGACACTCTGTGAACTTAACTATATACAAATTTAGTAATACAATAACCATAGGAAGGAATAAATATGTAAATACACACACAAACATGGAACTATATGCAATATATGTATACCAGAGTGGGCAAAATGCAGCCTGTGGGCCAGATGTGGCTTGCCAAGCCATTGTATCCAGCCCATGGGGCCCCTAAAAAATTTAGAAAATTTATATTTATCTGCCCCTGGCTGCTTGTCATGCAGCCCTCAATGGCTTCCCAAAACTCAGTAAGCGGCACTCCACTTGAAATAATTGCCTACCCCTTATGTATACTCTTTTACACCCCCCCCCCACACTCAGGATATAGGTAAGTAAACCAGAAAAAAGGGTAAAGATCAGGCAACATTACACTCTATTAAAATACCAACTCACAAGCACAGAATGCAAATACACAAAATATGAGTCTATGACTCACAAAATATGTGATGCATGAAGATGAAAATGAACTCTTTGAGGCAAACCAAGGTCCAGGCTGTTCTTGAGCAGTGGCTGTGCCCCAGTGACAAGAAGAGGGAGAAGATCCCCAATGCCCTTCGGGCCCTCACCCATTAGAATATCCCCTGAGGAAGAAAACCTCCAAAACCTAGAGAGCCCCCACTCTTTAGGCTTTCTCTTCAGGGGCCAGTCTCAGATACAGGGGGTGAGGGAGATCCCTTCTCCCCTGTGGTAATCCCCTTCCCCAGTAACTCATGACTCCAGGGGACCCAGGGGTCCTCATCTCCCTGGGTGAGTCACCTCCTGTCTCACCAAGGCTCCATCTGGGCTCTCTCTGGGCAGCTCCCAGGGTCTCACTCCATTCACTGCTTGTGCACCAAGTGCCTGGCCTCGGGCCACTTGCTGCTCCCATCCCACAAAGAGGTCTTCGGGCTCTTCAGGGCAACAGCTCTTCTCCCACTGGCCAGCTCTTGCCAGTTCTTCTTGTTGCCCCATCTCTTCTCTGTCCCTCGTTGTAGCCACCTGTGTGCTGGACATGCTGCTCTTTTTACACTCTCCGGATGCTCTGCCCCTGGATTGCAAATGGACCAATTGGGGAGAGGTGGGGGGAGTCCCCAACCAGGTCCGGACTCTTCACCTCACCCCAGGCAAGGGTGGGGCAAGCCTCTCTCACCTATCATCTGATAGCTGGGAATGCCCCACCAATACACTGGCAGCCTTTTCTGAGCTGGCAGCCAGGCTGCTGTCAGCAAGGTCACCGCAGAAGTATGCCCCCCAATAGACAGAGCCTAGGGCTTGTGCCCTGGTTGCACAGCTCCAGTTATACCTCTGGGCCAGATCTAAGACTGGGCTATATAATACTGCATTAAAAACCTTCAGTAGAGTAACAAACAGCAAAAGAATGTTATTTCCTCCAGCAAATAGTTTTGCAAGGGAAATTAAAACATTTCACTTTGAAGGACTCCATCATGTAATGGGGACCAGTGTTCTCAGTTATCATTGTAATTCACCAGATCACATTCTACATATAGCTATTAGGTATACTGGCTGTTCAAAGGAAAATCATAGAAAAGGAGGTTTGGAAGGGACCTTCAGAGGTTATCTAGTCCAACCTGTGGCAGAGGAAAGATCATCCCTATCCATCCTATACACATCCATTGTGTAACCTGTTGTAAAACTACATAGTCAAACTTGACATAGACACAAAGCATGACATCCTAACCTACCACTGGTAAAGCAGGAGGACAACAGTGGCCAAGGGTTGCTAAAATATGTTTGAAAGGTCAAAGGAAGACAGCCCTGCCCCACGCTGCAGAGGAAGGCAACCCTCTGCCTCCAGGCTGTACCAATTTCACCATGGGGGAATATTCTTTCTTGATACCAGATATGGTAATTGGTCTGACCTTGAGCAGAGGAACAAACCCTGTAGCCAGGAACCTCCCAGTTTAAGTCTGAAAAGGAGTATCTGCACACCACAGTCAAAATCCTCAGTCACAGCTGCGGACATCGCCCAGTGCTTCTGAGGAAAATGAGGGGAAAAAAAACAAAGACAAAAAAACCTTACAAGTTTAGCAACAGGAGGAGGAAAAAAAACACTTTCCCAGAACCCAGGTGGCAACCAGCAAGGCCCAGAAGCATGGGAAATATCCACCACAGATTATAGGCATAGACAATCCTGGATCATTCCTGGACAATGCTTCATCAACCTCTTCTTGAACTCCTCCAATGATAGAGAATACACAGTCCCTAGGCAGTCCATTCCATTGCCTTACTGTTATAATAGTGAAAAACTTCAAGCCATCAGTCTGTGTTCTGCTCTCTGCAGCAAGAGAGAAGGTTGTTTTCCCTCTTCTTTATGGCAGCCCTTCAGAAATTTGAAGATTCCTATCATGTCTCCTCTTAAGCTTCTTTTCTGCAAGCTGAATGTAAGTGTTTCCTTCAGCCTCTCCTCATATGACTTGCCTTCCAAGCCCTTTATTATTTTGTTGCCTGCCTGTACACTATAGCAGGCTGTAAGTTGCTTAATGGTGATATGTATTTACTTGCCTTCACTTAATCAAATTTTGGGTAATAGAAGAAAAATCAAAGGAAAAGATAGGCCAGAGGATATCACAAGATGGGAAACATTTTTGCAGATTCCAGATAGAATGGGAAAAAACTAGGTTAGTGGTCTCACTAAAGGTCACTTAAAGAAAGTATATTTAGTAGTTAGGCTAATCTTAAACAAGATATAGCTTAGAGATCAAATAAGAATATGCATATGCATATTAGAGTAACACCAATTCAGAATGCTTTTTATGCTTTTAAATCTTTTTCAGTAAGCTTTTTGATATTTTAGCCAAGCTATAGAGTATAAAAGTCTGGGTTCATCTCAGAAACTCTGCTCTTCAACCTTGAAATACAGTTCTTGCTGAATAGACAATCTGAAGATGAAACAAGATAAGAGCTCTTTTATAACTTAATTTGAAACTTAGGTGAAAAGTCCTTTTCCCTAACAAGATGGCCACCTGTTAGAGGCTTTTTAAAGAAATAATTTTAAATTACCCTGAATGTTAACAAGATTATTATTTCTTGAGATGAATGTGCACTATATGAAATTTCAATAGTTTCATTGATATGCCTTATCTGTACTTTTTAGTCATTTATATCATCCCTGTATTTCATTATTAAATTTGCAATTAAAAATTATCTGTATTTGTATTTATGAATCCTTAATTTTGATGGGACTGGCTCTTTTAACCTTTCTTTGTTCTCAAAATATATTTGGGAAGGGGTCAGCAGGCCTCAGGATGCTTTCTAACTACTCTATGTCCTTGTGAAAATGTGGAGCCCAAAACTGCATACAATACTCTAAATGAAGCCTAACCAGTGCCAAGTAAAAGAGGCACTATCACCACCTGAAGTCCAGATACACTATGTCCAGTGCATTTTCTTCAGCCACATGAGTAGTACTTCATCAATGAAGATCAAGTTTGTTTGGTGTGATTTGTTTTTAGGAAGTCATGCTGGCTGCATGTAATCAGCCTTTCCTCATCCAGATGCTTGCAAATAGACCTCCTTATAATACGTTACAGTAACTTTCCTGATATCAAAGTGTGGCTTACTGGTATATAGCTCCCCAGGACCTCCTTTTTGCCCTTCTTTAAAGTGGATCATTATGTTGGACCTTTCAAGTCCTATGAAATCTCTCCCACAATTTCATAAATATTCATAGATTCATAGGGCCGGACGGGACCTCAGCAGATCATTGAGTCCGACCCCCTGCCCTAGGCAGGAAAGAGCACTGAGGTCAGACAACCCCAGCTAGGTGCTTGTCCAGTCTCCTCTTGAAAACCCCCAAGACAGGGGAGAGTACCACCTCCCTTGATAGCCCGGTCCAGATTCTGGCCACCTTACTACCAAGGGCCAAGAGCCCAAAGATATTCATATTATTATCATGGCCCAAAGATCTCCTCTGACAGTTCCTTCATCAGGCCCTGCTGACCTGAATTCATTCACCCCCATCAAAAGTTAACCTTCTCTTTTCTTATCTCATCCCTCACCTTGCCCCCTTCCTTATCCAAATAGTCCTTGTTAGGTGCCTGGTTGCAACTTAACATTTTTTGTAAAGACTGAGGTAAATTAGCTGTTGCGTGGCTCTGCCTTCTTCGAATCTTCAGCCTTTGCAGTTTAGAGGTAATAATAACAGTACCTATCTCCCTTGCTGTAAATTGATCTGTTGTTCCCCCAAAGTTATCAAAACTGACAACTATTGGTTTCACAGGTATTAGAGGCCAGGTTTGAACGTGGACTATAAACAGTACATAACATATAGGTAAGACCACCATTAAACTTTTACCTCAATGACTGGTCTTCTTTTTTAAAGCTTCCTCAAAATCTGATAGAATTATAGTCTAGAACTACTCATAAAAATTGGAAAGCTCAAAATGTCATAGAATGGTAAATGTAATCTTCAGTGTTTTGCCAAGCATCTGCACTGCAAACTAAATTGTGTTTAAAATGAATGCTATATTCAAATTAGCCTTTATGTTTAGAGCAGGGTGTCAGATTTACCTTGTGCCCCAGACTGGCTCTGGACTACAGCGCTCCTTGCAAGGCCAGATCCAGCCCAGGGCATGAAGAACTGACAGCAGCAGCAGCAGCAGCATCTTCGGCTTTGCCCTGGAGCATACAGTGGCAGAACAGACTCTAGCTCCAGCTCTGGAGTATGAGGTATTCAGCAGACACCAAAGGCTAGGCAGTAGGGCTATGGCAGTTGCAACAGGTAAAGTGACTGGAAGGCAACTGGGGCTATGTCAGCCCTCACTCATCATCTTGCTGCTGACTGCCATGTCCCATCAGGCTCCAGACTCTGGGGCAGGCCACACTCACAACTTCAGGTGGCCCACCAGTAGTCTGAAGAGCCAGAAGAGTGGTTCCAGTGGCAATGCGTAGGGAGTGGACGGGGGTGCATCTCCACCCTCTGAGAGTACCGGTGCACCCCCTGCCAGGCTGCGCTCCCCACTCAGGCAACAGGCAGAGAGGCAGGGGAGCAGGTGGGAGCACCCATGCCCCACCCCTGTGAACACCAGCCAGGGAGAATGAGTGCCAGATGTAGGCTGGGAGACCCACAGCCACTTTTGGGAGTAGCACGGCTGCTCACTGGTTGGTAAGTTTTGCTGCGGGGGGACCCACCTCCCCAGTCAGTGAGATTGGCCGTGAGCGACCCTCCCCACACAGTCGGTGTGATCAGTTGTGGAGGAAACCCCTCCTCCCCTTCACTGACTGATTGCTGGGGGGACACATTTCCCCCCTGACTAAGGCAGCGCCAGTTACCCATGAGTGATTCCATGTGTTGGATCCATCCTGCAGGCCAGGCCAGATGTTTGAAACCCATGATTTAGAAGTTTTCCTTCATGTATGGCTGTGTTTATTGAACCTGGTGATCACTACATGGTGTCAGGAATTGAATCTGGAGCACTCAGTAAAATGGGGCCAAGTTTGGGCCACATTGCCTTCAAAAAATCATTGCATGCCTGTCTGTTTAATCTGTCTCCCTTAAGCAGTTTCTTTGCCAATGGAAAATTCTACCCTGTGAGGTGGCTTTTTCTGGCCACGTTCTTACACCTACTGAATGCACGATCCATTTTGGTGTATTCAGCTCTGCAGGCCAGGCCTTCACAGTTAGTGCTGCCCTGCATATTTGGATTATCTTTTCTAGGGACAAATGTCCCTCATGCAATAGCCTTTCTTGCAATGCAGTGTCTGCAATGCCACAAATAATCCTGTGTCTAATAAGAGATATTGTCAGGTTCCTGAAAGCATAGTTCTTACTCTTACAATATACAAAAAGATACATGATTTGACTTTGTCATTTTTCTCCTTTTTCCCTGGTTGCTACACACCACTTGAACCTTTGTCTTACCCTCCAGTTCTCTGCTATGCTGCCCTACATCAGAAGGGCAGGTGGAGGTTGCAAAACTTCTATGTGTTTTTACTTAACCTATAATTGTTCCAGCCCCCTGTTCATATGCAAAATGGCCTTTATCCTTCCCCGTGACTCGAATGCTCCATTTGCTCTCAGGTTTCAACTTCTGTTTCAATTTAGAATTCAAAATCCTTTCAAGTTCTTTCTCATTCACCACTTTTGATACAATGTAGTGATCAGACCCAATTGCTCCCTAATTGAGGAACCATCTCCCAATTCCAAACTCTTCTAAATTAAGGAGTGTCCCTAAATTATAATTTTTATAACAATGGATTCATACATTTATACAACCCCCTAACCAGAGGCCTTATGAACACTGAAGGTGATGTCTATGCACAAGCAAAAGTTTTCTTCATTCTTCCATCAAAGCCTAACTCACTGAAAGACGGCTCATTTAAGCGCCAAAATCTAGTCTGCTCAGCAAAACTTTTTAGTCACCCAACAGGTGTGATTTCATGATATAGCAACCAAGACTTACTACTGTGATAGATACCATTGTTGTTACTTAATAATATATTATGCCTATAAGAGTAAAATAAAAAGGTAGAACTTCACTCTCCAGTGTGAACTATCAGTATCACAGCCATCTCAATGCTGTTCTGTCACCTCTGTGGATAAAGGCAGAGGGAGAATAATTGAAACCTAAGTTGCAGAAGCACCCCTCAATATAGGTTGGGAAGTGGTCACTTTTATTGTGTTGCTACTGCTAATCATTTAGGGGGCTTGCTGGTAGTGTATCTGGATGAGCATGGGGCCAGGAGAGCTCTGTCCACTGCAGGAGCATCTCTCTCCTGGTCCTGTGCACTGTGCACATCAGGTCCCCTCCTAATGTACATGGAGCAGGAGACAACTGCCACTGCAGCCGGCTGAATACTCCTGGCCCTGGGACCACTGGGATCACCCCATGCCCCTTGCCAGGCCCTGGGCTAGCACTGGGGGAAGCTTGGAGCTACCCAAGACTGCTGCAGTGGGGGTAGAGCAGGGTGGGAGCAGATCTGTACTTGGCTGCTTCCATTGGCGCAAAGCTGCTCCCAAGAGAAAGTACATGTAGATGTGCTCCCAGGTAAGCTTGCTGAGCAGTATTTTACTGCACAGTAAACCTACTTAAAATTAGTAGTATGCGTAGATGCACCCAGTACTACTGAAATCATATTCATATTGCCTGAACTGTTTCTTTCTTCTTTCTACTCTGGTTTCCATCAATCTGGTACATGATTAATGTGAAGTTTATTGTAGAAGTTTTCAAACCGCCAGTGGTAGAAAAGGCTTTTGCTAGTCTCACCATCCATTAAAAATACAGTTCCACAATTTTCCCTACAGGATTTGTGTTCATCAGCATTCCTACCATACAAACCATGGTATCATTTCTTATTGCTTCATTACCTAAATCCCTTAACTAAACAAAAATGAAAATGACCATTCCCAGAACGTATTTGAATCTCAGCCAATCAAGGTATATAGATAATACAGTTCTAATTATTTTAGAATCTAGTGGGTGTTTTTCCAGATGGGCGATTTGAATTCAATTTGGGGGTTTATTTTAATAGATTCCTTATTTTGTGGCATCAGTTCAATCTTTTCTTTTATTACTTATAATTTTTATCCAAATAATTTTAGCATGCATATATATATATACACACATGCACACACACACACACACACACACACACACACACACACACACAGAAATAATTTTAGCATACCTGTATTAGGGCTGTGCAGAACAGCAGCATTCCACTTTAACATCTGTTTTAACATTTCAGCAGAACAGTGTTTCATTTCAAGTTTTGTTTCATTTTGAAAGCACTGTTCCATTCCATTTCACTGAAACAATTTCTGTTTCGACGCTGTTCTATGTTTCACCCATAGGCTATAAAGGGGAAACATGAAACAGCCTATAACTTTGTCATTTCTTGCCTGATTGTGATGAAGCTTGCAAAGATGGTAGCCCCTTCTGGGGGCACAAAGCCTACCAAGTTTCAAGGAGATAGGTAACGGGTTTCTATGAAACTGCACCTCAAGCTGCTGACAATCAAGATCCAGGGAGCATGAGCAGTATCCTGTGATCCAGCAGACAGATTGGGGGCCCGCACCCTCGGGAGGAGTCCAGCAGAGCCCCCAGGGGTGTGGGTGGGCCCCAGTCTGCCTGCTAGATCACAGGACACTGCTCCTGCTGCCTGGGACCGAGCGCTGCGATCAGCTGGGAACTGAGCCCGGCAGTGGGAGGTGCTTCCCCCCACTGGGCTCAGTTTCCAGCAGCTCACAGCCCTGTGGAACTCAGCCTGGTGGTGGGAGGTAGAGCACAGTGCCAGCTCTGCCCAGCTTCTGCCACCAGGCTGAGCTCCATGGGGTTGGTAGGGATGATTGGAGCACAACCAATGGGAGGTGGGAGGTGGGCAGAGCTGGTACTGCACTCCCATCAGCTCCACCAGCCCCACAGAGCACAGCCCAGGCCCTCATCACCTGGCTGGCTGCTTCAAAATTTGAAACATTTCAAAACTTTCAAAACATTTTGACTGGCCTCGTTTCATTTTGAGGCTGTTTTGAAGCCCTTTGTTTCATTTAGATTTCACTGTTTCAACCTCAAAACAAGTCAAAACAGTGTCGAAATGAAACAGCAGTCAAAGCTTCACACAGCTC
>NW_017728950.1:42291286-42309426 GCF_001723895.1 Crocodylus porosus
TGCTGAAATTATTTCAGTGTAAAATTTCAGTGTAAAAGTATTTCAGTGTAAAATTTCAGTGTAAAATGCAATATGTATGTATACATACATATACACATATGTTTATGTAGCTGTATATGTGTATTTACACACACATTGCATTTTACACTGAACTTGTACATTTTAAAAACTGAAGGTTTGAAATGAACAAATAATAAGAATTTATGACTTAATAGATACTCCATAATCAGAGAGCAACTTACAATGTCCAACTTACACTATGTTTGGAATCCTAACTGATCAGGAGTAATGACAGGAGTAATTCTAAAAATGCAGGCTTAAGCTGTTTTGCTCTTCTTAAAAGACAAGTAATTCAGGTCAAGTTAGCCTGTTTGAAATTAGACTTTACATCAGAAAACCCCAGTCCAGTTAAAAAGAAGATTTTGGGATGATAGTAGAGAGGGGAACCAAGAAGAATAATCTGAGACCTGTGGCTTAGTCCAAGGGAGGCCAATTTGCTGCCCCAGTGCAACAAGTGGCACGGGCAGCTTCTCTGTGTGGTGCATGACAGCTCTGGGAGTGGCAGATAGGGAGGAAGCAGAAAGCAGAGTAGTAGATCAGGCAGGAAGCGTAAGACAGAAAACAGAAGCAGAGCAAGAGATTAGGCAGAGGAAGGAGATCAAAGTGGCACTATGGGAGGGTGGGGCTAATTTGTGGTATATCTGCCCAAAAGGTTGGCCCCCACTAGTTGCTATAAATGATTAATGAGAAGATAAATAATGGTTTGGCATATCCTCTGTTATTAGCTATGAGTGACAACTGATATCTTCACATTTGAACCATGGTTTCCCCCACCTCTAAATAGTTCTGATAAAACACAACTTGAATTTGAAAAACCCCAATTTTAAATTTGAAAATGTAAAATCTGACAGGGTTTTAAATTTAGATGGCAGATTTGTGCCTTATAATCTAACCAAAGTGTGTGTGTGTGTGTAGCGCACACCTGAGCAAGTTCCTGGTGTAGATTGACTGCAGTCCATTTCATTCACCTGAGTGTGGTGTGCCATCCAGAAACAGAAAGATATAGTTAACTATGTCACTCTAAAGTCAAATAGGCTAGCCAAAGTAGATATATCTATACAAATATATCTATACCTATATCAATATCGAATGGCAGCAAACTGCTTCCACTTCCTGGGACCCTGCAATGGGCCTCTGCTGCCCAGGGTGCTAGCTCAGAGGCTGGCAGGGAGCACTGGGACATGAAACAGCTGTCTCCTGGCCGGGGCTGGGACGTTACACCTGCTCCTGGGGGCTACCTGCTGCCAGGGCATAGACAATATCCCCCAATCCAGTAGCAGCGGGCTCTTGGCCCTGGCTCCCTGATCAGGGAAGGGGATTTGGAAAGAGCTGCAGGCAAGGGGCAGACCCTAGCCACTGCCCAAATCTGTTGGTGGAGCAACTATCAGCTACCCCACCCCTGCAGCAATTTCCAAGCCCCATGCCTTGATCATGTAATTGGGGCATGGGGCTCAGACCTGCCCCTGACCAGGACAGTTCCCAGCCCCTGCCTCACAGATCAAAGACTGGGGAGCCTGTTCCATGCTCAGCTCTGTGAACATGGACCTGGGTGGGGAACAGGCTGGGGAGTTTGCTCCCCACTCATCTCCATGAGCATGGAGCTGGGCAGGGAACAAACTAGGGAGTTTGTTCCCCGCTCAGCTCAACAAGTAAGCTCCACAAGCTCTCCAGCCTCTTCCCCACCCACCTATGCACTCACAGAGCTGGGCAGGGAACAAGGCACCCAGACACTGCCAGCAGGGAGCTCCTAGTGGCAGCTCTGCACCACAGGCCCTTATCTCCCAGTGCCAGCTCCACAGTCACAGGGCAGGTGATGGGAAATCTTTATTTTCCAGTGCCAGCTCCACAACTAGCTGGTTGTGATGGCAGAGCAGGGGCTGGGAGATGAGCCTCTCCTAGCCCCCACTTCCCAATCGCAGTCACAGAGTGGGGGACTTGGAGCTCCCTGCTGCTGGGGCAGGGGGACATAGTTCCCAACCGGGCTCTGGTGGCAGAGATATCTCCTGCCCCCAGTGGACAGCTGACCATGAGCAGATTTGCTCCCAGTCAGGCTTCTATATGAGTGCTTACTGTGCTGTTACTTGTCGAAAGTAAATTTGCTACTTGCATTTGCAGGTAGCAAATTTGCTCACAGATAGTGAGTTTTACTGCTTAGTAAGCATGAGCATATGTAGACCCACATGCTTGCTGTGCAGGGAACTATACTACTGCACAGTTAAGTGTCTCATAGAAATTCCCGCTCAGTGCGAATCTACCCTGCCTTCTACTTTAAAACTCTGTCAGATTTTACATTTTCAAACTTCAACTTTAGGTATATAGTTAATACAAATAATACAGATATTGGAGTACTTTTCTGGGAAGATATATATTTCCATCACTCAATAACCTACAGCCATAGCAAATTGGTGCTCTTTTAGAATAGTTGAAACCTAAGTTGCAGAAGCACACATGCATCCATATATATTATAGATATGTCTATATATATGTATAGAGAGAGAGAGATCTGTATTAGGTGTATTATCTATATACCATATGTATTAGGGCTGTGCAAAGCTTTGGTTGATAATTTGATTCAGTGGAGATTCAGCCCAATTCACTGGTTGAATCTCTGAATCACATCAGGAGACCCTCTAATCTCTCAAATGAAATTGGAACTCTCCAAACTGATTCAGAGAGATTCGGAGAGATGAGATGATTGGGACATAGACACAGCTTTAAATGTTTTTTCTACATACCTCAAGGTACCAAGTGGCTCATGAATGCTGAGATGCTGGGGTGAATGGGACATGGGAGGGTCCTCAGTGTGGTTGGCAGCAGTCCAAAAAGTGGACCTGAAGCACTTCTAGTCCATTTCCGGATCCACTGGGGAGCGCACAGGGGGGACCTCCTTCCTGCCCCCTGCTCAGCAACTGATGCTTCCTGGGTCTGGGGGGGCACTCAAGGCCCCTGGGGCTGATCACTGCACTGGGAAGTGCAGGAGGGCCCCCCCAGCATGCTCAGCAGTGGACCCAAAAGTGGACCAGAAGTATTTCCAGTCCACTTCCAGGTTCGCTGATGAGCATGCAGGGGCCTCCCCAAGTTCATGTGGGAAACTCCATCCACCCCACCATCACAGCTTTCACAAACCATGCCTGGTACTTTGAGGTATGTAGAAAAAACATTTAAAGCTGTATGAACAATGAGTACGCCTCACGGCTGGCAGGGCATGGCGGTGGTGGGAGTGCAGCAGCAGTGGCAGAGCACAGCGTCAGTAAGTAGGGGAGCCACCACAGATGCCACCAGTGCTGTCAGTGGGGGGCGGGGGTAGCAAGTGCCGACCTGGGATCAGCAACCACCTGCAGATGCCTCCAGCAGCATTGGCAGTGGCCAGTGGAGTTTGCGTACCGCCCACAGACACTGCCAGCAGTGTAAGTGGCGGGGTGGTGAGTGGTGACTGCCCACAGGCACCACCAACACTGTTGGTGGCACCTTTTTGTAAGGGGTGCACCACCAGGCTCAAGGGGTGCAAGTGCACCCACATGCACCCTCTACGCATTGCCCCTGACCCCTCTGCTCCCTGCCAACACACTTCTAACAATTTCAACAGTAGGAATATTTTTTTTTATTAATATGATGCATCAAATTCCTAACCCTATTATAGGGAAAACTTTCTTTTAATGAATTTTTCTTCTGGTCCTATTGAGATTCATTACAGTAAGAGTGCATTGTACATTAAGGACTAGATCTAAAGAAGGAATTATGGCTATTCAGTGTAGATGCCACACAACTTACCTTATACTTACCTGGCCCCTGGAGTAGATACCAAAGCCCAGAGGTACATAAATAAGTTCCTAAGGACTTAGTTAGATTTTAGGGCCTAGGTCCTAGTCCATCCATTAAGTGCCTAAGTAGATTTATGTGGCAGGTATTTCTTAGGGTGATATGTTTTATTAGACCAAGTGCGTAGTTAGGACAGAATTAGACAAGCTTTTTAATGCAAGACGTTCTTCATCAGGTCTGATCAGAACAAGCTAAACACAGCATAGTAAAAAATAGTTATAGAAGCAGGTGAGAGAAATTGTTAGGGGAAGCGAATACACAATTAGTAGAAGAGAAGAAACTCATTACTGGGTGATCAGGTTGTATCAAAAGGGAGAAGGATCGTTCTCACCTTTCACTTGTGAAAAAAAATCAGGAGTTGGGGAAATTATAATGTGCCATATAAACAGTATCAGTGTTTAGTCCTTGGTTCTTTGTGTCCCCCCAGTTTATGAATTTTTGTTCCCAAGTTCACTTTTTAAAGGTCTTAGGTAGATGTTATGCTATTTTATAGCTCAGGAAAATGCAAGGAAACTTCTAATTCCGTCTCTGACTGTCCTTTATCATTTTATCTTTCTCATGAAATTTCTGTGCATCAACAAGTTTTGAAACCAAGTGATCTATCATAGTTGGTAGAGTTGTACAGAGTTGGCAATTCTTAAGCAAATCAGCTGCTCTCCATCCATGCTATAATGGTGTTGAGTGGTATATTAGGAGAGCCTTATAGAGATCTTTGTTATTCTAAAGCAAATTATTCACAATCCATATTGCATGTTCTGCTTCCCCATTACTACATGGGAAATGTGGACCACTGGAGATATGCTGAAAGTCATACTGGGCTGAAACTCCTTAAATGCCGCTCCAGAAAATTGTGGACCATTATTTGTTCTCAAAACTGAAGGTATGCTATGGCACACATATATAATCTTCAACACCATTATAACTCAGTTGTGGTATTCTGGAACTGTGCCATTTCAAAGTAATGGCAGTAATAATAGTCAATAACAATGAGGTCAACAAAACCCTTCCAGGTCAGTAAGTCAGTTCCCAGCATTTGCCATGGATAATCTGGTAATTCAGTCATAAAACAAGACTCTGTAGAAACTAGTCAGTGTTCAATCCAAATCTTACCACTAGCCACCCATTTTGTATGTCATCACTGATGAAGGCCACCACTGTCTGATGATCTCTGACTTGACATCTTGTAGTACCCTGATGAGCTTCATGAATCCTCTGCAGGATCTCCTGGCATAAAGCAGAAAGTATAAGTTCTCTGTTATGGAACTTGACTAAATCTCTGACAACGTGGAGATCTGTTGGTGGTACCTCACCAGCTCACAGTCTTTGAATCTTATTTGAGCCCATCCTACTAAGCGGAACTTCTTTATTTTTTGATAGAAAGGATCAGCTTCTTGGCTTTCTGGATCCTCATCTGTAATGAAACAGATAGGGGTATCCCCTCTGCAATAAGATCCACATAAACAGCAACTTCTTGTGCTTGGAGGAGTTCTTCCAGAGACAGTGATGTCTGCAATAGTACCTTAGAGAAAGTATCTGCTGTTTGTAACTCTTTTCCTGGAGTGTATTCAATACTATAGGTGAATTTCAGCATTCTTAGATGAAATCTCTGGATTCTCAGTGGGAGTTCACTGAGAGGTTTGTCTACTAACAGGGATATGAATAGCTTATGATCTGTTTGTAAAGGTAAAGTCAGGCCACTGAGGAAAGTTCTGAGTCACTCACATGTCCATGTAACTGCTAGTGCTTCTTTTTCTATTTGTCTATGTCAAGTTTTAGATGGAGCAGGTACTCTTAACACAAGGCAATAGAGGCCAAATGGCCAGCTTCTCGAAGTTGTTGTAATACTCCTCCAAGTCCATTGGATGCTACAATACATGTACCTCGTGCTGGATCATATTAAGCTAGTGTGACAGGCAGCCTGCTTACCTGATAGCTGGTGGCCGGCATGAGCTCAGGGGGAGAAAAGCACACAACCCCACTCAAGGGGATGTATGCACAGCTGCTTGGGGTCAGCCCAGACTGAGGTGGCCAGGCTGCAATCCAACCAGCCAATGTCATGGCAGCCAGAAGGAGCACGTTGGAAAAACTGGGCTGAAGAACAGGCCGGAAAAGGAAGATGGGGAATGCACCAGGACTGAAGGGGAGAAAACACAACACCCTGCTCCCCACCCTTCCACAGCCAGAGCAGAGGACCTTGCCACAGTGGATGCTAGCAAGGTACAGCCCACACTGGGCCCCTTTTTTGAACAATGAAGGTATCCAAGTGGGATGGGATTGGGTGATGCAAAGGAGCTGGGCAGGAGAAAGCCATGCAAAGGCAGTCCACTGGTGGTCCAGGACCATCAGGGAAGACTATGGGCCAGGAGTGCCCCAGAAAGTGACTAGCCACTGTAAGTAGGATCATCCACATCCCTGTAGTGTGTATGTGTATATGTGTTGTGGGTGCATCTACACGTGCAATTAATTTGAAGCAATAAACTCTGAAGCAGTTTGCACCAGAGTAAACTACTCCCAGGTGCAGCATGTACACACACATCTGGGACAACAGCAATTTGAAACAGAGCAGAACAGTTTACGCCAGGGCCACTCCTGCTCTGCTGGCAGGGACACTGGGGGTAAGCCCTGGGCTCCAGGTGGCAGCGTTGGGCAGTGGCAGGGCACGAGGGTGCTGAAAGTCCAGAGCTATGTGGCTAGGCAGCAAGCAGGAGTCTGACCCCCTGCTGGCTGGGCTGACTGGGCACAATTTACACTCACAGTCAGCCACGGACAAGTGTCTTTAATTGCTTATTACCCCACTGTAAGATAGTACAGTCTTTGACAGTACTGTCTTCCAGTGGCATCAGTTAATTTACTGCAAACTAACTGCAGTGATCTAATTAATTAGTTTATTGTAGCAGAAGTGGACTTTTCATTAAGTGTAACTCTAGACTCTTGGAGTTTTCTGAATGTCGCATCCAGTCTTGTATTATGTTGTGCCTTGATGGTCCCAAAAAACAAAATGTCTTTCACATGACAAAGAACACCTGGGCCATCCAATATTTGTGACATCTGAAGCTGAAAGAATTCAGGAGCTCATGAGATCCGCAAAGGTAGCCATTTAAGTTGGTGTCATCCAAATGAAGTAATAGAAGTTGTTAGTTGGGGTGATTCAATAGCTAGAGGAATCTGCCAGAATCCTGCCCTAACTTTCAATTTTGTGAAGACCTTGGCTCCTGTAAGTTCATCCAAGGTGTGTTCCACTGAAGGAAGAATATCTTTCTCGGCGCACATATTTGTTCAACTGTGTGAGGTCAATATATATCCTAAATTTTCCACAGGGTTTTGGCACAACCACCATGCCAGAACACCAAGAATTAGGTTCTTCAATCTTTGTGATTACTCTCATTTTCTTTCATTTGTGCTAGTTCTGCTTTTACATTGTCCATTAGTGGCAAGGGTACTCATATTGGTGTAGTTAATGCATATGGAACTGTGTCAGCTTTTAGGCATATCGTAATATTCACCTGATATTTTTCCAAAACCTGAGCAGATGAGTATTTGCTTCTTTAGTACTGCTCCAAGCATTTCTGATCCTCTATTTCATCCAGTTGATGGAAAAGTTGTAGTGCTTGTATGACTGGTAATCCAAAGGCACAGCAAGCATACAAATCACATAGACTTCCTGGTCTATAGTTCTCTACTTTAATGTGGTTTTTGCACTGAAGGATCCTAGTACTTTGAGGGTAATTTCTCCTGGTCCCCATAATCTTTTAGTAGGAGGAAGAAGGATCCCATCCCTTTGTTGGCTGTAGTAAATATCAGGCATAGTTGAAACTGCTGGTCCTGTATCAATTTTAAATTAAACTAACTCTCCATTCTATTTATTTTTGGTTGTAGTTTCTTGACAATGTGCATTGCATTCATATTAGCTGAGGCCTGATGGGCCTTTGAATCAATCTGATTTCCCTTTGTTGCTGCTTAATTAACTCTGATTGGTGGGCTTGTGTGATAGAGTATTAAATAAGAGAGTGTTAAATCAGGGTCCAACTGTAGCCTTTGTGAGAGGTCTTCATCATGAAGATCCACAACTAATCAGTCCCTAATTAGTTCTTCCTTGAGCTCCCCATATTTGTGAGATTCAGCCAATGTATACAAAGATGTAAGAAAGCTGACCACAGTTATAAAGGTTGCTGTTTATCAGGCCTGTGTGAATAGGGAAGTATTGGATTCAGATTCAGATTTGGTTGATTCAGGCGGGGTGAGCTGCAGTAGATGCCCTCATGGCTGCCCTGCCCAGCCCCAGCCTAGTCGCTTTAAAACCCCACTTAAAAAAAAAAAAGCCCCATACTAACTGGCTGCAGAAGCAGTGGTGGGGGCCTCTGGGTGCTTGTGGCAGAGCTGCCCCCCTGCAGAGTGCGGGGCAGTGGGGACAGCAGGGATCCCCCCACCCCACCCAGTAACCATGTGGCAGCTGCCCCATTGCATGGGTGCAGTGTGGCTCGGCAGGGCACCGCACACTGTCTGGGAGATTAGACCACTCAGGCTGAGCAGTGCCAGGCTCTAGCTGACAGGTGGAGCCACCCCAGCTCCCAAACAGTGCATGGCACCCTTCCAAACCACACTGCACTTGTGCAATGCAGCAGTTGTCGTGCGGGTGCCAGGTGTGGTGGGGAAGGCAAGCCCCTCTGCTCCCCACTGCCCTGTGCTGCACAGGGGGGCTCTGGCATGAGCTTTCAGAGGCCTCAGTTGCTGCTGCCAGAGCCAGAGAGTACAGGGCTTTTTTGTATTTTTTGTTTTTTTAAGTGCCGGGAAGCTGGGTCGGGCAGGAGTGCCATCAGGGGTGGGGTTGGGTGAGGGGGGAGATCAGGAAGTAGGAGGTGTGGAGAGGGGCCAGAGGCTGGGGCCAGGTGGGGGCTGGGCTGGGCAGGGCAGCCACGGGGGTTTCTCCCACAGCTCCTCCAGCTGTGCCTGCCTCTGCTCCAGAGTGTGGAGCTGCGGAGGCTAAGTCCTTCTGCCACTTGCCCACCTGGCATGGGGGGAGAGGGGCGCAATGCAGGAGCGAATGACTCTGAGTGGCACCATAACCCCCATTCCCAGCACTACCACACCCACATCAGTGCTAGGAGCGGGGTCTCTGCCATGCTACCGCTTGCCAGCCAATGCAGGGGGGCGCAGGATGACGAAACAGCAGCGCCGGGACCAGGGGCTATGCCCTGCTGCTACTTGCCTCCTGCCTGGAGTGAGCCACGCCCACATCCCATGCCTGCCTCTCTCTCAGAGTAATGTGCCCCCCACCCAAGCTTCGCAGCTTGTCCCAGCTCCAGCCCCAATTCCTCCATCCCACACATCCCTTCCTTCCCAGCTCTCCAACCCCAACAGACTTACCAGCTGGAGGCAGCTGTCAGCTGCCTGTTTAGTCTATTGGCAAATATCCAGTTCAGCTGAATCTTTTCCAAAGCTTTTCTAAATCAATCAATTTGGATGCTTTGAGTCAATTCAGAGCTTTTACTTGGCTTCCCAATTCAATTCGGATTCAGAGATTTGGTACCTGAATCTGGCTGAATCTCCTCCAAACTGACTCACCTATTGAAACTTCACACAGCCCTACTGTTTATGGAAAATGAATCTAGCTTGTTCATAAATAATTTCTTTTGCTCCCAAAAATGTTCATACCACATCAACACATTGCTTTTTCTCTGCATTTGTAAGAGACATCAAAATGTTATTGGCCTATTCCCCCAGGGAGTAGATGAGAGTACTTACTTGGTAAGGTTCAGACTTTTTGTCCAGACATGATACTTTCTCAAAGTGGTTAAAGCAACTCATTCATCTAGGTCACATTCCAGGGGGCTGGAAATCAAACTGTTGTGGTGGTGTAGCTTTAACTTCCTGCATTGTCCCTGTAGCCAGTCTGCCCAGAGCTGGACTCAGCTGCTCCTGGAGCTTGGCCTGTCATTTGGGAATCATTTGATTGCTGACTGATGTTTATGTTCCTGTTAGCAGCAGGATTCAGCCATTCCTGTTACCATGTGCCATCTCACAGCTCAGGAAAAGGCAGGGAGACTTCTTGCTCAAAAGGGCTTTATTGCAACTGCAAACACATACGCAAAGATGGCTGACAACTTCCAGCTGATGTCTTGTCAGCTCTCAGGAAGGGAGTTAACCCTTACTACTACAGATTTCCCTTGAGTACAAGAATAGTGACATCAGAGAGAGAGTGGATGTTCTGTGAGAAATGTACTCCTCATGGCATGTGTGCATCTCTTTCCTTCATAACTTTTCTGTGAGAGTACATTGGTGCACAGTTCTGATTAAGATTCATCCACTTAATTGCTATGAGGGCATTTGGTGCATTGGATCAAATACATCACATTTTGGGAAAGAGTGTAGGACCATGGATTCTGATGGTTTTATTATGGGGATTGTTGATAATAGTGGCACTAGAAATGTGCTGACAGGTTAAGCTTTTCCTGCCAGGGCAAGGCTGTGTCCCACTTGATGACAGCTGGGCAATAAAGAGTTTGGTTCTATTGATGAGTTGGGCAAGGTTGTTTGAAAGCCAGGATTTGAGGCCCTGGGAATATTTCTGTCAAGATCAGATCTTTGTTGTACACAGACTGTAGTTGCTTGATGGTTCTGATTGGTTCCCATGTGGGGTGATGGATGACCACCAGGAGCATGCAGCCACACTGAATTTTCTTTTTGTATTGTAGCAGGTTACTGTGGGCTACTTGGATACCTCTTTGAAATGCGCAGTCTATTTCTCTGCTGAAGTGTCTGTGTTGAATAAAGGCAGATTTAGGCTGGCCAGATAGGCATCATGAGTTTTCTCCTCTGAGCAAATATGTGGTATCTGAGAGCCTGGCTGTAGATTACTGTTGGTTTGAGGTTTTCCTTGTGTGCGCTTGGGATGATGACTAGTCTCATGGACATAGTATATGGTAGTCCGTGGGATTTCTGTATGTCATAGTTTATAGGATGCCATCTTGAATATGGTTAGTGATATCTAGAAGGTTGATGTTAATACAAGAGTATTGCAGAGAAATTTTGATTTAGGTGTGGTAGTTGTTAAACCTGTGAGGAAAGTTAATGAGTCTAGGTGTTCAGTCCAGATAATGAAAATATCATCTATATAAAGCAGGTATAGTGCAGATTTGATGGTGCCATTTTCTGGCATTTTTTTTCTTTATGAAGAAGTTGCGTTATTGAGGGGCCATCTTTGTACCCATAGCTGTGCTGAAGTACAGTGTGACGATAGTTGAAAGTGAAGTTTCTGTGGGTAAGGAAAAATGAGTGATTTGTGCAACATATTGCAAATGTGAGTTGCTCCAGTTTCTTCTAAGGATTTCAAGCAGGCAGCTGTACCTTCATGGTGTTGGAGTTTAGTGTTGCTGTCATCCATGGTTGCAAGTATGGCCTTCTCAGGTAGGAGACTGATGTTCTGAACTCTGTTGAGGAACTCTGTGGTGTCTAGAAAATTTGCTCTTTAAGTGACAAGTGATTTCAGAATAGTTTCTATGAATCCTGATTCTTCTTCAGCGAGGGTACTGCAGTTGAATATGATGGGTCTGCCAAGGTTACCTTGTTCATTCATCTTTGGGAGTATATAGAATATAACTTTCCTGGGACAGCAGAGTGGGGGATGTGTTGAAGTAGTTTTTCCTGAGGCTGATATGAGAAGGATTTAATGATATTTTTCATTTTCAGCGTGAATACTGGTCCTCGCCAAACTTTTTGTAGTATTTGGGGTCAGGGACTTGTGTATTGGCTTGATTGATGTAGCCTTGATGATTAAGGATGATGATAGATCCACTTTTCTTCACTGGTTTGATTATCATATGACTATTGGATCTTAGGGACTGTATGGCTTTTCTCTCTGAGGGAAACTTAGGTGCTTAATTGGACCTAAATGTGAACCTATTCTATTCTGCTAAAGCCCCTGAAAAAAGCACATTAACAGGTCTACTTTTGTAACACTCCATTCTCTAAATCTTAAAATTAAGTCACAAAAAACCCTCTTGGGTAACCATTTTGAGCAACTCAAGCAGAGTGAAGTAGGATAATACTTAGGCGCCTAATAGGTGGACTAAGATCTGTCTAAATCCTGGTTTAGGTACTTAAGCTTTCTTTGATTTTGAGCTTTACTTTATTTGATAAATATGTTTGATTTTGAATGGCAAACATATGTTTAAAGAAAATCTTATAGAAGTTTTCAAATTCACCATACAGTGTTGCTCTTTAGTTTATTTCAACTTTGTAGAAGCCCTTTTTGGCCTGCTAGTTTTTATTCACTGTTGTAAAGAACACTAACATAGGCATTTCTTTTAAAGAAAATAACCTGAATAATGCAGAGATAGATGTAGACCCCTGCTGTTTGTTTCTAGGCCCAAAATGAATCTCAATTATTTACAAAATATGGCTCCAATAGACTATAATTCATGGTTCTGGTTTCCTTTCTTTGTTGATTGGAAAAGAAAATACATCATAGTGAGCTAATGAAACTAGACTGCCATTGAAAAACATCAATTTCAGCAGTGCCTAAAGAATGGATAATAAAAATCAAATGCATAGATTCTGGTCAGATGCTACCATTATAAGTATTAAAGTGCCAAATTCCATTCTTAGTTCCTCTAACACAAATCTATTGAAATTGAATGTCACAAATTGCATTGTGATTTTTGATGTTAATGAAAATTGTGCTTGATTCAGAAATAAGTCATTAGTTAGGCACTTGGTATAAGACTTGCATAAGCATTTAAGGATCTATTTCCATCTTTAGGCACCTACATACCTTTACAATTCTGCGCTCTGTTCATAAATATTAGACAAATTAATTAGATTAATGAATCAATGGACTAACTGGCAACATCTACACATGTGCTTAACTATGGAGTAGACTAACTGACTACGGAGTAAAGCAGCACTGTCTACATGTGTGACGCTGTTAGGCTGTCTTACAGTGGGGTAATTAACTGTGATTAAACACACATGTAGAGGCTGACCGTGATCGTAAATTGTGCCCAGTTGCCCCGCCAGCAGGAAGCCAGACTCCTGCTTGCTGCCTAGCCTTATAGCTCTGGACTTTCAGCACCCTTGTGCCCCAGCCAACCCCTCCACTGCCCAACACTGCTATCTCGAACCCAGGGCTTACCCCCAGTGTCCCTGCCAGCAGAGCAGGAGTGGCCCTGGCATAAACTGTTCTGCTCTGTTTCAAATTGCTGCTGTCCCAGATGTGTGTGTACATGCTGCACCTGAGAGTAGTTTACTCTGGCGCAAACTGCTCCAGAGTTTATTGCTTCAAATTAATTGCACATGTAGATGTACCCACAACACATATACACAGGGATGTGGATGCTCCTACTTACAGAGCTCCTAAATGGGAACAGATGAGATTTCTTTCTTGCAGGTCTTTATGAAGTCTGCAAGTATATAGCTGACAGAGTAGTCTATGAACAAGATTAAGCCATTGTGCATATTTTAGAGATCAACAAAGAGTTATACTCTTTTACATCAGCTCCCAGAGGAAACCTTAGGTGTGATGTGGTCTAAACTAATGAAACTTAAGTTTAGTATTTAATTGATTTAGCTTTGAATGGATGCACAGTGTATTATGCAACATTATTAAATTTATATAGGTGTGCATCATGGGTTTAGTTCATGACTTTTAAATTATCACAACTCAGTCAAACAAAAATATTTGTTGTCTACACTAAGGCTTTCTCAAAAAGCTATTTCCATGTCAGATTTCAACATGCAAGCTCTGGCTGTTTAAACGGAAGTGTTGTTCAAAAATAGGTCACAATATTTTTACACTGCGAAACATGTTTTATTTTTACACCTAATCTTTACCCCCTCAAAAACAGTTTGCTTAAACTTCAGGCAGAGTTTGAGCAGGAAACAGAAATATTTCAGAAAATGGCTTGAGTGGAAACCATTCTGCAATCTTAATTAAAGCATTTGAAAATGTTCCAGTTGTAATAGATGGGACAAAAACCTTCTACATTTGATCTCAACCTTCTATATTTAATTGTAATTTCTATATTCTTCCATGTTTCCTCCATTCATGCCTTCTTCAAATCATGTAGTGACCCCAAAAACTGACCAGAAGAGGTTATTCCCTCTCACCCCCACCCCCACCCCGCCACCCAAAAAAGTTGGGCCTGAGGCCTGGCCAAGTTGTGATAGGGACTGAGGGCTAATGAGGCTTTACATCCCCTTCATGTTTCCTCACACATAATGCTGGGAGACTCCTGCTTGCTGCCAGGAGTCTCCCAGGAATAAGAGCCAATTCCAGTTCTGTATGAAACCTCCAGGAAACTCTGAGTTTTGCAGGCTGAAGCTAGTAATGGTGCCCAAGGAACTGTTCTGTCCTCTAGGAATCACTGGAGCATAGCACAACTCTGGTTTTATCACCATCTACTTAAACACATCCTCTGTGATGGAATTAGAAGTGGTATTAAAGCCAAATAATCCACAATTAGATGCTTAAGCAGATACTTCTTTCTGGCTTGTGACATCAGTGGGAATACTGGGGGCTAGAGTCAACCCCTAAAATCCTAGGGTCACTTTTCACTGACAAAATCCCATCAAAAAGGGGATACTGCATGCCTAACAACTGTTAAACACAAGAGTGGAATAAGATGCCACAACATGAGAGCTTCACACTGCCCTCCAAGAAAAATTAAAAATGGCTCTAACAAGTGTCTTTCGACTGATTAATTATCAAGAAAGCAGGAAAGATGTAAAATGTAAGTGACACATTTAGAGTGACGCCATTAGAGAAGTTTCATTTCTTCATTTGTGATGTATGTAGAAATCCCACCAGTGGGATTAATTTTAAGAAATTCTCAAACTGCACTGATTTTTTCTTTTTTCCTGAATAAATCTGCAGTCTTTTATAGTAAAGGACCAGCCTGTTCCTGAAACAGCATTTTTCTGGGTTATTAATTATACAAATGATTCACAGTTATTTCCCAAACCTGGATGGAAATCTCAATAGGTAGTTCATGTTTCTGTTCCAGAAGGTGCACCCTTGTGAACAGAGAGAAGTAGTTTTTCACAAAGAGAAGATTATTTGTTCAGGTGGCAAGTCTGCAAGTCTCTGAAAACTTCTATCACAGCCAGGAATTCCAGTGAGTAGCAATAAGAAGCATGCAGGAGATTTTCAACAATAATTTCCATTCCATATTTAAAACAACATATAATTTTATTTTGCAAAACTAAACACTCAAAATGGTTTATGGTTTCCCATGAAACTTTAATTCTTCCCTATTATGTATCCATCAGATGCAATGAATAATGCAGAAGTTCTTTAAAAAAACATAATATGTGCTTATGTAATTAAAGACTGATTTATAATGTATATGGACAACAGAGAAGAATTAAGATTACAGAGCCATTTTAAATTTCAAAATGGTTGATTTAACAACCTAAAAACACATTTAAACTTTTTTATGTTATTTCCTAGGTTGTTTTGAGGGAAAAAATATAATTATGCACAATTGTACAAATAACAATTCTGTTCTATTCTCAGATAATTAGTAGTACATATAGTAGAGGCAAATATAAGAACACGGTTCAACCAGGGCTCAGGCTGGTAACAGTGTAAAGTACATCACAGACCTTCATTTATAAGTTTAAGCTGCTTACTGATGTTTTAAAAAACAAAAAAACCCAACCTGGTGCCTTACTTTAAACTCAGCTTGCCACCACACTGAACCCAGCACATGCCCAGAAGAGCCATTGTATTAGTTGAACCCTGCTTTCCCAAAGTCTATATAGTCCGGGCACTTCTGTGGGGCTTTTTTGGTGCAGGGGTGTTTAAGTGCTCAGAGAGGCTGGAGGAGCAGGCAAGAGATGGGTCATGGTGGGGGTCTCCCCCCATGGTCACCTCCCTCGTCCTCCAACCCCCCCCATTGCCCCCTTCTCCAGCTACTTACCAGCAGGGAGTCCAGCAGGGAGTCCAGGTCCCGCTCCCTGAGGCAGTGAGTGGGGACTGCCTGAATCTTCAAAGCTCTCCAAATCTTTTCCAAATTGATTCGGAGAGCTTCAGATTGATTCAGACCTTTTTACTGGTCTCCTGATTCGATTCAGATTCAGAGATTTGGCCACCAAATTGGGCCTAAACTCCTCCAAATCAAATCAGCACCCAAAGCTTTGCACAGCCGCCCTAATAAACACCTCTCATTAGGAGATTAAAGAACTTGTCCAAAGAGTAGCTGAAGCTAATATGGGGAGACTGAGAAAGACTAGGCTGTCTGGGGATGCCATTTGAAAAATGTATTCTTCCCATTCCTGATTCTGAGTCAGTATTGTTAAAAGAAAACCACAATAACAAAAGAAAACAATTCAAGGAGTCCAGAACAGTTTATAAAAGAGGAAAAGTAAACAGTCAAGAGAGACTAGAAATGAAAAACTTAAAACAGAGCACTTCAAGTGACAATGAACAAATAAATTGAATCCTCATGGTTACTGTAATTTTATAGTTTGGTCGTTGATAGTTCTATGTTGTTTTAGATATAAAACAATGTGGAGTACACTTCAGTTGCTAAAGAATTGCCATTCTTTTGCAGACATATTGCCAAATCTTGGCCTCGTTCATCCTTGTCTGATTCTTGTAAGCTCAGCAATGTTCTTGTTTCCTCCATTCTAAAGACCACTGGCTTGCCAAGAAAATTGATTTCCATGCAGCAATTTATGCAACGTCTGTTGCCAATGTGCTATATTGCGCAAAGTGGGGAATTGCATAGACTTGAATTAGTCATTTACCAAGGGATATATTTGAAAAGTCTACTGCTGACCTGCCAAACTCATTGGTGGTGTCTACATTGAGATTTTTGTTACAATCTTTACCACTGCACTAATAGGTCTAAACAGCAGTAGTAAAAACACTGATAGCTGGTCCCACATTAACTATCATCATGAAAGTGGAGCTGGTAGTTTAGCAGCAAGATATTTTATCAAAATTCTCACCATTGTTAGAACCAGTGTTCTAATTAAAAACTGTCGATTGTTCCTTAATTTATACGGTGATATATGACACAAAAGGAAGGAAAAACTGAAGCTCTTCATCCATACACCTCTGAATTCCACGTAGGCTTTTATTTTGCAAGCTCTATTACAAAAAGAGGTAAAACTGTCAAAATTGTTCATGTTTACAAAACATGTTCTCCCTTAAGGTTTAGCACTGCGTGTACTTGAATCCCAAGGAAGACTTATTTATCTTTTATTGCTTTTCCTTCATTCTTATTTTGTATTACATGGCTTTTGAGATCATTTTAAATGAAAGATACCAAATAAAGAAACTATTAGGAACTGGCCTAGAATCCAGATATTCAAAAACCATTACTTCTACTGCTGAAGTGATATAATCCTGTTTGCTACTAGCCATTGTAGGGGATTCCTACCAAATAGACAGAGGGGAAGAGCTTTTTATTTATGAGGTAAACTGGGATATTTGGCATCAGCAAAAGCCTAAAAAGCTTGGCTAGTATCCCAAACTTGCTGCTTCTGTGCAGGTAGCCTTCTGCATTCCAATTCTAGTTTTAGTTACAGCAGGCATCTGTCTTCTGTGGGAAACATCACTTTAATAACAATATAAGTTAAATGCTTTGGATAAAGATCTTAACCACAAGCACTTATCCCTGTAGAGTGGCCAAAATTCTAAATGCTCTTTCTGTCCTTTATCTTTGATTTCCCAGTGAGTTCTCACAAAAGATAGTCTCAGCCAGTCTGTTGATACTGCTAAGCTGCAATGTTGGGGGACTTGAAAAGAGTGCTTTTGTGTTAGGAGAGTAGCTTTCTTTCTCCCTCTTGGGAGCAAGGGAATGAAAAGTACTAGAGTTGGAAGTAGAATTTGGGGTTCACAGTGTGACTTGCTTTAATATTTCTTCTTGACCTATTTAAAAGCTTTGAGCACTGAGCTTTGCAGTGTCTGTCTATGCAGTTGAAATAAAGAGAACTCCAAAGTGGGATCCACATTGCAAAGTCACTTCCAGGCCTGGATCCATGGTAGGAATGTCTTTACAGCTTGTCTCCTAACCCCAGGGGAGGCTCATTAAGGCCAAGCGTTAGTGAGGAACTAGTTAGGGAACTTCTGGAGGGACTGGATGTATTCAAATCAGCTGGTCCGGACAATCTCCACCCTCAAGAACTGAGGGAATTAGCTGCGGTCATTGTGGGACCTCTGGCATGGCTTTACGAGCACTCGTGGTGCTCTGGTGTGGTGCCAGAGGACTGGAAGAGGGCCAATGTGGTTCCCGTCTTCAAAAAGGGGAGGAAGG
>NW_017728950.1:42310281-42315515 GCF_001723895.1 Crocodylus porosus
TTTAAGAGGAGGCTGGATGAACACCTTGCTGAGGGTCGTTTGACCCCAGTACTCTTTCCTGCCATGGCAGGGGGTCAGACTCAATGATCTGCTCAGTTCCCTTCTGACCCTACAAACTATGAAACTATGAAACCCTGGGGCCACAGCCAACAAGAGTAAGACTTATTCATTTGCTCCCACTCTGGCACACCAAAAGACATGAACAACTGGTGCCTCCTGAGACTGGGGGGGGGACCACTGTGGTAAGTGTTGAGTGGGGACCTGCTGTGGCTGCCAACGTCCATGTCAGCAGTGGTGAGCAGTGAGCAAGGACCGCCCACAGCTGCCGGTGTCAGTGTCAGTGGTGGCGAGTAAGCAAGGACTGCCCACAGCCAACACCAGTGGTCTTGGTGGCGAGGGAGGGTGGGTGTGGATGGCAACCGCCGATAGAAGCCGGTGGTGACTTCGGCAGCAGCTAGTCTCAGGGGAGAGCATGTGTCCTACCATGCCCCACCCCCACGTGCTCCCTGCATGTGTTGCCCATGCCCAAAGAATAGCAACTAGGGGTACACACAGAAGTGATAATTTTTGCCCAAACCTGCCACAGAAAACATTTTATAGCCATGACCAAACACAAGTGTATGACTACAGACCACTTCAAAAATGGAAAGACAAAAAGCTGAACCCTCTTTGCATGAGGGTTCAGGTGAAGACACCACAAAACATAGCATCTTCTGTAACTTGTGTCTTTCTGCCTGACAGTCTCTGAACTCTTTTCAGAATGGGAGGGGGAAAAGGGAGTAGAGAGCATTTGTTCTGGGATGTTTTAACCCCCTGCTAGAGAGTGGGGTGGATGTATTGGATCCCCTCGGAGTGGGAGTGGGGATCCAATTCACCCACCCCACCCTCCTGTGCCAGCTGGGGAACCCAAGGAAGAGCTCCCTCTTTTTCCCCACTCCCATTCTGAAAACAGTTCAGGCTGGCATGGAGGAGGGGCAGTTGCTAGGGGCTACTGCTGGGAATTAACAGTGAACTTCTATTTGGTCCCAGGGATCATTGCAACTCAGAATGCTTCCTGCAAAGTGTTCCGAGGTACAGCACAGTGCTACACTTCTGTCTACACCAGAGGTAGCTAATCCCTGGCACACGCACCGGAGTGTGGCACGTGAAGGCATTTTGCTTGGCACATGCACCTCAGGGTGGATGGTGGGGAAGGGGCCAGGGCTGTGCTCCCACAACAAGGATCCTTTGCAGCTCCCTCATCATCCATCCCTGACATACCAACATCTTACAAATTGAGGTTATGGGTGTTTTTGGTACTCTGTCCAAAAACACTGGTGACTCCTGGTCTACACCCTAGGTAGAATAGAAAGCATATAACAGGTCCATCCTCAGACTTGTTGCCTCAGAAGAGTCTGAGAGCAGGTCCTTCAGTCTGCTCTGAGTGCCTCAGGGCTCAAACAACTGCTCAGATTATTTTTGTTGACCTTAGCTTTTCTTTCCCCTTAACTGAAACACACTATTTAGAAATGAATACTGTAAAAATTGTATTTAGAAAATCCTGTAAAAAAATTATTTTGGTGTTCCCAAAATGAAACACTTTGTTTTGACAACCTCAAAATGAAATGCCAGGACATTTTCAAAGCTTTATCTTAGGTTTTTTTTATAAAAAATTCTTCACCGAATTTAGTCCAGTAGTTTCAGTTTCCTAAAGTCTTCTGTTCACTAACAAACTTTCACATAGCTCCAATGCCAACACCTCTCCCTGGCACCTCTTACTAATATGCTGCTTGACTAGGCAAATAAGTTCAGTTTTCTGCTTTGCCAGCTCAGAGATAATGATACATCCGTTCTTTTGTAAATCATATAGACAGCATTGAAAAAAAAGTGATATAACAAGCATTTATTATAATGATCATTATCATTTTTATTAATATTGAAAATTACTTATTTTACCACAAGGGGGGAAAAAAGAAAAGAAAACAAAAAGCAAACCCAGTGATTTTACCTGCCATTACATATAAACTCACTGTCAAAGAATGGAAACAGACTTGTATTATAACAGGCTTCTCATTTTGAACATGCAGGTTTTTTATTTGTTATATTTATATTAGAGTCACACCAAGAGCTCAGAGGGGATTGTGGGGGAGAGGGGTTGCCTTGTTTCCCCACCAGGTGCATGGTGCCATCCCTGTCCCAAACAGTTTTCTTTTCTCAAAAGCTAAATAATAAACAGAGGGAGAACAGAATATAGCATACAGTAAAAGTGGCTGAAAGAATGACATGTGTACATGTTAAAGCATCTCAGTTCTTTCTTATGGTTGGAGTGAGATTGTTATCAAAATATATCTGCCCTGAAGAATTTTCTACTCTCATTCTTCTTATATAGGTGTTAACAAAGAACTCTTTGGGTGAGTTCGATAGGAACATAGGAACTACTAGACTGGAACAGACACAAAGGACGTGGTCATCATGGGTGACCTGAACTTTCCAGACATCTGCTGGGAAGAGCAGTCAGCCAGGTCTGACCACTCATGTAGGTTCCTAGCTGAGATACAGGACCTCCATCTAACCACAGTTCTGCCAGGGGAGATGCCTTGTTGGACCTGGTCCTGGCCATGGATGATGACCTGGTGAAGGGTCTACGGGTGCTCGACCACCTGGGTGACAGCAGTCATTGCCTGCTGGAATTCACCATCCAGTGCAAGGTGGCAAAGGCCTACAGCAAGGCAGCAGCCCTGGACTTCAGGAGGGCAGACTTCAATGAGGTAAGGAGAATGGTTGGGGAGGCATTGAGGTCCTGGAGGTGAGAGAAGTCAGGTGTTCAAGAAGAGTGATCGTTCCTTAAGGAGACAATCCTCCAAGCCCAAAGGGAGGTAATCCCAACATGGATCAAAGCGGGCAAGAGGGCGCAAAAGCCCCCATGGCTCACCAAAAGCTATGGAAATGTCTCCTAGCTAAAAAGGAGGTGTACACCCAATGGAAGGGAGGGGCCATCACCAGGCAGCACTATACCTCGGTTGCTCAGGGTTGCAGGGGGGCGGTCAGAAAACCAAGGCAGAGATGGAACTGGAACTAACTACCCAGAGCAAGGACAACAAGAAGTCCTTTTTTAAATACATAGGGGGCAAAAAGAAGGTACCGGGTAATGTGGGGCCTCTGCAAGGCACACTAGGAAATCTGGTTGTTGCACCAGATGACAAAGTTAACCTATTTAACAATTTCTTTGCCTCCATTTTTCTGAGCAGGGACCGGGTCACCCTCCCCCCTGAAATCCCCAGGCCTAGGTTCAGTGAGGATCTAGTCAGGGAACTTCTGGAGGGACTGGACACATTTAAATTAGCTGGTCCTGATGATGTCCACCCCAGAGTGCTGAGGGAATTAGCAGAGGTCATTGCGGGACCCTGGCATGGCTTTATGAGCGCTCGTGGTGATCTGGTGTAATGCCAGAGGACTGGAAAAGGGCCAATGTGGTTCCCATTTTCAAAAAAGGGAGGAAGGAGGACCCAGGGAACTATAGGCCAGTTAGTCTTACCTCAATCCTGGGTAAGCTTTTTGAGAGAATTATCCTGGTACATGTCCACAAGGAGCCTGCAGGGGAAATTATGCTTAGGGGCAACCAACATGGGTTCATTAGAGGCAGGTCCTGTCAGACCAACCTGGTGGCCTTCTATGACCAGGTCACAAAATTCTTAGATGCAGATGTAGCAGTGGACAGAGTATTTCTGGACTTTAGGAAGGCCTTTGCCACTGTCTCTCACCCCATTATTTTAAAAAAATGAGGAAACTATGACATTGACACCTACACAGTCAATTGGGTCACTAACTGGCTGGAGGGTCGCACCCAGAGAGTGGTGGTGGACAGGTCCTATTCAACCTGGAGGGATGTGGGCAGTGGGGTTTCTCAGGGCTTGGTCCTTGGGCCTGCACTGTTCAACATCTTCATCAGTAACTTGGGAGAGGAGGTAAAAGCACCCTGTTCAAATTTGCATATGACACTTAAGATGTGGGGGAAACTGGGCACTCTAGAAGGGAGGAATAGTCTGCAGTTGGAACTATACAGGTTACAGGGGTGGGTGGATGAGAACAGGATGGGTTTCAACACTGACAAATGCAAGGTACTGCACCGGGGGGGAAGAACCAGCACCATACCTACAGGCTCAGGAACTCCCTTCTCATCAGTGCAGAGGCAGAAAAAGATCTTGGAGTCATCATTGATGACAAAATGACCATGGGCCAGCAGTGTGGGGAAGCGGTCAGGAAGGCCAACTGCACCTTGTCATACATCCACAGATGCATCTCGAGCAGGTCCAAGGAGGTGATACTCCCCTTTTATGTGACCCTAGTCAGGCTGCAGTTGGAGTACTGCATCCAGTTCTGGGCACTGCACTTCAAGAAGGATGTGGACAACATGGAGAGGGTCCAAAGGGGGGCGACTCGCATGGTCGGGGGCAGCTACAAGGAGACGCTAAGGGGCCTGAACCTGTTCAGCCTCCACAAGAGAAGGCTGAGGAGGGATCTAGTGGCCTGTTACAAACTAGTCAGAGGGGAGCAGCAGACACTGGGGGAGTCCCTGTTCCCCTGAGCACTACCATGAGTGACTAGAAATAACGGTCACAAGCTGGCAGACGGTAGATTCAGGCTAGATATCAGGAGGCGCTACTTCACTGTCAGGGCGGCTAGGATCTAGAACCAACTTCCAAGAGAAGTGGTGCTGGCTCCTACCCTGGCGGGTCTTTAAGAGGAGGCTAGACAAACACCTCTACAAGTACTCGTTTGACCCCAGTACTCTTTCCTGCTGTGGCAGAGGGTTGGACTTGAAGATCTGCTTAGGCCCCTTCCGATCCTACCAACTATGAAACTATGGTCCACCCACATAACCAGTATTTTCTCTGACACCAGCTAGTACTAGATGCCTTTAGAGAAGGCCAAAGAACTACAAGTATGAAGATACAGGATAATCTCTCCCATATCAGATTTTATCTCAATCTCTAATAGTTTGAGATTGGCTTAAATCTAGGAACCAGTGGTGACATGTAACACGGGGTGAATGTGAATCCTATGAGAGCACTGGTGCACCCCCTGATAGGCCACACTCCCCACTTAGGCTATGGATGGGGGGCAGGTGGGAATGCCAGTTCCCCCTGCTCCCCGCAAGCACCAGCTGGGGAATGCGAACGGTGGATGAAGTGTCACAGCCACTGCCGGGAGCCTGGTGGCTACTTCCTAGTCACCTCAATCGGCCACAGGGGGAC
>NW_017728950.1:42315615-42344677 GCF_001723895.1 Crocodylus porosus
GACCCCTCCCCCCCCGCCGGCAGTTGGCGAGATCGGCTGTGGGGGGACTCCCCCTGGGCACTGACTGGTAGATGGGAGAAGGGGGACACATGCCCCACCTCACTAAGGTGGCACAAGTCACCCATGCTAGAAACTTCATGAAATAGCATCTTGCACAATGGAACTGTTATTAAAAACAGTTTTGCGCCTTCCTTCCTTGCTGATTTTTCAAAATCTGTTGCATGTTTATCCATGTGTTAGTGTGAGATCATCCCCGGATTTACATTTTTATTTATTCATGTGATGCTAATCTCTTTTTTTATTAATACAGTAGAGTAAGAACAGATGTACATCATCGTAACTTCTCTCTCTGCTTGCAGCCTCAGCGCCATGAGAGATGAAGCTACCCTCCCACATGAGCCTACATTTTTCAATGTCAAGTTAGATGTTTTTTCCTACTAACCAGGGGGATACTACCTCTTATAAATGCCATGGTCATTATAGAAAATTATGGATGCCTAGAAAAAAGAGAATAGACACAAAGAACCAATCTCCGCTCTTTGGTACACCTGTGTAACCACATTGATTTCAATGGGAGCTGTGTGTTTCTACCTGGGGGCAGAAATTTGTTCCTGAGGGCAGAACTTTTACTTTTGCTGGTTTGTTTGTTTTGTTTCTATGGAACCGATCACCAGATGATGACAGGAAACATTTTAGTTTTCAGAGCATGTTCTCATCACACAGCAGTGCCATGGAGCTCACAATTTATTCATAAGGACAAAATCTGCATTTTGAAAAACCACAATCAAAACTGAGAAACAGAATGATACTGCAAGTAACCAAACACATCTTGAGGCCTGAAAGTAACTGTGAAGTTATGGGCCATGCCCAAATGCCAAATTAACTCAATGCAAAGACAACTGATTTCTGTTGCGCTCAGGTGGGGCCCAACATACAGCTATAAAACTATGCCAGATATTCAAACATAGTATCTGGAATAAATTATCACTCTATATATGAAATCAGGTATTAAGGTTTATGGTATGTCTGCTCCCCTACCACAACACTTTTGAGAGTACTGCCAAGAAACATACACCACTCCTGATCTGCACAAGCAAGACCCAGAAAGAAGACAGTGAAGCTCTTGAGAGAGCCCTTACAGCTATTAAAAGCTCTTTCCCTCCATTTTGCTTGAGAGCAGCAGCAGGTTGACACCCAATGCAGCTTCTTGTCCTCCGCTGTAGGGTTGACATGTGCAGAGGCAATGCACTCAAGGAGCATTGAGAAAGTTGCCCTTAGTGTCTGCGAAATCTGAATGGCTATTTTGTGTTTGGTCCCCTGAAACTAAAATAGGAGTCTACATAGCGGTCACAAGGTTTACTGTAAAAAATAGTATTAAAGGGATCCAAGTGAAGGTAAATCATTGCATCTTGTAGTAAGTGTCATATTCTAATATTCTTATTCCAGGTTAGTCACTTTGTCAGTAGCCTCATTACTTCAGGAGAGCTATTTTTGTAAAAAGGTACTATTTAAAGAGAGGTAGTTAGTTGGCTGTATTAGTCTCAAATCATGCAGAAGGCAGGGCAGGGTGACATCTTAGATAATATCTGACCAACCAAGCTGTTGCCTATGAAAGCTTATGCCTCTCTGAACTACTCTCTAAGGTGCCTCCCTGCCCTGCCTCCTGCCTACCATGAATAAGTATATCAACCTAGCCCAAAATTTGCTCTGACATTATAATGGAGAAAGAGCTAATAAAATAAAAACCCAGTTTTTAGAAGCTCTTGTCTTGTTTTACTGGAAAGATGGATTATATGGTTCCAGTTCATTTTAATTCCTATTTAGTCATCTAGATTCTTACTTAGTCATCCAGAACCAGAAAAGTAACTCATCTACACATCCAGAAAAAGAAAAAAATTAAAATAGAAAAAGGAAAAGAGGCAGAAACAGAGCCACAATACTGTTTGGTTCAACATTTGAATTGAAATCCTTTCAGCTTGTGGCAAATGTATTCTATTCCAATTAATAAACAAGCATGCAACACAAAAATCCAATGCAAAGGTAAACAACTTAATATGAAGGAGCAATTTAATTCAACTATACAACAAAATTAATAAATATGGATGCTGAAGAAAGCAAAAAAGTTAAATAAATTATAAAGTGTTGTGCCTCATTTCTAATAAGTTGTAACTTACATTGACACTGACCTAAACAATAACCAAATCAATAAAAAGAACCAAATACAATGCTATTTGAAGTCTTTGTTTTGAGAGGACATTAATATTTACATCAATATGGAGAACTGACAAAAATAGGGAGTTCATCTGAAAGGATACTTGTCAGTGGTCTCCCAATTTATATGCATTTCATTCCATTTCTACAGAAGTGGAGTTTTATTTTACTTTTATTTGGAGTTAGTTCAACATCTTCTAATAACCTGTTCGTCAATCTTTAAGAGAATCAGAAACCAAAGTCCTGATTTTGACAAGATAAAACAGCCATATTTTCAGCTAATCCTCTCAGAGGAACTTGAGTGATATAGAGTACTTCACAAGTACAGACTCTTTTTGGCAAAAGTGACTTGTCCCTGAAAAAACTGGCATAGGTGGAATATCTCCACATACTAGACTTAATAAATCACTGATTTGCTAAACAAAATTATACATTTTTTGCTAAAATTATTTTTCCTTGGTTTTTTATTCCTACATCATCCCTCACATTTCTGCACTGAGTCATAATGACAGGTTAAAAACTGTTCCTTCCTTAATTACACCAACTTTATACTATGGAGATTCATAGACTTCAACTCAGGCTAGGTACAGAAATTTAGGGAGATTAGGAGAAGGTTAAATCACATTAAAAATGGCCATTTGATCTAACTTGGTTCACCTAGGTGCAGACCTTATGCTACTTAAGTGGATCTATGTGTAAACTGTACAGAAGTTTAGGACAGTTAGATCAGTTTAAAAATGACTGAGCTGATCTAAATTAACCCTAACTCTGAGGCACTAACAACTTAGATTGGGTTGGGTCAGCCATTTTTACAAGTCATAGAATCATAGAAAATTAGGATTGGCAGGGACCTCCGGAGGTCATCTAGTCCAACCCCCTGCTCAAAGCAGGACCAGCCCCAACTAGATCATCCCAGCCAGGGCTTTGTTGATCCAGGTCTTAAAAACCTCCAAGGATGGAGATTCCATGACCTCTCTGGGTAACCCATTCCAGTGTTTCACCACCCTCCTAGTGAGAAAGTTTTTCCTAATATTTAACCTAAACTTCCCTTGCTGCAACTTGAGATCACTGCTCCTTGTTCTGTCATCTGCCACCACTGAGAACAGTCTGTTTCCAACCTCTTTGCACCACCCTTCAGGTAGCTGAAGGCTGCTATCAAATCCCCACTCAGTCTTCTCCTGACTAAATAAGCCCAGTTCCCTCAGTCCCTCCTTGGAAGTCATGTGCCCCAACCGCCTAACCATTTTCATTGCTCTCTGCTTTAGATGGATCTAACTGTCCTAAACTGTACATTTCCCAGAGCAGACCTGGGAAGCTGTGCTTTTCCTAGCCTCTCCCTGGCACTGGGCTATTTTTTACCTCTCCCCGCCCAAAACCCCTCACCACCTCCAGATGGACAAACCCCTGTCACAGTGGGCTACTTCCCGCTGACCCTTATTGCAGCCCTGAAGCCTTCTAGGGTGTCCCCACCGCTCCTGGGGTGTGGGGAAAGGAGGAACAAGCTTTCCACAGAAGTAGTTTCTTACCGAAAGAAGTACAGGGAGCGCGATCTGGGGAATCCCTGGTACCATATCTGCCATGCTTTATTAGCTTGTGCTGGCTCTGCCTGGGCCAGCATGCAGCTGACTACATCATAAAGATGTGCCCCATCCCAGCCTGGAATGGGAAGCCAGAGAGGAGGGAGTTTGGCAACTGGAGAGCTGGCTCCAGCCTGAGCATGTGCTGACAGGGGCGAGGAGAGAGGAATGACAACTGTTCTTCTAATCAGAGGAGTCTCAGTACCTACCTTCATCCAGAGAGCTGGTAACGGGGATCTGACAGCCAGCAATAAGAGTGCTGAGAGGTCCTTACTGCTCTGCTGGAAGGGAGAAGACAAACCATGTGTTAATTGTGCCGGAAGGGGGATATCCCCCAGAAACCCTCAGAGAAGGGTGCCCCTTTGGACTTTTCTTAAGTGAATGGAGAAAAAAGGAACTAGAGGTCTGAGCCCATTCGGGTGTAGCATTTTTAAGCCCCAAGGACTGAATCAAAAGTAGAGTAGTGACTAAACTATAACATAAACTAATTGTGAGGACTAAAATACTCTGTATTCCAATGACAGACAACTTGAGTAAGATCTATAAGACCAGGTTGGTGCAAGGATGGGGTGAAAGGGGAGGCAGAGCCCTGAAGAACAATACAAAATCAAGAGTTGCCAGCATCTTAGATCAAGTTTCCTCCCTTTTTTCATATATACATCAAGACATGGGGCAGGCGAGATGGAGGGCATACACTGTTAGCAATTACCTACCAAGTCAAACTGTCAGGCCCTAAGAACTGGTGAGCAGAAGATCACTCCTCAAAGTGCAAGTGGACAGTCTTGATGAAGCATGGTTGCTTACACCCCCTGTGGATCAGCCAGCCTCTTGAGCCTTCCAAATCCGGCATCCTATAAGCTGCTTCCAGTGCAGCTTTTACAAATGTTTGCCAGTGCCAGTAGCTGAGTAAGTAAGTCGGGGTGGCAGGAGGGGATGGCAGGATGAGGGGGTTGGAGGATAAAAATAACCCCTGGTTCCAAGGGGGTGGGGGAGTGAGCCTTCTGCTCCCCTGACCCCACATGCTCCCCTAATCCCCCAATCCTTCCCAGACCCTACCAACCCCCTTGCAGATCCCACCTGCCCCCTGATCTCCTCAATCCCTCCTGCAAATCCCCCTTACCCCTCTGATTCCCCTGATCCTTTCTGCAGATCTTGCTTTCCCCAACCTCCCCACAGACCACACTAGTCACCTTGATCCCCCACAAACCTTCCTCCACTTCCCAGATACCTCCCCCTGACATCCCATGCCCCAAAGCCATCTTCGCACTAGCATCCCCCATCCTAATTTACCTTAGATCAAGTGGCCATTTTTAGTTCAATCAACCCTCCCTGATGTCTGTGTGCAGCCTCAGTTACTCCCAGTTCACACCAGTAAAAAATAAATTAGCAATCAAGCTTCCAAGTAGTAGAGAATTGCAAGGTGGAATGTCTTGCATAAGCAGTAGATTTCATTTTGTGTAGGTATAGGGAAATACAATTTCTTTTCGGTGCTCTCTCTGTTACAGTTGGAAGTGTAATGTGATAAAACAAGTGTGTGAGCACTTTAGAGAACCATACCTTTAATCAGTCAGGATTGAATCATAGATTTAGAATGTGTGGAACCTTTTTCAGGGTCTTGCAAAAGGTAATTTTTATCTTTATGACAACCGTGTAAGGAAAATTAAAACATTTAATAATGTGTTATGTGAATCCAATGCTTATTTTATTTAGAGTCCAATGTTCTTTTAAGGGATTCCTGCCATTGATTTCAGAAGGAACAAAAAGGGCCTTTAGATTACATTTGATTCAGTTTCCCTGATTTGACTTCTCCTCAAACACACATCAGAATGGGAAGACAAAGCCACATTTGTTTGTTTATAGAAAGTGTTAAAATACGTTTTCATTTGGAGAATCATTGGAAAAGGAATAACTGTTTAAGGAAGAATGTGCCAAAACAAAAGTAGAATTTTATCCCTTAAAAGGAGAATGTGGAAAGAATTAGAATGAATGCTTTGCTCCTCCTTGGTTGGTTTAGTATGCTGGGAAAAAAAGCACTGAAGAATTATACTTGATTTGCTGTGTGGATATCCTTGTAGAAGGTGGTTGATACGAAAGGGATCAAAAGTTATTACCTCCAAATGGAATATAAGTCTTGGACTGAACCCAGGAGACTTAGGAAACTTTTTCCCCTGCTCTCCAATTCTTGGGATGCTGTTGCTACAGTCACGCCTCCTGCAGAGACAGTTGGCCAGCAAATCCATTATACTGGGGGACCACTATGTGTCAGTGCTCCCCTACTTGTAAAGCCCTACAGAACACCTTCCTGGTGAATGACCAGCAGGAGAGGAGCCCACCTGTAGAGAGCCCCTGTGCTCCTGTGAAGCAAAACTGTTTCATTTCCTGTCACTATTGGGTTGTATGAGATGAGCAGTAAATGTATCATCCTGTGGTAATCCTGTGGCAGTTGAGGCAATCCTGATGTGAGCTATACAGATCTCAAGATGAGCTAGCTCTCTACCTACTAGTGCTAACTCCCCAAATCACTCAGATCCCCAAATACCAAGTGATTATTAATAGTGCCTGGCAATGATTTCAGCGAAGTGGGAAGGGTACGTACTAGAATTTGTTCACCATTTCATAAAGGCCCAAGAGTGACTGTGTTCTCTTCTGTGTCATACAGGAGAAGGGAGACCTTGACCACAAGTTATCTGTCATTGATTAAATATGTGAAAAGCAAGGATATTTGGAGGAGCGATGTCTTTTATTGGACCAACTGCATAGTTAGAAAAGACCTGAAGAAGAGCATGAGCATGTCTAACATATTTCCTGGCCATCATGGCTACATCACTCCATTTCTACCAATGATTTACTAAATTATTGTGCAACTGTAATTTCTTTCAACACATTCCTTCACCAGCAACAAAATGGGAAACATATGCCATTTAGTTTCTGGTCTTATCCTGAAACGTACTGAAATCCTACCCAGTCATATTGACTGGAGTACAAAAGACTTCAGCTAATTCATCATCTGATAAAGTGTAATTACTCATTTCCAAATGTACAGCTATGCTAAATCACAATATAAATTGTTCTTTATAATTAATCAGATTAAAAGGTACTGACCCATGCCCTCAGCAATATCTGTCAAGATAGCTAAGGTTCACAAAGCACTGGATAATCTTCAGCTTCTCTTGGCTCAACGAGATATAGATAATATCTCCCATTTTGTTGATAGGCAGGTGCATTGAAGAGCAAAAGCCTTCAATTGATTATTTTACTCCATCACAATCATGTAATCCTTTGTTTGCCCTTAATTTCACCTAAGACAAGAAGAATCTGCCATGATAGTATGGAACTATTATAGGCTATTGGTGGGTTAATGAACCAATCAACAGTCTACAATACATTAATATAGACTGTTGATGGGTTAATGAACCCACTGTGAGCATTGCCTGGCAACATCATTTTTCTAGGGTTGAGTTGCCAGTACCTGCACAATCTCATTTGCCACAGAGATCTCCAAAAGGAGGTGCTTCTACTGTACATTTTGCCATGTAGGCTGGAGAACAGAAGCATAAGAGAAGTGCAGCAACCATGCCAAAATCTGGCTTTTCCAAGAAGAATTGAGAACAGTGATTCTCAACATTTTTAGACTTCAGGCACCCTTCATTAGACTCAAAGCACTCCTTGGAAAATGCCAACTCTTAGCTTTCACTCATCTCTTGACTACAGAAAAATAATAGAGCAATTCTTTGGTTGCAAAGAATGGAGAAAAATGACAACAGGTCAGAATATTTTTGAAACTATGAATTCCTATTTGAAATCTTTGGATTTATTTTATTAATCTTTTGTAAATGTTTGCACACCTAATAGAGTGTGGCACCTCATGACACACCAGTGTGTGATCTAGAATCATGGAGGGCACAAGGTGGGAAAGGATCTGAGCTCATTTAATCCAAACATCTGCTCAAGACAGAACAATATCTCTCTCAATGATCCCAATCTCATATTTGTTTAACCTGCACCTGAAGAATTTCTAATGACTGATTAATCCCCAGATGAGAACACCTCACTAGGTTATCTGTCCCAGTACTTAACCATGGTCATAATTATTTTTTTCCTCAATATCAAACCTAAATCTCCCTAGTTGTAATTTTGACCCATTACTTTTTGTTCTGTACCCACAGACAAAAAGGATAATTCACTACCTTCCTCTTAACAACACACTTTTTTTTATTTGCAAACTACTATCAAATATCCTCTCTTTTTCAGGATAAATAATCCCAGATTTTTCCTGATATGTCACTTTTCTTCTACTGAATCTAAAATAGAGGACAATGGGAAGCATGCTGAACGAGATCCTGCCATGCTATGTCACTTCTGGCCCAGATATTCAATTTCCATCTCCCTTTGCTCATAGATGGGGATGTCATATATTGACACCAAAATATGCATATGATTATAATGGCATTCATTGTATAAAAGACGTTTTGCTTTCTACATCTTTTAAAACCCAGTCAGCTACACTTTTGGCTTTATTCCTGGTACAGCTGTTATGAACTGTTTGCAAGAGCTTCAAGTTCTGGTGAACAAATCCCTCAAGGCCAATACAACAGTAAAATCCACAGCTTTAATCTACAATTACATATATATTTACAGTATGGGCCTGCTGTGAAAATGTGTGTTCAATGCATGCAGCTGTCTGTTTTAAAGATATTTTTTTGAAAATACAGTAATATAATAATGTTTACTTAAAGCTAAAAGTAAGAAAACAAGCATAAAATGCTACACTAGACGCTCATTTTTAATTTATCTGTGTGATAAATTCTTCTGTCTGTTAGAATAATATCACAATTGATTTAAGCATAATTAGATTTATACCAACATAGACAAATAATATTTTTTCTTACTTTACTCATCTTTAAATTCATTTCTAGGATACTGTCCTATCCATCAAAATTAAAGCGAATATACTTTTTTTTCTTTCAACTATGTAACTAGTTCTACTCCTTTCAGTGTAACTTTATCTTGTTATATACATACCACCCAAATGTACAGATTGAGGGAGGTGATGCTCCCCCTCTATGCGGCACTAGTCAGGCTGCAGTTGGAGTACTGTGTCCAGTTCTGGGCACCGCACTTCAAGAGGGACACGGAGAATCTGGAGAGGGTCAAAGGAGGGCCACTGATATGATTAGTGGCCTCCGTACAAAACCGTATGAGGGGAGGTTGAGAGATCTGGATCATTTCAGCCTTCACAAGAGACGTCTGATGGAAGACCTTGTAGCAGCCTTTAAGTTTATCGAGGGAGGACAACAGAGAGTTGGAGATGAGCTATTTACCAGGGTACCCCAGGAGTAACTAGGAATAATGGGTACAAACAGTGGAGAGTAGATTCAGGTTAGACATTAGAAAGAAATTTTTCCACAGTAAGGGTGGCCAGAATCTGGAATGAGCTGCCAGAAGAGGTTGTCCTATCACCTAACTTGGAGGTCTTCAAGAGGAGGCTAGATAGGCACCATACTGGGGTCGTCTGATCTCGGTCCTTTTCCTGCCTGGGGCAGGGGGTTGGACACTATGATCCTTCGGGGTCCCTTCCAACTCTACAATCTATGAATCTACAGTATTTTCATATAAAATGTATATAACGCAATGGATGCGTACAGATATTTAGGGAAGTTAGGGAGAAGTTAGATTGCTTTGAAAATGGCTACCCATCCAACTTATGTCACCCAAGTTTGGACCTTACACTAGTTAGGTGGATCTACATGTGAACTGTACAGAAGTTCAGGACAATTAGATTGGTTTAAAAATGGCCAACGTGGTCTAAGATAAACATACCTTTAAGATAGTCTAACTGAGCTCAGGTCCAGTGAGAATGTTCGAATTGAACTTCTGTACAGTCCCCAGCATAACCCCAGAGCTGGGAAAGCCCAGCCACTAGCCCTAGCCTTGGGGCTGCACTTTTCCTACCCCTCCCTAGCACTGGGCTAGTTTTAGCACACACACACCCCCTTGCCCCACCTTCAGTTGGACAACCCCCACAGAGGGCAGCCAGCTCAGCCCACCAAACCCCCCCATCCCATAAGCTGCTCCTAATGCCAGTTTTAGCAGTGTTCACCAATGCTGGGAGCAGAGGAAATAAGGGTGGCCAGAGAGATGGGAGGGATGAGGGGTAGGTTTCCCAGGGGTGTGTTCATCTCCGGGTGGGAGGGGTTGAGAGGCTAAAAATAGCCCCTGGTCCCACCCCCCCACCCCCAAGCACCCCTGTGGACCCTGGATCCTGCCAAACCCTCCCAGACCCCAGGAACACCCCCACAGACTCTGCCCGTCTCCCTGATCCCCACTAGACCTCTACCTCCCCCTCCCAACTTACCATTTTAAAACTTTTAAAACTTGCTCTAACCTCCCATTAATCTCCCCAAATGTCTGTACACAGCCATTAAGTTGCTGTGTTATCCATTTTAATTTTCTGATAGGTCAATACTGATAATCTTTAGGTGATCTGAATGAACTCTGCAAATAAATATAGGAAAATCAGGTGGAAAATTCAGGCAAATTTGTGTAATATACAATACAATAGCCAAATTTTCCAGAGGGGAGATAAAACAGATCATGATTACACAAACATGCACAATGTGATAGACTAGTAAAAGTACTAAATATATTAAAAGGTATCCATAGGTACTGCAATTGGTTAACTGATACCTCTCCAATCAGTTCTTGGCTTACAGGTAGCAAATCCATAATGGTATCAGTGGGATTGTAACAAGGGGCCTTCACAGGGCCCATCTACTGATGGCCCCACCCACCTGTTTTGAGCCAACTGCCCACCTTCTCACCTACCACACTTCGTTGTTAATTAATTAAGTTGTTAATTAGGCAGGAGGCTGCCCATTTCTTGCCTCAATGCCAGGGGGAGCTACCTGCAGATCCATTCCTCCCGTACACCACAGCCCAAACCTGCCAGATCACATCCACTGTTGCCGCTCTCACTGGCCCCACTCTGGGCCCCAGAATACTCCAATCAGGACCCCTCTAAGATCCCTCCATTCAGGCAGCCTATTCCACCTTCATTCAGGCTGCCTATCTCCCTGAAATTTTTTCCCCTCTCAGGCGTGGTCCCCCTGGGACCTTTGGCCACACAGGCCCTGGCCTTACCTCCAAGGCCAGTTGGAACCCCAGGCCCTCAGCTCTGGGCATCCCTTGTGGTAGGCCCCTGACCCTTTCAACCGCTCTGGTCCTGGCCCTGGCATTGACCAGTCAAGGGTACTCTACATCAGGTCTCTGAGCCTCTAGTCCCACTCTCTCCTGGGTTCACCTTTCTGACCCTTCTATGGGCAACCTACCCCAGTTATGGAAGCTAGGGTTATTAAGGCACCCTGACCCACATTTCAGCAGGGTGGTAACTGGCCTGGCATTTCCTGGGGATTCCTGCACCACCGAGAGCCCACCAGGCCACCCACTCCTGGCAGGGTGCAGCTTTAGGTCATGCCCAGGACCAGGAGCCGCCAATCCATCCTCTACAGCTTCTGCCCTTACCTCCAGGTTGTTCCAAGCAGCCAGGCAATGTTACTGCCTGGCCTGCCAGCAGGAAACTGTTCTGTTTATGTAGACAGCCAGAGATCTAACATGGCCACCACAATCAAGCACCTGCTGGCTGCTTGGCTGAGTCCTTAAAGTGGCAGGCACCAACAGTGCTCTGTTACAGGGACATAACTGTAGAAGGTGAAGTAAATGTTTTTCCACCAATCTAAAGTATTTTCACAAGTAATAGCAGTACTGATCTAATCCTATAGTCCTCATATAGATATAGGAGAGCTTTTTGTCCCAAAGAATGACTGCAAGTTTGGTCCCATATTGATTTTATCTGGTACAGTTACTTAGGTAAATTATATATGACTGGCATTTCTCGGAAACGGCTGTCATTTGATAAATACAGACATTCCACAAGACTAACTGTTTTGTTGCTGATATGAAAGTCACGCTTTTTGTTTTACTAAATGCAAGGCTTACGTAAAAGTAGCTTTTATTTCTTTAAAAAGACATCAGAAAGGTGCTTCTTTTTTAAAATTTATTTTCATGATGCCTAGAAACTGAATCAAGCAAAATCATACTCTTCATATACTCAGAGGGCACATCCAGATGAGTGTGGCTGTGCAGTATGTGGCACTGCAAATACATCTGCAGCAAAACACACTGCACATTCAGATGTTCCCTGTGCTGCAAGGACATGTTGCCTGTACCCCAGGGGTCAAAAAACCTGTGAGGGGAAAAAAACACAGCAGAAGCAGCACAGGCAGTGCATGCTGCTGAAAAGCAGAGCCAGACCACCTGGAGCCATGCAATGGCTGGCAGACAGGCTCTGCCTGGCAGGATTGCCTCTGCTGCAGCCCCAGGAGGCCCCAGCCTCCCCTACTACCTCTGGGGTAACTTGCCACATGCCAAAGCCCATGTGGCACAGGAGTTCCTTGGAGACAAGTAGCTGCGGCACGAAGTACATCACTACTACTTGCCCCCAGAGAACCAAGCATCTGCATTTGTTTAGATGTGGCCAGAGGGTACATCTAAATAAGACACTTTACTGCTCATTAGAATAATTAAAGCACAGTAAGGTGTTACCATCTACACATGCATGGGACTTACTGCACATTAAATTAATCTAATGTTCCATTTTCTAGTACCACCACATACAGGCACTAGATAATCCCTATGTGGTGGGGAGACAGCTGTCCCTGCAACCATTACATCTCTCCCTGCCTGGTAGAGATCGGGACTGGCCCCTGTGCCCCCTACCAGGCCCAAGGGCTGGTACCTGGAGGAGTATGGAGCTACCCCTTGCTGCTGCAGGGGGGCAGAGCAGGGCAGGAGCAGCCCTGGATTGGACTGGACTGGACTGGACTACTCCTGTCAAGCACAATTTGCTTCCAATGCGGGCCCACATGTAGATATGTACCCAGGAATGTATTTTCTGCATGAATTACACATGTAGATGAACCCAGAAAGGACTGTATTTGTTAGAGAGGATTATATTTTAAACAGTTTTCTTTTATTGCCCTGCCAACAAAATAAGCTGCCTATCTAAACACTGGGGAGAGTTCATCATGAAATAACATTACAGAAGTCAATGAGGGTGATTGCTGCCACAGAAAAAAATCACTAGAGATTAGTTGGGAGTCATCTGATGTGCCAGGAAAGAAAACTGAAATCTTTTGACTTGGTGTCTTATAGTTTGACGCTCCCCTTTGTAAAACTGTAGTTCTACTGTTCTCCTAAGATGCATTAAAATGACAAAAAATCAGGCATGCAAACAAAAAAAGGAAGGAAGAAAGAAAGGAAGGAAGGAAGGAAGGGAGAAAGCAAGCAAGCAGCACAGCCAATCAATAACATAATGTAACTTGCTTAGCAGAAACTGTTACACTAAACACAAATTAAAGAAACAGTGGAATGCATCTGAATAACAACCATTACCGTGCAGCTTTCTGGGGATTCAACAGGATGTTATGATAGCTAGTAACTAATACCTATTTTATTGTGCTTTTACTTCAAGCGGCTAAAGAGAAAATGAGAGGTGAATACAGTGTGTGCACACTAATTTAAATCTAAATGATAAATTGTGTAAATACATTTTAAAAATAAGTGTTATTTTTATAAAGAATTGAGTGACAGCACTTACAACAGAGAACTGAAGGAATGTACTGGTACTTTCTACCTCCATTTCTCCATGTTACTTCAAAGTAAAAAAAGCCATGTAGTTTCCCATATTATGAAATATCAGCTCTTTATGTCCAGGCTAAAGGAAACTGCTAGTTCTGTAATCTTTGAAGCCTGTTCTATTATGGAAATCCTAACATACTCCTGACTATCTGGATTTAGTGTTGTGGAAGACAGAGGTGCAAAACCACAGATATTTTATCTGACCAAAGACATGGATTCGAGAATTATGTAGGGATAGCCTGAGTACCCTAGAAGCCCATATTAGGAAAACTGTGTGGTAAAATTCCCTATACTCTAAAGCATTTCATGACACACACAGCAAAATTTCCCTCTTCCTTCCACAAGTGTAATCAGTAGCAGAAACTGCATTGTCAGAGGAAATCTATGCCCCAAGGCTTTTGATCCTGGCTGAGCAATAACAAAATGTTTTTTCATTTTTTTCAATGGATACATAAATGATCTGGATCTTAGAACAGCACCCATTATCTGTATATGCTTATGAACTTTTGGTAGACAGATTTTAATGTAGGTCCAACATTTTTGAAGGTTAAGTTATAAATTAACTTTGTAAAAATGTCTGAGGAATAATTTAATGGTACTGAACTGTATTTACATTTATTTAACCTTTCAGTCTCATTAAAGTTTTCTTTGCATTTAAAGCAGAATCTCGATATTTACTTAAAGTGCTATAAGTTAGAGCAGGAGCAAACTGAACAGACATTCGCTGTTCAGTATGAGGGCTCAGAGCCTGCCCACACTGACCTAGTCCAGCAGCTTGGGGACACTCTCATACTCTCAGGAGGCTGCCAGAGCAGCCCCTCTCCCCAACCCCCCTCCCCACCAGCCAGCAACTGTCAGCAGCGACTGTGGAGAAAGAAGGGGGGTGAGGGAGTCCCCATGCCATGTGTCCCCCCCACACCCCTGATTGCTGGGTCAGGTCTTGGGGTGAAAGGGCTGGGCCAGGCTGGATCCATGTGGCAGGAGGGCTCCCCCCACTCCTGCCCCAGCCTCTTGACAGCTGCAAACAAGAGCTGCAACATGGGGCTGCCTGACCCACCTTTTCACCATACTGAGGACTGGGTGTGGGGGAAGGAAGCATGTGACAGGGGGTGCCCTCTTCCCCCAGCCCCAGTTCCCAGCACCATGAAAAGCTGGGCAAGGCAGTCCCATGCTGCCACTACTAGCTGCAGCTGTCAAAAGGCTGGGGCGGGGGGGGAGGGAGCCCCCATGCCATGCAGATCCCCCCAAATTGCTGGGTTGGGTGTTGGGGGGAGCTCAGCCACTACAGATGTTTAATAAAGTGCTCTAACCTAAATTGCTTTAGTCTGCTACCATATCCATCTAAGGTTAACTTAAAGTAGGATCCACCATTTTAAAGAACTTTATATGCCGTGAATATCTGTTTTGTTAGAGCTGTAAAGTGCTTTTTGTTCACTTAATGCATGACAAGTGTAACATCCGTATCTTGCCTGTGGTATTAAAACTCATCACGCATGCTAACAGCTATATCAGCTATTCCTATGCTGTGTTGCAGGAATCCATATTTATTGATTTTGCTTCCAGACACTATATGAAGGCAAAATTTTAGGGGTGGAGTAACTTTTCCATTTGTAGCAAAGTTTATGGTGACTCATGGATGGAGTATACGGGACATGAATGAGGTGAAGCAGTAGCTAAGAAATGAGATCCTGCCTTCAAGCACACTGTTCATTCTGCTGGAGTTATTCTTCTGCTGTGAAAGACTGCTGTGTTTTGCAGCATTAGTTAAACATGTAGTCATTCACTGTTTCTGCAGTTTTGATACCTGGATGAAAGGTACTACATAGATGCTAAATGTTAGCATTACCATTATTATTCTGTTGCACACTTACTTTTGCAAACTTACCTCAACCACTATAATATTTCCCCTTAATATTTACAGAATAATCTTGTACTGTTGCTATAATCACAGTAAGTCTCAGTCTTCTATAATTTTGCAGACAAGAGAGACTGGATTTTCTTCTTAACTACCATATAAAAAAGTAACATACTGTAATTCATAAAGCATTATTTTTAAATATACTTTGGTTGAGATGTATGCGCAAAGAAACGCACATAATATTGAATTACATTAATTCAATATTGCCTATTACCAGAATCTAATTCTTTCTGGTTGTGCCTCTATAACGTATGTACTAATTGGCAATGCAAAGTCATGGATCAGTAAAAAGAATTGTAAATTAATTAAAAAGGCACCATGGGACTAGTCACTTAATGATGGTAAAATTCATTTTCAACTATGTTCACTGTTATCTCTATAATTACAAAATAATAATTTTGGAAAGGAAGTTGTTTTTATAATATGGTCTGTTAAATTGACAATGCACTGAGAATCCAGCTTATAAGTGGCTTATTTTATGGTGCAGTGAACTGACTGCTCTTGAAAGTCTAAATTTGACCTACATTAATCACGCTAGAATAATTACTAGATTACAAAGCCAGCATTACTAATTAAAAATATATATTTTCTTTACTTGCACAATTATTATTATTGGCAGGAGGGTATTTTTCCCCCAATTTTTGGATGGTGGAAGTGCATTTTTACTAGTCCCCTACAGGCTGCTTTGAAAAATAATTAAATGGATATTTTTGGAAAATCCGGTTTTGTTTATGTCCTTCACATTCATTTCTTTTCCTTAATCACAGAGGAGGGAAGAAAGAGATAGAGCTGAAATCCCTTTTGTGTTTGCCAGCTGACTATTTCCAAAGAAAGAGAGAGAGAGATTGTTCAAAGTAAGGCAGACGGCAGGGCAGGGTGCCACCTTTAGGACTGCCTTTCTAAAAGAAAAAACAGTGATGAATACTTCTTTTAGGCTTCTATCATACAGTGCGACCCAGAAGCACTTGTTCTTACTAGTACCTGGCATCCCTTTATTTGATGTATTCTTTTGGATCCCTCAACAAACCCTGAGACCATACTGGAGTTTATACTCTCCCAAGAGTTTATTTTTAAATAATGTTCACTGTGGAAATGTAGCAATTGCTTCTAAAGTGAAGTCAGTGAATAATGAATCAACAATTTGTATTGCCTTATGGAACAGTATTTTTCCTTTATGTATTATTCTTATTTATTATTTATTCTTCAGTAACACCAACAGTGAATGAGGTGCTTTGCAAATATAGTAAAAGACACAGACGCTGCTCTGAAGAGTACATAGTCTAAGGAAACAAAAGGCAGACAAAGAGGAGTAAAAACAGTTTATAATCAAAGGAGTATCATGTACCTTTGCTAAGGCCCTGTACATAGTGCAGCAAGGTATTGAACAGCCCCAGGAATTATTTGCAGTCAGAGTGGAAATAAAATTGCCTTCATGGGTGTGTCTAAATGAGCATGCCACATCCACTCTGCAAAACCTCAAAGGCCTTTGAGGTATTGCAAACCACACATGGTGCATGTGAAAAGGTTCTCCATGTTACATATTTGCAGCACAGAGTCAAAATTAGAAACCAAGAAATCCCAGTATCTAAAAAAAAAGTGCCAAAAAAAGCAGGGTGGCGCACACAGTTGCAGCATGCACTGCCCAGAACCAGAGCCTGACTGTCCAGAGCCACACTCCAGCTGCCTGCCCACCTGCATGCCTCCAGAACATCACCACTTCAAGGAAGCCCCCAGAACCCCAGGTAAGGGTGCATGGGCCACCCCAACAACATAGTTTTGCTACTGCTACTTGTCCCCGGGGAACGCCTGTGCATGGTTGTCTGGACACACTCCAGCTTCGTAGTTCTAATACTTAGTCAGTACTCAGGTAGGAAATGGATAGGAAAGAAAGCTCTAAGTGCACTTTCTGGATGTAACCAAGTCTGGTCAGACATACAGAACACTCCTAGTCCATATTGGGCTTTCTTGACTACTTTACAAAAGTAATAGCGTAGTCTTTCTCATACTAACAATTCTATTTGTCTGTAACTTCATACTTACTCATTTCATTATATTCTCTTTGGCTTTGTAGGGTAATTTTTAAGTGGCTATGGTAGATACTAATTATACAATACGCAAGAGGCTGTATACGTAAACAGAAGCTTTCAAGTCTGACTACATATGAATGAGCTGAATCCTTTTTCAGCACCTCCCTCCATTACTAGCTATGGGTTGAATAGCCGGATTCTCCATTACTAGACTTTGATAAATTAGAGGCTGTTTTCCCAGGGAATGAAAGAATGACAACCACTGAAGATGACTTTGCAGACTTAATCGTGTTGATCTTGACACTTAGATTTTATTCCCAGTGAGATTATTACAACAAGAGGCTGAATTTGTCTTAGGTCCATGTAATACATTTTTTTTTTATCCTTTTCATGCTGTTTTCCTTTATGTTAACATTTACTCAGCTAAGATTTAACCAACTAGTAAACTGACTTAGAGATGACAGGACAAATTCTAGATCCCTGTGATGAATGAATCAATGTACAGGAAGGTTGATGGTGATCCTGAGAGCTGAGAGGGTCTCTCCCTCTCTCTCTCTTTCTCTCTCTCTAACACACACACACACACACACACACACACACACACACACACACACACACACCCTTCTGCATCAAGTCCACAGCTGTGGCTATGGCCATAAAATATATAAGTGACCAGTGACCATGTTCTGGCAAGGCCCTACAACTGAACCTAATAATCATCAATCTTCATATTCCCATCCTTTCACTCCACTCTCTCCAGTTACTGCTGTATAATGCTGGTGTGAGTGACATTCCTTCCTCCACCATGTAATTACACTGGCACAGCTTTATGGCTTCTGGGGTTTTTTGCAGCCACACATGAATACTAAGATTTAGCCTAAAATTAATACTGATTCCATACTTAATTAGCATTTTTAATTTGTCTCTTATGTTATTATTCCACCTGAGCTGCCTAGTATAATTTTACTACAGATGCAGGAATGTTACTATGGAAATGCTACAAACACTGCTGCAATTGTACACCAATGAATTACAATGTACAGTGAACTGTACACTCCCAAGTTATGGGAGTTCTGTACCCTCTCTCACACTAGCGCAAAAATTCTCATCTGGAACTTTTTGGACAAATCTTTACAATATGGAAAATCTATGCTATAACTCCTAATTTGAAAAAACTGCCTTCTTCTCTAACTGCTATTCCTCATGAAAAAAAAACAAACCCTGGATGTACTATTCCTTGAATACAGGCAGCATGTTATAATGTTTCTTCAAAAATCTAATGACTTTCTAGTTTGCTAATCTATGCTACTGTGCAAGTTTCTGTGATACTTGCTTGAATTTATGACTTCAAACATAAAGTTGGCAAATGCTCAATAAAATAAAAAGCATAAAATATAGAAAAGATTAAGAACAAAGAACACAAGCTTTCAACCCTGAATTAATGCAGTTTATTCACAAAGAAGCTATGATGCCATTTGCTAAACTGCATATCTACTATCAGATACAAACAACAAGTAAATGCTTTTGTATGGGAGAACTGTATTGTAGTTTTACAAGCATTGTTACATCCATGACAAATTAATGGAGGGGTTATGGGATATGTATGACCTGGTTATCTTTGGTCAATACCACATATAGAAGGACTTCTTCTGTATAATTTGCTTGGGGGTCGGGGGAGGCTACAACCTTGCACCATAGATCTGTTGGTAAACCTTATCTCCTCAGCATGTCTTTCCCTCCATAGGTACACATATTTAAGTCAAGGTTTTAAAAAACAAGAGCCATAATCTGTTTTTTTTAGCATCTTCTTCAGTGGTTTCATGTACAAAAGGTTTGAAAATGCATCAGCTCCCAGAGAGCTCAATGGTTCACTGCCGGGAATTCATCACCTTTGAAGATCAAGTAATTTACTTGACTAAATTTGGACCTAAATCCTAAATACAGACTTACGCTTTTGGGAGCAAAACACTGTATTTGCTCACATACCACATGCACACAAATAAGACATACACTTGCTTAGAAAGGTAGAATAAAGAAAAGAAAGATTTTTTCTAGAGAATGGTTGAGGGGCAGAGTCTATTTGTCAGCATCATTCACCATCCACTTCCAGCTTAGGCAAAAGGTAGAGGTCTAACCCTGTCATAGCTGCTGCCTTTCCTTCACATAGCTGAGGAAGGCATTTCAGGGTATCCATGCCTCCATTAGGGCACGGAAATCAGCTTACTCACCTAAAACACACACCACAATTTGGATTGGTAATTTGGGTGGGGGGAAGGTGCAGGTGTTAAGGAAGTAAATGCAGTATTTGACCATCAAATAAAATTACTTGGATACTAGGGTGAAGTAGTTTTGTCATAGTCTGTGTTTTTCCAAATTGGCCTGTAATAAGAGCATCTAATAAAGGAATTTAAAATCAGTTCCATTTTGTTTCTTCTGCAAAATCCAGAATGTTATTCTAAAAGTTTGCATGAAAAATCAATTCTCTTTCTTGTTTTTCTTTTACTAGCTTCTCTGATTCAATTATATACAATAATGCCCTTACAAAATAATGTGTGTTAGAGTTCAACTATGAATTCCCATTCAGTTTTGCTATCTTTAAAACTGCATTTAATATCGTTGGTGGAACCTGAAGGCAATAATTAAGTCATAAAATCAGCTGCTCCCACCTTAATTATTTACAGACCATATTTAGCATTTACAGCGAGAGGTATATTGAGCAGTGAGCCACAAGCCTGTGCAACACAGGATTTTGATACATGTCCCTCTGCTGCTCTAACTTCTGGCCTTCTGGTTGAATTGCATTTACTATAAAGCAGACTTATAGGCTGGCTTCAGAGACATAATGCAAGAAAAAATAATAGAAACCACAAATATCCTGGGGGGAGGAACAAATAACATGCAGAAAAACTCCATAGCTCTGTCCTCCTTCACGTCTTCATAGCAGTTTTGAGGCAATGCACAAGTACTAAAAACAGTACCAAAGGACCACAGTGCCTGTAATCCCCACTCTGACTGTAAATAAATCTGCTACAAAAAAGAAGAGGCGCAATAACTTGTAGTTTACAAATGAGACACACCAGGAAAAGATGAGGCAGAAGTTTTTTTGCTCCTGTTCTGGTTTTCACAAAGTCATCAGGAAGGTTGTTTTGCAGTTTGAGGTAGGATCTACATTTTCCATCTAGAATGTGTATTGAGTGCTCAGCAAGAGCCCAGGATGGATCTAGGAAGGATGCAGTGGTGTTGTTGCCCTGTGGGGTCAGGCTATTGCTCAGGATCTCAATATTGTAATGTTAGACAGGAGGGCATGGTGTACAATTGCACATATGCACACACACAAAACAATCAGGCTCACACACACACTCTAGGTGCGTACATCCCCACCAGGAGTGCACACACACACTACTAACTCAGGCCCATGCACATCCAAAGTTACCAGCCTAGGCATATGCACACCTATCACCAATTCAAGCACCTACCCACTATACACACCAAAAGTTAGACAAAAATCAATTGTCAAAACCCACACACTCAGGACACATACACAGATCACTAATTCATATATCACACACACACTCATATATATATATTTTTTCATTAGTTCACACACAACCCACCTACCTACACATATACACAGGTGAGTTCCTAACTTGGATGGCACGGTATGTATGTGTGTGTTTGGGGTACTTGGGATACCTGGGGGAAGGTTAAGGTGAGAGAGACAGTGTAAGGAGTGAAAGTTGCTGGAACCAGGATTAGAACTGGTAGACTAGAGAAAAGCTGGCTAAGGAACTGAGGCTTGGGGTTACTTAAGGTCAAGTGGCCCCAGGATTACTCAGGGTCACTTGGTGCCAGGGTGGAAGCAAGGGAAAAAGCCCGATGACAAGGAGGAAACAGCTGGGAGACAGAGGCAGAAAGCTGGGAGATCAGGGGAAAAGGCAATGGGGATGAGACAATAGCAGTGGGAGAGATCAAGGGAAAGGCAGTAACAGTGGCAGAGATCAGGGGAAAAGGCAATGGGGAAAGAGACAATGGCAAAGAAACAGGGATTTGCAGGCAGAGAGGAGCTCAGGACAGCTGGAGCCACAGGAGCATGGGACAGGTGTTGCAGGTGGCAGTGAACCAGAAGCAGGAGAGGGAGAAATGAGACAGAAGTTAGAGGTGCGAGGAGCAGAGATTGGAGCAGGGCCGGAACCGTAGTGAAGCAAAATCCAACTCAGGATCCAAATAACAGTTTTATTAAATGGACACTGTACTGTACAGCTTGGTTCCTACACACACTCACACAAGCACTCCCATACACACTCTCTCACACACTCACACAATGGCAGCAGGAGAAAGAGACTCAGTGGAAGGGTTGAAGTCCAGGCAGGGGAAGAGAAACAGAGTCCAAGCCCTTGGTGGAAGAGAGAGTGGGGGTGATAGCTACCTATCCAGGCTGGGAGGGGGTCCTCAATGGCCAGTCAGGGTCATTCTCCAGCAGCTGTTGTTCAGAGGGGGGTACCAGCAGGGTTTCTGCGTGGATAGGTGCTGTGGCGTGGTGCTGGTCCAGATGGAGAGGGCATCCCAAGAAGTCAGTGTTTACTACCCCTTTTTATGGGGCAGAATACCTCTGGATCTCCTATGGGGAGGGCCTATCTAGGCAAGGTCAGACCTGTTCCAAAGGGTTCCAGGTGTTCCTTACTGACCATGTGCAGCCTGGCACAGTGGTGGGTTGCCTCATCTTTTGTTTCTTGAATGCAGAGGGTGGTTCCAATGGCTGGGTCACTGGTCCAAGTACTGGTTTTGATGGTGGGGTGATTTAGTAGGGGATCCTGCTACCATTATGTTTCACTCATCCATTCACTCCTTTGTTTCAGGCATTCAAGGAAAACCAATTTACCTGGGAGAGGTTACAGAATTGCAACATACTTATACAACAGGACATGGGGATAAGATGGGAACAAGATGGGAATGGATACTTGACATCATTTTACAGACAATATGAATATGAAACAATAAAAATCAATGCACAAATGATAGGAGTACAATACAAAAGAGTAAAAAATCAGTAAAAATCAATACAAACATAACAGAACAGTATTTACAATATATAAAGGAGGGGCTTATTACAACAACAGTATACATACAAGTACTTAGCTTACCTAGTATTATTTGTAATCACTTAAAGGGATAGCAAGTGTAGAGAGAAAGTTGGAAATGGTTGGGGAAGGGGAGGGAATATATTTTTTAATTTAAAAAAAAAAGAAAAACTGGAGGGGTTGCTACAGTGTAGTCACCCTCCTTTTAATTCCTGCTCCACAAAAAATTCCAAACCAAATGCCTAAAGTGGTAGCAGCTTTTCTATTCCTGTAGCATTGCAGGAGTCACTTGATTTCATGGCTCATTATAATCTAACTGATTCCTTCTAAAATCTGCATTTCATAGGTGTTAACAACTCTCATGCCTTTTTAATGATCTCGATGTTCCACTAATCAAGCTAGACTTGCTTTTACAATTCTGTTCTTTGTTAGCAGCTCCTAGTAAAGTAGCTCCAATTTCATAATCCTGCAGACTGTAACTAAAAACATTAACTCAGGTGTGGAAATAACTTTCAGTGAAGCACTGGATGCATTGCCAGGATGCTCAAGAAGGCTTAATTTTGTTTTCTGAATCTGAAAAAGATGTATAGTTAATCCTAAATGACTACAGAACTAAAGAAATAACATAGTTTGATTATTTGTTGAATTTTAATATATACTGTATAATATGGCAAATTAAAGCACGTTCCGATAAAGCTATTTTTTTTTCTTTGATCCTAAACTGAATAATATATCCAAGGCCCCTAGCATATTAATAAAGCTTCTAGTTTATTTTTACCTGGAGAAAAAGATGTGTTATATGCAGTGATGCATCACACCATCTGCACCAGCAGGCTCAGGCACTGAGGCACATTGTTGACTGCCCAGAGAAGTTCAAGGCTACAGCAGAAGTATTCATGGTGCAGTCCTGTCAGGTTCCAAAGAATATATGAATTCTATTAAATATCTTGTCATAAGGAGACAGAAAAGAAGAGCCATCTACACCTCCCCTTTTCAAGACCTTAGATCTGCCCAAGGCAAGAGTTATGCATACCTTCACACAAACCTGTGTTCTGGGTCAAATTTTCTGTTGGCATATTAATTTCACTATTCCCATTGTGGACAGGAGGAAATGTACTCGAAGCCTCTGTGCACTAACACTGCTTTTATGCTGTTTGTGTAAAAACAATTATCATATTCAAAAGCAGTAATTCTGTAAAGGACATTACAACTTGTGAAGGATACTACACACACACAAAATTGTCAAGGGATGGTCATCTATATTTTGGCACCATGTCTGGCTGTTGTAAGTGGCTATTTTCTTTAGAGAAGGAAGACTCAGAAGGATTTGCAAAAGCTGAGATTCTGTTTTAAAGCAAATCTCTGCAACAACACAAATGGAAAGCAGGAAAAAATATGATATCAGCAGAAATGCCTCTAAATAGAATATTATTCACACTTGACATGATGAGCGAGTAGGTGTTTAAACTGAAACCTAGAAACCTTATAAATCACTTATCCTACATACACTATAATGCTATAACTTTGTACTCAGTCTGCCATGTTGGTGTTTATTGCAGATGCATGGCATTGCAAACATAAATCTGCAGATACAGTTCACAGCTTAGAAGTGAACTCCCCTTGCCTTCCCCCACAGCCCCAAATTTATTTTACTTTGACAAAGTCACAAGAACCCTTTAGAGCTTTGGTTTCAATGCTGGTGTTAAAGCTTGAAAATAGGAGAACTCTAAAAGTCTTTGAAAGGTCCTCGACAGACAGCCTATATTGATCTTAAAGCTTTGAAATTGGATTAAGTCACAAAGAGGCAGCGAACTTACTCTTTACAGTACACAGATGGTGGCTTCTCAGTCAATTTAGCCTAAATATCTAAGATCAGGTCTGTAATTAATTTCTTTTAAGAAACCTCTTCACAATGTGCCACTAGCTTTACACTCTTCTCTCTCCTTTAATGCTGTATTTGTTGCCACTGGATATGACAATTCTTCCTCCCTCACCATGCTTCCATAATAAAAATTAAAAGGAAGTTGCAAATACTTTATTAAAACATGAAGGTTTCCCAGTGACTCTTTGGATATAAGTAATGTAGGCTGAAGAAAGGAGACAGGGTATTCTGATGGAAAGGAAAAGGGAGCTGAATCAGGTTATATTAATAGATCTACCATTGGCTTATGTTATCGCTTAATTAAGCCACTTCATTTAATATTATTGCCCCAGCTCATATAGGGGAAATACTATGGTACTAAGGGCAGAGACATAACTTACCACAGGGTGAAAGGGTACAGCGTTTTACCCTGAATCAGCTGCTTTATGATAATACTGGGATGTATAGGTGTTTTTACATGTGTTCCAGGGATGAGGGGGTGTGCTTTAATTAGAGCAGCTCTGGGAGCCTATCTAATTAAAAAGCCCACAGTGTCTTGTGTATCAGCATCCCTGGGCATCCAAATGGCATCAGGGGCACTAACCAAAGCTCACTGAATGAGCTTTACCAGTGGAGTAGATGACGCTAGGAAAGGCTTTCCCCCATTTTACCAAACAGTACATTTTTCATACATGCACATTGGTACCATAGTTTTTCCTCTATATTAGAAAGGGACACTAGTAGTTAGCTCCTTGTAAATGGGTCATTTAGCCTGCTAGCTTTTGAAGGAAAACCTGCTACCTTAGGAGCATCTCAGCCAGTTCTCCATGTCAAAGTTCAGTCTTTAAATAAACAAATGAACAAAGAAACAAAAAACATGCCCCCAACCCGTCCTTTCAGACACTAGGAGAGAAGCCCATCTGACTACAGCACAGCAGCCTGACCCCTTTTTGCTTTCATTGCTTCTAGGAGCTTTTGATGCTCCCAGTGAGACAGTCCCTTATTAACCAAATGCCCCATATCTGAGCTGTCTTAACACAGCTTAACTTTTTCTCCTTAAAAGGAGAGACATCCTGTTATACCTATTTTCTAAACTGCTCATACGTTCTTGTATGGGAAAAATGAGGCAAATATTAAGTTCCTTTTTAAATTCCTCTTTAAATTCCTCCAGCCATAATTAAATCACACAATCCTGCAGTATCTAAGGTGTACATGCAACATCACACAGAAGCGTGGACACATTTGCAAGAAAAGCAATTGGATCAATGACAAGTTAAGCCTTTTGCTTTAGACAGAGCAATATGTCAACAATGCAAATCTCAATAAGTTAGACAATTCTACCAATAACAGAGTGTTCAGGACAAAAGCTAGATGGTCAGAATTGAAATACAGCAATAATGGAACAATAAAAACATAAGGTCAAGTTCTGAGTAGGTATATAGGTAGGAACCAAATGTTAAGTTATTGTCACCTGCACCCTTTTTCAGTGCAGGGTAGACCATGCTATATATTTTGATTCTTGAAGTCACCTGGCTGTCCAATTGTCACCATTTTTCCTCTCATATTATAATACTGCAATAAAGGTAACATTTCAAACTGAAAAATGACAGCTTTCCAGAAAAACTGTAAAGGCCCTATTGTTATATCTACACAGCTGCCTTTCATGTCCCTGACATTCAGTCATGACAAAACCAAGAGCTTTAGAAACCGTGTTGCCGTAGCTATTTACTCATGGCTCCACAGAAGTAACTTCAAGTACCTTTTGTACCTTATGAAGTTCCTAGTCAGGAATCCAGGGATTACAGAGAGGAGAGTAGCTGTTTCCTGGCTTCAGTTCTTTTTGCTTTTCATTATACATTTGTAATACCATAGAGCACTGATTTTGTGCACTCCACTCAGGGGGCCAAGGGAGAAAGAGAAATCAGAAGAAAAAGGGCAAGGTGAAGGAGATTACTTGCAAAGTCCTTTTGACTATGTTTGGGCATTTTCTTGGCTAGATAAGCACTACTTACGGCTTCATACAAATATTAGATAGTAATGCAAAAAAAACCAAATCACACTGATTCAGAGTGTAAACAGAGTCACCTAGGCAAGGAAGAGGCCTGCCTATCCAACTAGGCACGTAATTATAATTTTCAGCACTTACCGAATGGAGTTGGACATCTTATTAGGAGTTTAACTGCAGTCATGGGATTTGCATATGGAATCAATTAGTCTGGCTTTAAAAGCCCTGGGTTTGTCATGCTTGTTCTCAGTCTTTAAAAAACACATGCGCTCTACATGAAAAAAAAACAAGAGAATGAGTGAGTACTGGGTAATTATTTGATTTGCACAGCATTTACAGGCACTTGGAAAATGTTTGACTTGTTTGTATTAAAACAGATGTTAAAAAAGGAGGTATTTGCATCTAGTGTGTGAGATATGCAAGCAATTATCTGATTTCTAAATCCTTCTTAAAGACAAATTTCAGAGGACTAGGTTTAATAAATCATTTTTTAAATCTCTAACAGAAGCTTAACGTGGACTTAAAGAGTCAAACCTAACCTTGCCTTATCATCGTTGTCTGGGGAACAAGAAACAGTTTTATGCTTCCTGGCAACAGGATCGTTTTACTTTACTATAAAAGACACCACTGAAATGAGCCAGTTGACATCATGAGGTATTGATCAGCTTCTAGTTGTGCCTCCCTCGGATGACTACTCATAATCATTTTCTGACAGAAACATTATACTGACAAGAAATTTTGAAAGCTCTCAATGCTACTATAAAACCCAGCGATAGAGTCACACAAGGAGTGAAGCAAATAGCTGACATCTATCTACTACCCGAGTCCAGAACTAGATTCTCAAAACCCAAGCTCACTTCCTGTTCAAAGTCCTTCAGTACTTAAGTTTCCACTAGTAAATTCCCCCATGTGTCTAGGATGTTTATTTATAGGCATACCTAGAACAACCTAAGTATTGATAGCACTGATTAGATGGGTACCTGAGCATCATTGGGATTTGGAAAGTAAGCAGTTACCATCTTACTCTACCCCAGTCCCCAGTGGGTGTTCTTAGAATACACCTCGCAGCTTGGATTTTGGACAAAACAGTAGGGCTGTGTGAAATTTCGCTGACCATTTTGTTTTGACGCAGTTTCGAGCCATTTCGACCTTGAAACAGCAAAGTCAAAATGAAACAGAGAGGCTCCGAACAGAGTCAAAATGAAACAGGGCAGGTTGAAAAGTTTTGAAAAGTTCAAAATGTTTCGAATTTCAACTGAAGCTGGGCTTACCTTTAATGCCTTCCCTGCAGGGAGACAGAAAGTAAAGTAAGGGGGAAGAGGCAGGAAGGTAGGAACGGGGAAGCAGTGCTCTCTTTATTGACATATGTAGCTGGCCAGTGACTGTCACCCTTCTCTGAGGTCCCTTCCAACCCCAGTGCTCTGGGGGAGGGTCAGAAAAACTTCATAAAAGGCAGCATTTTTTGAACTGCCCTGCTTCCTGCTTTCGGGTCACTTAGTGAGCTGCCTGTTCTAGCAGCTCACTGTCAGACCACTCTGGTTAGGAGCACTGATTTTCTAAAGGATTCCCTGCTTGCTACCCTAGCAAGAGGGATTTCAGAATACTTTCTTCTTGTAGGTGCTTTTATGTTATTATTATAGTCATTGATTTATTCTTTTGAATCTTATACTTATATTGGATAGGGTTATAATAGAATTGGCTCTATATAGGAATTTACTATATATATTTGTTTTTATATGGTCATTCTTTCCAACACACCAATGCTTTTGTGTTTTTCTACACACAGAGACATATTTCCATGAGTTCATAAATCTCATAACTGCAAGTCAGCTCACTTTTAGTTTTTCTACACACACAGACATATTTCTATCAGGTTCATAAATCTCATCACTGCACCACACCTGCAGTTTTCAGTTTATATAGGAACACAAATACGTTTATATATTTCTTGAAAAGGAAGATATGAAACACACCATGAAGTATGGTGGAAAGGCAGGTGGCCACACTGGCCAGCCTTCAGGGAGGGGTGGAAGACAGGGTAGAGGAGAGCTGTAAGATCCACCCCATCCCCCCAAACTGAGATGTAGCCTCTTTTCTCCAGCTAAAAGGGATGAGGCTGCTACAAGCTACAAGCAGCAAGGAGAGGGTAGCAGTGCCACAGCTGCTGCCTGTGCCCGAGACTGCATCCCATCCACATGCAGCAGCCATAACCCCCGCACCCCCACCGTGATGACAACCACAACCAGCAGCACTAGCACAGAAGCCTACTCCACCCTTTTGTCACTTCCCATGCTGAGCCTTCCAGTGCCAGAAGAAAAGCGGGTGCTCGATATGGATCTTAGTGCCCTAGCAAGGGAAATTATGGGGAAGGAGGGGGAATCAGCTGAGTTTGTGCTCGACCCCCCTCAACTTTCCCTTCAAGCCAGGCCTCCTTCCCCAGAAGACACTTCGGAGGAAGTTTATGTAGAGGTGGAGGCAAGTGGCTCAGCTGACTCCACCCCTCTTGCTGTGCCTCTGCCTGCTGAGGAGGGGGGAAGCGCAGAAGCATCCACAGATGCACTCGGACCCCAGAAGTGAGCAGGGATCCCACATACGCTATCTGCCTGCACTACCGAGTTAAAACCAGCCGGGGCAAGGGAACAAAACATAGGACCACCACAGGGATGCTGATGCATCTCCGCAAGCACCA
>NW_017728950.1:42344777-42386406 GCF_001723895.1 Crocodylus porosus
AGGAGGGGGAAAGTGCAGAAGCATCCACAGATGCCTGCACTACCGAGTTAAAACCAGCCGGGGCAAGGGAACAAAACATAGGACCACCACAGGGATGCTGATGCATCTCCGCAAGCACCACCCCCTTGCTCTCGCTCCTTCTCAGCCTGGCACCAGTGGGAGCATGCCCAAAGGGAAGTCTCCTTCAGACTCCAAAGCTCCTGTCCCCCCAAAGCAGAGGCAGGCCACACTTGGAGGTATGGTATGGGACTATGGGGAAGGAGGAGGCCCCAGGTCCAGGGCATGACCACTAAAACTGCACCCTGCCAGGGTAGAGAGGCCTGATGGGACTGCTGGCAGTGCAGCAGCCCCGTAAATGCCAGGACCAACGATCCCCTGGTGAAAGGCAGGCAGGAGGCACCATAACCTCCAGCTAACACATGCATGCACACAGTCCTGGCTGGGGAAAGCCCAGAGCTGTCACATCTTTGACAAGCTTGATGCTTGCTGATTGCTGTGCAGTTGTAAGGCTCCGGGTGTTCTCGGCTTAGCTGCCTGGGATGCCAGCTTTCAGGTTGAAAAACCCTTTGTCAGGCTGAGGAAGTATCTTCAGTTAGTCCTGGATGGAAGAATAGTAAAAAAGCCAGAGGCTGGCCTGGCACACAATGGACACAGAAACTCATGGACTCAATATAGATTAGACAGTGGAATTCTGGCACACTGTGACCTGCCAAACATCTGACTCCCCAGGCACCTCTGCACTTTTACCTTTGCTGCTACATCCCTCTTTGCCCCCGACCCCCCACCCCAGCCTGTCCCTCACCCCCTGATGCCTCCATTTCCATTATCACCGACTGGATTTCTTGCCTGCATTACAGGCCAGGCCAGCCTCTGGCTTCTTTACTATTCCTTACATCCAGGACCAGGAGACACACCAACTGCAGGTACTTCCTCAGCCTGACAAAGATTCTTCAACCTGAAAGCTTCCTAAGAAATATTTCTCTAACTATTCAATTTTTTTTCATAATAAACATACAAACATAAAAACACAAGATAAGCTATCACACACACCACGAGTAACATATATCCAACACATCTTTACTTCTTGCTGCCAATTCCTTTATAACAAGATAGGCTCTGTGACAGTTCTGTTTGACTACCTTAGATGCCACTGGTACTGCTGGTGCTATTGCTGTTGAGCCAGATACATTATTTTCACCCGTCATTGTTTACAGTGGTGGACTGAAATGAGGCTGTAGGTGAGGAGGAGGCCATGTACCATGTTGTACAGAGGCCCCAGCACCAGGAAGGGCGCATCCGACACAGTGTCACAAGCACCCATGTCATGAGTTTTACCTGTTGACAGCCAGATGTGCAGGCCCCAGAACTCCAAGCCCCACAGCACCTATCTTGTTGAGAACTGGAAGACTTCGTGGCCACAGCAGGGGCTAGCAAGTCTGCAGTTTTGACCCTGCTGTGGCTTCACACATACAAGTGACATGAATTTTTCTCTCAAGATTTTGGGTTGCAGTTTCTCTGAACCCCTGCACCCATCTTCTTGAAACTTGGCATACTTCATGCCCTCAGAAAAGGCTGCCATTCCTGCAAGCTTAATCCAATTCTGGCCAGAAATGACAAATTTATAGCCTGTTTTGACCTTCCCCATTATATCCTAGGGGCGAAATGTTGAAACAGGGTCAAAATGGCAAAACGTTTTGACAAAATGAACCAAAACAGCCATTTCACCGTGAAACAAAAATCAAAACAAAACACTGTTCTGTCAAAACATTGAAATGCTGGCTGAAATGAAATGCTTCCATTTTGCACAGTCCTACAAAACAGATTAGGAGGTAGTAGTGTTACCCTCCACCTTTAATCCTATGGTTAGAGCATTTGCCTAGGATGCTGAACCTCCAGTTCAATTTTCATCTTTGCCTGGGAATACCCAATGAGACCACCCTAACCTCAAAACTGAGATTGGGCACCTCAGTCTCTCCTGCTGGAACCATTCCAGGATGTATAAATAAAATAGTTAAGTATTAATTGGGATTGGAGATCAGGTCTCTCCTCTTACATGTGAGTGCCTTAATAACTATGTAAAAGTCATTCTCCCTCTGTCTTCTTCCATCCAATAAACATCTGTTTATTACAGTCAATGGACAAAAGACAAAAGAAAGGACAAGAGCATTCACCAAACAATGCCTTTTAGCTTTATTAAGATATTCTCCTCAGAAGCATAACATGTGAGATAGAACACGGAGCACAATCTGGGTGTCTGTGTCTTCTGAAGAGCCTAAATGTCTTAGCTGGTGTGGCACCCCAAAAGGACACTGCAAGGTCCCTAAATGATACAGCAACACAGAGTTGGGCATGCTCAAGTCCCTTTATGGATCCCCATAGTTCCAAGTACCAAGAACAAATGTTTTTTGGTGTTTATCAAATAAGCAATACAGAAAAAATAAAATGTAGTTCTGAATCTGAAAACTGATTCAGTAGTCAATGGAGGACAAGGAATCCTGAATTCTACCATGCCTTAAGCACAAGGAAGCTCTTGTTCAGCATGCATAAATTGGAGGATTCTTAAATAAATATAAAAGGGATCACTTTTTGAGTACCCAAAGCAGAGGAAAATACTGCTGTCCCATATATTTCAGAAACCTTGAATTATACAAAGCAGCTGTTTTATATATTTAGCAGTCTGTTAATTTCAAAAATGTAGTGGATAGTGTCATTTATGAACACTCATGATTCTTTAAGATGTTTACAAATAATGAACATTTTCATTTACCTACTTACATAAACAAAACAGGTATGACTAATACCAGTAATAGAAACATTTCACCATAGTTATTGTGGAATGATCTTCCATATGACACTTGAATGAGTCTGATATGAACAATTTCTGTTTGTAATGTGTAGGAGAAATCATGAGGTGATATAGATAGAGACTCAGTTTCTATCATGCATTGTATTTGTGCAGTGCACCATAATAATAATAAAGATGTAGAATTAGGTTGTCGTTTTCATCTTGACCACCACAACATTAACCGTAAATGAGATGACTCATTTCAATCAACTTCCCTGGCACAAATGTAAGAATAAAAATTGCCACAGCTATTTGATTCATTAGAGTGATCTCAAACTAATGTGATAACAATGGCTACTGATTATAGCAACCATAAAAATCACAAGTCAGCAATGGAAATTGACCTATGTCATCATTTTTTTTAAGTTATGAGCAAAACACTGAAGACCCTTTCACTCAGGCATAATGAACGTGTACGCAATTCTAAATGCTCTCCCAAAGGAAATATGAGAAAAAGTTCAAGGACAAGCCATTCACCTATACAGCCTAGAAGTAGAAATTCTGCTTTCATCCGTGGCATTTGCTTTCCAAATACATTTATTGCCAGGCATGAAAAAAGAAAAAAAGGATCCTAGGCAAGGGCTACATATGTTGTTTTTAGTATCTTAAATGTACCTAGAAATTATTAGTTGGCCAGTGTTTTACAAATAAAAGATATTAAAGAAAAATGCATTCCCCCCCCCCTCAGCTGGACTTCCTTATGGGTACCAAATAGTCTATCCTAATATCTTCCAGAGGCTTAATAATGTAGCACAAAATTAGGAACCTGTTAAACCACTGATGAACAATGACTGACATGAGTAGACCTACTGAAGGCAAATTTTGTGTAAGGATAAGATTAAACGTTACAACTAGATCATGTTTAGAGCACTTAAGATTAAAGGATTTCACATTAAGACCATTTTTACACATGTAAGCACTGCAGCACTGGGCACTTCAAAGAGCGCCCAGCTCTGGGTTGCTTGCAGTTGTATAAATGGCGAAATGTGAGTCAGCACTGAAAAAATGGCAGCAGTGCACTTTTGAATTAAAACACATAGAAGGTGTTTTAGTTCAAAAGCACACCACTGCCATTTTCTACATGCTGATGCACATTTTGCCACTTATACAGCTGCACATGGCACAGCGCAGTGTGCGTCAGCTCGTGTGTGGTACAGACTTGATTAATCAAAGCGATGGATCTCTGGTGTGCCACAAGACTAAAAGGTATGTGTATAGATGCCCTATGGCTTCTTAACAAGTGCTAAGTGCTCTCTAGGCATCTTAAAGTTACACCACTTTGGGTGAAGATTGTGTTTGAGCTGTGCTACCTAGCTGGAGTTAACTTCTGGTTGTTCACCTGAGATAACACCTGAGCTATTATGTGGTCCTCTTGTATGCCAGGAGACACTGCTCCAAGGGTGGATTAGCTGTCATCCAGGCCTCTACAGCCCTGGACTGGGGACAGCCAGGAAATAGTTGAAGGGAGAGGGGGTAAGAGGAGAGTGAGGGAAAAGAAGTAAAGAGAGGCAGGGGGACCAGAAGGAGAGGGAAAGGAGGAAGGGGTAGGAAGGTCAAAGTGGAGGGAGAAAAGGGAGGGGAGCAGGAAGAGGGAGCGATTAGGTGGGCAGGCCACAAACTGACAGGCTGCAATCCTCTGAATTATCCCTGTCACCTTGATCTCCCCCCACCACCTTCCTGCTCTGGTCATCCTCCGTGTCCCACATCGGCCTTCAAATCACAACCCCAGTGCCCTGAATCATCTCCTCTACCCTAAGACCACCCCGACACCCCCCTGATCCCTCCCACCCCCTGAATTGCCTCCCAGTTGCCCCCTGTACTCCAGATCACCACCCTACCAGACCCATCAGCCCAAGAGCAGGGACAGTAGTGGCATGGGGTTGGGGGGAGCAGAGGACGGTTGAGCTGTGTACATTGGAGAGGGTTTTAATCCATAATGTGAGACTGCTCAAAGCACATGCTAACTTTAACACAATCTAACATTCCTTAGATTTAGTGGATGCTAATTTAATGTGTAATCTCATACTAACAGGGCAGAACCAGTCATCTCATCATGGAAAACCTTTTTCAGAAGATGCACACATACTTTTAGTAGAGACCTGGTAGGTAGATTCTGCCCAAATTTATCGGCGAAAGTATTACTGTATGCTGAAAAAACATGTGGGTGGAAAAAGTATTTTCTATCCTGGGGATAATTTGACATCATAAAAGAAATTCCTAGCTTAAACTAGAAAAATTCCAGAAAATTTCCATGAACCAAAAAATCAAAAAAAGTTTTCAATTCAGTAGAACTAAAACCTTTCCTTTTCGGTCATTTAAAGGCCTTTTACCTTGACTTTTACCATTTTAAAAGGTTTACAATAATTAAATTGTGTGTGAATGTCTGTATGTGTGTGTGTGTATACACACACACATACATACACACCATTTTATAGCTGTTCCTGAACAATACACACACACACACACACACACATACATACATATATATATACATACACACACACACACTTGGGCAGGGGGCTGGACTCAATGATCTCCCGAGGTCCCTTCCAGCCCTAATGTCTATGAAATCTATGAAATCTTTGTGTATATTTATACAGAAAGTTTAAGTTTATATATACAAACGTTCTATAGAATCCTGTTATACCATTAAAACAATGTGATTTTAAAAACTATTTTCCAACTGTCAAAGTGAACCTATTATTCATAAATTTACTATTCTTTTTTTCAAATTATTTCTGGTTGAATATTTGTCAAACCAATTTTCCCCATAAAAAGTTTTCCATCCTATGAGTGCGCATCAAAAAAGCCCCAACTGACTCTACAGAAATACGATTCTCCAAAATTGACATCAGTATTTACTGCCTCTCACATCTCTGCCATGTCAGGCTCAGGACTGCCACTGTGAAGCAGCACCTGCACCGATATTCCCACTCAGCATGTGCCAAGACGCAAAAATGAGATTTCAGAGGGGCCCTGAAATATGGCCAACAGTAGGAGGGAATGTAAACACCAACTTGCCCTGGCACATTCGCTGAACCCTACACGTGGAAACCGATTTCCAGTATCAGCAGTAGTCATACTCAAATATGAGTGACAGTCATTATATTGAGATATGGCCAGTATGCCCTCAGGGCTGCTCTACATGGGGGACTATAGTGCCCCATTTCTTGGACATTTCTCATGCTGCTTGGGAATAAATAGCATGCGCTTCACAGCTGCAGCCCTGTGTGGTACAGAGCAGTGCAGACACCCTTGTGGATACTATCTACATTAGAGTTTCGAGTTCACTGTACACTGTTTTATTCAAGTTAGCTAACATGTATATTCATGCCAGTTTGTGCATTCCATTAACGATGTTCCAAAACAACAGTACAAAATACAGAAATGTAGAAACAAACCATGGGTGTTATTTTCTAAGTAACTGCTGAAATGAAAGTCACATGAGCTTGTAAATTATTTACATGTAGGTAAAAATCTTATTCTATATTTTTGGGAGCAATTACCCCTCCCCTGCCACAAAAGAAACAGTATCAACATTTCCTAAAGAAATGACTATGTCATCAACATGCTTATTTTTTTCATTAAAAAAGTGTTTCTGAGCTAAAATCTATATGTTAACTTTTAGCTTGGAGCACAATTTTATTGCCAGGTTGTAAAGTAGGAGCAGTCTCTAAACAAAACAGCTCTACCAACCAGAATCACTGCTTATTACTGTACTATGAATGAACATCTGGAAGTCATGTGTTTACTGCTGAAAAATGTCAAGCCATGAAACCAGAATGCTGAACTAGCAGAACTCAGGGGTACAATAATATAGGACATAGAATCAAATACCGCAACAAGGAAAGCAGCATGTAGTTTGGAGCTGTTCCTACACAATTTATGGATGCAAAGTAGTCCTGTTTATAACAATTAGGCCTAACACAAACTCAGTCTAATTACCCAGGTTGATCTGGTGTAATGGTGCTTAAGCTCTTGGCCCTGCAGGCCAGATGAGTGGTGTGGAGTCAGTCTGTGGGCCAAACTGGACCTCACAGGGCTTCAGCTGGTTCTCCTGCACCAGCATCAAGAAATGGAACCAGGCTCCACACGTTTTCAGCCCTGCACACTGGGATCAGGCCCTGGGGCCCAGCACTGCCTCTGTGTGTTAGGGTTGGGTGCCTAATCTAGTGAGCAGGGCCCAGAAATTTAGCAGTATGGGAGTACTGCCACTACTCCCCTGCTGCTGAATTTCCAGACCCATGGGAAGCCCTGTGGGATAGATGACATAGCTCTGGTGGCTGAATATGGCCTGTGGGCTGGGAACTAAGCACCCCTGATCTAGAGACTGGAAAATATGAAGCTGCCGGATTCTGTTCAAATGCATTTCTTTTCCTGGGAAATATAATCAGAACTGCCTACAGTTAATAGCAACCTTCAACTACCTGAAGTGGGGTTTGAAAGAGGATAGAGTTAGACTGTTCTCAGTGGTGGCAGATGACAGAATAAGGAACACTAGTCTCAAGTTGCAGCAAGGGAAGCTTAGGTATATATTAGGCAGAATTTTCTTGCTAGGAGGGTAGTAAAACACTGGAACAGCTTACCCAAAGAAGTGGTGGAATCTCCATCCTTGGAAGTTTTTAAGACCTAGCTAGACAAAGCTTTGGCTGGGATGATCTAGTTGGGGATGGTCCTGCTTTGAACAGGGGTTTGGACTAGATGACCTCCTGAGGCCCCTTCCAACCCTAGTTTTCTATGAATATGTAACTAGGAGTGTACTTTACATTAGTATTAAAAAAGAGGGAAAAGAATAAAAAGACAACAAATTCAAATTCATCATAAAATACAAAACCATGAACAGATATCATGGGTTGTGAATATGCTAATTGTTATTAACTGAAGAAGGTATCGGGCACTGGGTGGAGATAACATTTCTTTGGTAGAACACTCTTACCCCATGGAATAAGAAAGTGGTTTGTAAGGACAATAATGACACAACACAAACTACACCATGTGGACCAGGTTATCATCTGCATTAAGGCAGCTTTGAATTACTTTGCATACAGACTTTTCTCAGATGATGTTCCACCACATGGCTATATTTGCTTTCTGTATATGTCTTGTACTCTTTCAGGACAGTTTCTACATGTTATTAAATATTTCTTCCTTCTTGTTGTATTGTTAGCATACTCCTGCCCACAATATTTATATCTACCAACTTTCTTCCTCGCTTCAGTGGCTTGAACTTCACTATAATGATGCCACACACTAGGTTTTTTTTCTGATTAGGCATTATTATGACTACTTCAAACCACAAGCGCTAAAAAAACTAACAGATCTCATGAAAACACTTCCAACTTCCCCAGTTCAAGAAAATAAATGAGACAGTGCTCTCTCTGTGTGTTTGCTGAACTGAAAGTGAAACGAAAATTAATCACAGTTTTAGTTTTGGTTTTGCTTTCACTTGCAGGCTGAGATGAAATAAGAATTTTAGCTTTGGTTTTGATTTGACCTGCACAGCCAATTAGGTGAATTCATAACTTGATTTTTCATTTGGATTATTATATGAGTGTATTTCCTAGGGCTGTGCAAAGCTTTGGGTGGTGATTTGATTTTAAGGAGATCCGGCTCGATTCAGGAGAGGTGACATTGACCTCCCCCCGCCAATGCCACCTCAGGCTGGGCCCACTGCTCAGTCAGCCATTCAGAGCATGAATAAAGCATCATGGACAGAGAGACAGACAGATTAAGGCTTATATACACAAAGTGTATCCGCCGACAGCGTCTGAGCCACGGAGGTCACAAGGTTGCCTCCATGCAGGCCCAGTGCCAATGTTCTGTCCCCTGTTACGTTAACCCGTCAGACAGGAGCTGCCCATACGAGCTCCAGCTTCAGCAGTAGGGAAGGGGAATATGTTGAGGTCTGGGTAGCTGAGTGCTTAACCCTGGGGCTTCCTGGAAGGGTGTGTGGGTAGCAGGACCCAGGTCTCATGGGCCTGTGCTTACACTCAGTTGGTTCTCCCAGGCTCTGCATCATGGCTACGAGAATGATTCTTGATGGGGTGAGTGGGTAGGACACAACCCAGGGCCATGGGAACCACAGGCCTGGGGCTGCTTCAGAAAGAGAGACCCCAAACCTCTTCCCCTACAGCACCTTCAGCTGAGTAGCAGCATGCTGTGGGGCTGGGGCTGCTTTACTGACACAGAGCCCAAACCACTTTCCCATGTAGCCCCACCCTGGCCCAGCCCCACAGTGCGCTGCTGCCTGCCTGGGGAGGCTGTGAGGAAAAGGGGTCTGAGCTGTCTCTCCACAGCAGCCCTGGCCCCACAGTGCACTGCTTCCTGGCTGGGGGAGCTGCGGGGGAAGGAGGTCTGGGCTCTGTGTCCCTATAGCAGCTCCAGCCCCACAGCACACTGCTTTCTGGCTGGGGGAGCCATGAGGAAAGGGGACTGGGCTCTGTGTCTGGAGTCATCTCAACAGACCCCTTTCCACAACAGACCCCTCAGCCTGGCAGTGGACTGCGTCTGCAGTAAGGCTGGTACAGCTGTAGGAAGAGAGACCCCCATTCTACCCCCTCCCTTCAGCCAGGCTGCAGCTCACAGCTGGCTGGAGGGAGGAAGTGGGGCTGGGATCAGAGGATGTAACTGACTTATGTCAGTGACAGCTGGGATGGGATGGGATGGGGTGGGGTGGGGTGGGGCTGGCCTGACACTAAGAAAAAGCAAAGGAGCTCTTCTTGAGGCTGGAGTGCAGCCTTGTGCAAAGCCACCTAAGATGGCAGCAGAATATAACCTATCTTAACTTATGATGGATGTGGTACAAACATTCAGAAAAGTTCTGTAACCTACAGCACTTTGGTCTAATGCCACATATATCAAGGGTTAACTCAGAGAGCAATTCACCATTTTAAAGTGCTCTAAGAGCCATGAACATCCGTTCAGTCACAGATTTAGAGCAGTTTTTGGGCAAACACGCAACAGGTCTATACCTAGCCTTAGACACTAGGTCAGAGAGACATGAGCTTTCATAGGTAACAGCCTACTGTATCAGAGTATGCTGTCACCGACAAAAGCTCATGCCTCTCTAAACTGGTTAGTCTCTAAGGTGCCACCCTGTCCTCCCTTTTCTATCTGATCTCAGAGTTGCTGTCCTTAAGCAAAAATATTTCAAAGCCAACTTCAATGTGAAACTGTGGAAGAAGAAATTATAGGCAAACTGGCAGAAACTATTCTATTACTTGGATTGCTTTTAACTCCAGCAATTTATTCCTGTTATAACCTTCTTTATTTCTACTAAACTCTTCAACTTATCTTTTGCCCCCCTCAGCAGTAGTGCCCTTTCCTGTCCTTTTCTTTTATATTTAAATTCTAGGACTGTGCAAAAGGCTGTTTCATTTCCATTTTGGATTTGGCCATTTCAGAGGGACAGTGATTCATTTTGGTGTTTTGGATTGTTGTTCCCTTTTGATTCAGCTGAATCTGTTTCAGAGCTTCAACACTGTTTTGGTGCTGATTTGGAGATTTAGATCAGTCAGGGAGAGGCAGGCACAATTAGATGGCTGCAGGTTCTCTCGAGGCTCCTCCGGCTGTGCCTGCCTCTTCCCAGGTAGGGGGAGCTATGGGAGAAGCCCCCATGGCTGCCCTGCCATGCCCCATTCCCTACCCAGCCCCAGCCTCCCAGCACTTCAAAAAAAAATTAAAAAAAGCCCCACATTCATCAGCTGTAGCAGCGATGATCAGGGCCTCTGAGGGCATGTGGTAGAGCCCCCCCATGCTGCATGTGGCAGTGGGGGGAAGTGGGGATTTCTCCCCCTGCCATGGCAGCTGGCCAATGGCACAGGTACAGCACAGCTTGGCAGGGTGCTGCACACTGTCTGGGAGCTGGGGAAGCTCCACCTGTCAGCTGGAGCCCAGCACTGCTCAGACCTAGTGGTCTCAGCTCCCAGACAGTGTGCAGTGCCCTGCTGAACCACGCTACACCTGCACCATGGGGGCAGCTGCCACGTAGGTTCCAGGTGGGGGGACGATTCCTGCTGCCCCCCAATGTCCCACACTATATGAGGGGGCTCTGCCATGAGCCCTCAGAGGCCTTAATTGCCACTGCTACAGCTGGTGAGTGCAGGACTTTTTTTTTTTAAGTGCCAGGAGGCTGGGCTGGGCAAGGAATGGGGCCTGGCAGGGAAGCCATGGGGGTTTCTTCCACAGCTCTGCCTGTGCCTGCCTCTGACCTGGTATGGGGGAGCCACAGGAGAAGCCCCCTTGGAACTAAGCCCATCCCCAACCCATCCCCAGCCTCCCAGCACTTTAAAAGGAGGAATGCAGGGCTGTGCCAGACTCTTCCTGGGGGGCGCAGGCCTCGAGATCTGAGCATGGGATGACAGCAGGCTGCTGCTGCCAGCTGGAGCCAGCGCCAGCAGTGGGTTCTTTCTGACACTCAGCACAAGCTGCACCAAGCAGACTCAGGTGCTGGCGCTGGCCCCAGCTGAGAGCAGCAGCATACTGTCATCCTGCATGCATATCCAGGGGCCTGCACCCCCCAGGAGGTCTGCAGGGCTCTGCCAGACTCCTCCTGGGGTGGGCGCAGGCCCCCAGATCTGCACACAGGATGACAGCAGGCTGATGTCCCTCCCCCAGAGCACTGGGATTGGAAGGGACCTCAGGGACAGATCACTAACACTGTCCAACTACAGATGTCACTATCAGAACAGTCCTTCCCCCTCACTGTTCCCCCTCTGTTTTCTGAGTTTGTTTCCTCGCAAGCCCGCCTCCAAAACATTCTGAAACATCTGAAACATTTCTGAAATGTTTTGGATAGCTTCATTTTGTTTTGGAGCCTTACGTTTCATTTCAGATTTGGTGCTTCAGGCGCCAAAACAGGCCGAAACACCTCCAAAACGAAACAGCTAATGAAGTTTCACACTGCCCTATTAAATTCTTCTCTATTTTAAACCTCTTTTTTCTGAAAATCCACTGCCAGCATCTGATGAAGCAGGCTACATCATTTAGCATCTAATCTGGTGCCCTGTCCTGCTTTCTACCTCACCTCTACCTAATATGGCTAACCACCTCTTTGAAGTTAATTATATAATTGAAATTGATTTATGGCTTTTGAGTCCTATTCTCTGATGGTCTGAATGCAGCAAGATATTACCACTCTCAGTTCCTTTCGTCTTCAAGGAGACATTTTAACACCTTCCAAGTTCAGGCCCTCTGAGGACTGTGCTTTATATCATTATGCCTATACTGAATTTGATTTAAGATAGCTCCACATCACTCAAAAAAAAACAAACAGCCAAGCAAACAAATCTCTACAGTTGCCTACCAATACTCTGTAATCACCTATTAAACCTAAATTCCTAGTTTACTATTAAGAGATATTTTATATCTTAAAAACTCACTGCACAGTTTAGGAGGTATCCACAAAGGGAAGGCACCTTCATTAAAAATTTCTAAACCTTCCCCTTCAGGTGTTTTTCTTGGGTTAAATAGAAATCAAGTTAGGATAGAAGCCATAATCTTTAACTAGTCACTTCTTACTACTAATATATTGTGATCTCCACAGGGCACTGGCCTTGTTATGCTACCCTATTTAGCACTGGATCACTAATTCATTGTAAATCAGTTGGCCTTAGGTTTTTAGACAGAAGTATTGATGTTGTTTAAATATCTCATTTAGTGCCATTTAAAACAGCAGAGCCTGAAGCTGTTAGCACAGGAGTAGACTGGCATAACTCCTCATGTGAATAGAAATATATTGCCATCATGATAGTGAAAGCATAAAGACCACAAGAAGTTCCTTTGACTCAGAACTGGGCAACCATTTATACATACTTTTAAAAGAAAGGCATGTACTACTGAGACTCCTGGAGTAAGAACCCAGTTGTCTATTTAACCATTCTTTCATTTTTATGGTGAACAACTTGGCAGAGAAAGCAACAACTGATAGGACTGGCTAAAAACATGTACAGGTCATCAGAGACTTTACTTCCATAGAGTAGAAACAATGATTATAAGTAGAGATGGTCCCAAACCACAACCACATATCCAAGCATTTATAAAATGTTTGGGGCTAAAATTTCAAAATATCAACAGAGATTTAAATTTAAGAACAAACTCCAGCATTTTCCATTTTAACAAAACTAATCCCAAGAAAACCTAAACATGTATATAGATGTGTGCTGTATGTTTGTAATCACCAAATTCTGGAGATTTTGCAATCCACACCTAAATCCAAATTCTATGAGTTGAGCCCACCTCTGGTAGATAGAAGAGGTACAGCTATGTTATGCTTGAACCCAGTCTACAAATACTCATCAGGAACAGAAGATTTTTTACAGTGCTCCGACCATACTTAAGGAAGGAAAGCAAATGCGTATGGCCTCTCAGGCTGCGTCAAGATGAACACGGACATTTGTTTCCCTGGGAAAAGTAGCAGCAGCACACCTTGTGCCCCTTCTACTTGTCTACATGGAATGCCCATGCCACACATGCCCTGTTGCGTGGCAGGTTACCCTGGGTAGGGTAGAAGAGGCTGAGGCTAGCAACTGTGCTGGCCCAGGCAGCCTTATCTGGGGTCCTAAGGGCCTCCCAGGGCTACAGCCATGGTAGAAAGCCTGGCTGACAGCTGGAGCATGGCTCCAACTAGCCAGGCTCTGGTTCTGAGTGGTGCACACTACTGGCACATGTGACACCCCTTTTTTGGGGGGAGATGGGTTTTTTTGACCCCGGAATTTTCTGGAGTTGAGCCCCCCCACATAATGCAAGGTAGCAGCACAGGGAAGACCTGCATGTGCAGTGTGTGGTGCCTCAAACAGGTCTGTGGTGCCCCATACCACATGTTCATACTCATCTGGATGCAGCCTCATTGTTGAAAAATGTATTAAAAATAATGCAAACATGGTCTCAGCTTGAATCATACGACTTTGTTGACCTCTGCTACCTCCAATATGTCATTAGTTAGATGCCAACTCACTACTTTAGGAAGAAAGGAGGCAAAGGAAAATACTATGGACAATTTACTATACAGTCTGAAATATCTGTGATTAGACACAGCACTGATAATAGTTGTAAAGTTACTACAATGTTAAATAAAATACAGGTTTTAAAGGGCTTTATAAAACCATTGGTATTGCAATATAGCATCCAAAAAAATCACTACCAAAGCAAAGTTAATGAAAACTGAAATTTAAAAGGTTCAGAAGCAAATCCCCATTAAACTCTTCAAGCATCTGTTACATTCAGTTCTTTATCCAAACCTTCCTGAAATATCCAAATACTTTCTCTCTGTGACAAGTTCTGGTTCCTACCAGAGATCACTACTACTCCTTTGCTGGACTCTCACCAAACAGTCCCTGGTTCAATTACTTTTTTTTAGTTCTAAAACAGGTCCTCTTAAAAAAGGGTGGGGAGAATTACACTTACTGAAATCAAAAGAGAGGTTTGACGTTTATCTGGAAAAAAAGAAGTGGGATAGTTTTTATTTTACCTGTCAAACAAAAGATTAGATCTATTCCTGCTGTTGGATTTCCTTTGTTTTCCATTATGGAAGGCAATAGGAGCGCCTTCGTGGGAAGAGGATACAATTCCAATAGTAGATCCATTGGAGTCATCCAGGAGACCAGTGGGTGTGGTCTACCTTGATTTTAGCAAGGCTTTTGATACAGTTTCCCACAGCATTCTTGCAAGCAAGCTAACGAAGCACAGGCTGGATGAATGGACTGTAAGGTGGATAGAAAACTGGCTGGAGCATTGAGCTCAGAGGGTAGTAAATAATGGCCAGATGTCTCGTTGGCAGCCGGTATCAAGTGGAGTGCTCCAGGGGTCAGTCCTGGGGCTGGTTTTGTTCAAAGGCTTCATCGGTGACCTGGAAGATGGCATAGAGTGTACCCTCAGCAAGTCTGCAAATGACACCAAGCTTGGGGGAGTAGTAGATGCACTAGAGGGTAGGGCTAGGATTCAGAGTGACCTAAACAAATTGGAGGACTGGGCCAAAAGAAATTTTGTGAGGTTCAGCAAGGACAAGCACGAAGTCCTGCACTTAGGAAGGAACAATCCCATGTACCAGTACAGGCTTGGGGCTGACTGTCTGGGCAGCAGCTCTGCAGAAAAGGACCTGGGGGTTACAGTGAACAATAAGCTGAATATGAGCCAGCAGTGTGCCCTTGTTGCCAAGAAGGCTAATGACATACTGGGCTGCACTGGTAGGTGTGTTGCTAATAGGTCAAGGGAAGTGATTATTCCCCTTTATTCAACACTGGAGAGGCCACACCTGGAGCACTTTGTTCAGTGTTGGGCCTCCCACTACAGAAAGGATGTGGACAAATTGGAGAGTCCAGTGGAAGGCAAGGAAAATTGTGCAGTGGTTGGGGGACATGACTTATGAGGTAAGACTGAGAGACCTGGGATTATTTAGTGTACAGACAAAAAGACTGAGTGGGGATTTAATAGCAGCCTTCAACTACCTGAAGTGGGGTTCAAAAGAGGATGGAGCTAGATTGTTCTCAGTGGTGGCAGATGCAGAACGTGGAGCAGCGGTCTCAAGTTGCAACAAGGGAAGCTTAGGTTATATATTAGGCAAATTGTTCTCACTAGGAGAGTAATAAAACACTGGAACAGGTAACCCAGAGAGGTGGCAAAAGCTCCATCCTTGGATGTTTTCAAAACCCAGCTAGACAAAGCTTTGGCTGGGATGATCTAGTTGAGGACGGTTCTGCTTTGAGCAGAGGGTTGGCTAGATGACCTCCCCAGGCCCCTTCTAACCCTAACTTTCTATGATTCTATCTCAGCAGGCGAAGGGGATTTGGGGGCACATTGCTGATATTATTGGGCTTCCAGAAAAAAACAAAACAAAACAAAAACAAAACAAAAAAACAGTTGTGGCTAATTAGTCACACGTTCAATAAACATCTTATGTAGACACACCCATTGTTACTTGTAGGTACAACATATACAAGAGGAAAGTTGGAACTGTTACCTTGTACCTAGCCAAAGGTACTTCTAATCTATTGACCTGTCTCCAAAATAAATAGTGAAGAATCTTCCAGTGGTAAGTTCAATAAGCAACTCAAATGTGCAATACTATTAAATTGGGAATAGTTCTTCAGAGTTCCTTCATGACCAGCTATCATGAAACATGAGCTTTTGATAACTTTAGGAATATTACGCTTAGGACCCTGAGCTTAGGCAAAGCCTATTGAAATCAATGAAAAGACATACATGGACTCCAGCTAGTTTAAGAACAGGGCCTGTATCTGTGAATGCTATTGTTGTTCATACATGCATAATCTTTTCTGAAATCAATAATGAAAAGTGAAAGAATAATTCTTTTGACTAAATACGTATCTTTTCTAATCATCACTATGGTAGGAGAAAATAGGGAGAAAATAAATTCTGCCATAAAACCAGCCTATCCGAGATATCACTGTGAAGAGCATTTAAAAAAAAAGTTCATGCTAAAAAAATAAAACTGGACTTGTGAACAACACAAGTGAACTCAAGGATCATATTACTCATCCACAGTAAAACTGTTGACATTTTTAGTTTTTCATTTATCCAATCTCAGAGCATTTTGAAACATCACCAGTGAATACTAACATAACCTGTTGCTATCTCCAGAGAATCCCTGTTCCCAGGGCACAAGCATTATATAATCCTGACAGCAAAACCTATCCCTGTTTTTTTCGTATTTAAAATATACTGGAAGTAATAATAATAATAATAATAATAATAATAATAAATTGGGTGTTACTGAAAACAACCTTTTCAGTGAACGCTTCAATAATTAAAATGGAAATCCTACTTAACATAGATCTTTTTCTCATAATTTTCTCTTCTCCTCCTACTCTATATATGCCTCCAGCTTGCTTACTCACCTTGCCTACTCCTACGTATGAAGCTTTTTCATGTCATGAACTACTCCCTTGGCTACAGCAACAGAAATTGTGCAGCTGAAGTTAGGTGGAGCAGCAGAATACATTCACTACACTAGACTAGCATTCATCTGTCTGACTTTTGGCCCCAATTTATTAGTTCCAGAAAGTCTAACAAACAAACCCTATCAAGCAAACTGGATGCAATCTAAAACTTCAGGAAATGGGGGAAGAAGTGTCAATCAACCTATGTCTAGCAACAGTGATGGTTTTCATTGTTTGCCAGAGTATCCTATGCCATTAGCCAACATGGAAAGAACTGAAAACAGAAAAGTTAATCTTGCATTTTCCTCACCATACAGCATTTTCTTATGTGCAACAAAATAGTTCTGTTGCAGAATTATGTGTATCCTAGTTTCACAGGAATAATTATACTTAGCTTAATAAGAAGTAACATCTTCTCACAAATTTTTGTTTGACAGTAATACATGTGAAAGACTGATTCTTTATTCAGGCCTGAATGAGACTTTTTTGGATCTATAGGTGACATTGCTGCTTTCCTGACTCTAGCTCTGCCCCTTGTACCAAGATGCATATTTGCAAATGAATCAGTTACCAGTTTCTGATGACATTCAATATTCAAGAAGCTAATAAAATTTAAAAATATAACTTCTATAACTAAAAATATGCCTTCTTTTTCTCCCTTCATATTCCATCTATAGATGCAAGCTCTTGGGAAGCACTCATTACTGTAGATAAAAACTGATATAGTAAGGAATGAATAAAAATAAGGCCCTGTCTGCACCACCTTATTTGTCCTGAGCTGTATCTTCTTTCACTAGTAAGAATGACAGAACTGGGCTGCACAGACAGATGTCCAGATTTGGCCACAAGATTATATACTGTATTTGTTCTGATAATTTATTTAGAGTTAGATTGTGCTTTGGGCATGCAAGCCACAGTAAATTGGGTTGCACTGAGTGAGGGGATAATGTACTATTATTCCGTGCTGAAGAGCATAATGTTCTCCACCCTGCAGTAAAGTAGAGCCATGCATGCCTATTTCAGCTTCTCATTCAGCTGAATTTGACCAAAGCACTCTTTGAAGGCTTGGGGAAGAGCTGGGGTTTGCCCTGATGAAAGCTGTGGAAGAAAGACAGATTGTCTTTACTTCCTGGCACATGTCTGTACAGCCATGTAAGAGCAGTGCTGAGTGTAGCTCTTTAAATTCAATATGGGCTGTAATTTACTGTATGTGTCTATTTAATCTTAAATGTTCATTAATAATTAACTACTACTTCAAATAATTAAATCTATTAATTTTCCAAATTTTATTGTAAATTATAAATGGCTTTTTTCCTTAAATCCTCTTATGAGTCCTTTTTAAATAAACAGTAGTAGCAGATTTGTGTGAAAAGAAAAGTAAAAATGTATTAGGAAGTAGAGCATTTTATGGAAACCTTTAGGCTTACTGGAAAAATCTTTCTTTCAGAGTTTGCTACAATGCACATTACTTGCCTGGAGTGCTGTGAAACTGAACTTTTGAGGCCACAAGGAGAAAAAGCAAGAGCATGTGGCACCTATATCATTTTCTTTGGTTTTATAATTTATGCCTGGAGCCTCTGGAGCTATTATGTTATTTTATATTTTTGTACAAGCAAACACATGTGCTGGGATGTTTTTCATATATATTATACAGAGGTAGCTAGCTTTATTATTCTGAACTCAGGTGGAAGGTAGGGCAGGGTAGAGACTAACCCATTCAAAAAAGCTTTCATAGGCAACAAAGTCATGCTATGAATCTGATGAAGTAGTTTGTTGCCTATGAAAGTTTATCACTTTTTGAACTAGTTAGTCTTTAAATGCATCATTACACAGACTCTGGGGTAGGAGGGGGGACTTTAATGCCCACTACTGATGTTGTAAGAGAAAACTGAGTACAGTTTGCTAAGGGGTTAGTGCTCACTGTGACTTGTGTGGAGGTCTTAGATGGAGGGACCCTCAGGTCAGGAATGACAAAGGAAGCACAGGAAGCTCCATTCAGGATCCACCTTTTGGGATGCTATTGTACTTTGCCATCAATCCTCATAGGGAAGAATACTTGTGATGTACAGATCCCTAAAATTCAAGTTAAGGTCTGTTATCTAGTTGTTTCTAAGGGCCTCATTACACCTGAGACCATGAGCTGCACAAATGTTGAGGGATGTTACTGCTAGTTTGAGCTTGGAGCAGTCACACAGCAGGTCAGAAGGGAAGCTGGGAGGCTGAAAAATAAAGACTCCCTGCCCCGCCTCCTTCATTCTGGCCTTCCCCCATGCTCTCTGGGGATCTCCCATGCCTCTCAAGGTACCCCCTTACCTTCTGCCCCTCCACTCCCACCCCAAGAGCATTACTTACTTTGCCTGGGCTGTTTATCCCAGGGGAGTAGGCAGGGAACAGTTAATCTATGTGCCCAACCATCACTGTTGCAGAGTTGCTGCTATTCTGGCTCTGAGAGCAGCAGCAGTGACTGCAGGCCAGTCAGGCAGTTTAAAGCGTCCCTGTCTCCTGCCTGGGACAGAGAGCAAAGGCATCCACCACAAGTAAGCAGAGGGAAGATGGGAGCAGTGAGTGGGGATTTGGCATGCTAGGGAGGGTGGGGGGGTCATGGCCCCAATGTGGGCCAGTGCGGCGGGACATGCAGGGTGTTTACACTATGGTGTAGCCTTATGTGGCTGCACCTTAGTGTAACATGAGCTGGATAGCATGGATCAGAGACAATCCTGTCTTGAAGTGGCATAATTCTGAGCCACTTAAAACCAGTTTCAAATATAGTGTCTGGACAGTCCAGGAGTTGAGAGCTTCAGGAGCCACCCACAACTACCACATAATAATGCCCTAAAAAAACTAAAATACCTGGAGTACAAATTGTGGAATGGGTTAAAACCCAGATTCGCAGACAACTGGTAGGTGGGCATGGGGGGACATGTGCCTCCCTGAGATTGGCCCCCTATTCGGCACCACTCAGGACAGGTCAGTTTTTTTGCCACATGGGCTGGTGGCATGTTGTGGGGGGATGGGGGGGGGAGGGGAGATTAAGCCATGGCAAAGAAGTATAGAAGTGGATATGGAGCTTTTGGCCCGCTCCGAGCCCACCCCCTGGCCCGCCCACAAATTGTGCCCCCCCCAGACTCAGGAGGCACCATCACCCCCACCCATATCCAGTGGATTCTAAAGGGTGCCTATACACATGCAGCAAGGCTGGTCCAACATGCTATAATTACAGCACATTGGAACAGACTTGATTAATTAAGCCTGCTGGAGCACGGTAATTACCATGCTCCAGCAGACTCCAATGTTACATGTATCAGCATTCCCATGCTGAAACATGGCAGTGGGGGCACTTTAACTAAAGCTTGTTTGATGAGCTTTAGTTAAAGCACTCCCACCACAATTTATTTCAGCGACACTAGTACACATGACACTCAGAGCGCTTTAATTAAAGTGGCTCTTAGAGCTGCTCTAATTAAAACAGTCACCTCCCCCCCACTCCTAGAACACATGTATAAATGGCCAGACAGCTGAAATTCTTGAGATTGCTCAAAGTCTAAAAGAGCTAGGTGTCCTAAGGTGGCAGGGAGAAGCAGTGGAACAGTACCCCCCAGTAGTGGTGAGGAGTTGTGATAGTAATGACAGAGCAGACTTTCCTTTAGCAGTGAGGAATGGTACAGCAGGGCCCCCCAGCAATGGTTTGGCAAGAGGTAAGCTTGGGTTAACAGCTACACTGGCTCTAGTAGTTACCAAGTTCATCTTGTGTGGAACTAAGACAGAACTGTGAACTCATTAACTGTGATAAACTGGTTAATAGTTGATTGAGGAGGGCTACTGACTATTAAGGGTTTCCCAAGATTCTTTATTTGTTCCATTTACCCTTCCCTTCTATAAATCCTACTATAGTTCAGTATTACTTGTGTGTGGGGAAATCTGTTCACAATAGATCACCCAGGTAGCTTTTATTCTCCCAGGTTTATGGGTCAAGGCTCAAGCCAAGAAATAAATTTATGTAAAATCCCTAAATTAAACACAGCCCTTACTACTGCCATCCTGCAACTGGTAGAAGGGTTATACAAATATTAAAGATAAAACATGAGGTTCATTGATGGAATAAATATCCATTTGGTTTCTAAGACAAGATTTGCTACTACCACCTAGCTTGCTGAATGGAAGCAGAGATAGCAGCTGCATCTAATTTAAGTGTGTGTGTGTGTGTGTGTGTGTGTGTGTGTGTGTACGTACACTTTGGTTATATTTAGGAGGTATACTATGCTATAGAAATGTATTTAGTGTGGTCACTTTGTATAGAAACACCTGGGGAAGGAAACAAAAGGAAATTACATTAAAGTACCCTAGTTTGGTTTAGATTCAGGGGATTACTGAATAATAAAATGCAGGTTAGCATCATGTGAAGAATTAAATCTTTCAGATGATTATATCTTATATCTGCAGCAAGGGAGCTGACTTGAAAACAGTTTCCTCTAAATAGTGATGAACTAAGGGTCTGAAAAGCTAATCTGAGCCTGGTCCTCTCAAATGAAGGGATTTCTTTTCTGAAACAAATAATGTATGTAATATAAATCTGATTTTGATTTCTTTACCCATTCACTCAGCCACAGTTCTAGTGGCGAAGTCATAACCTTAAGTTCATTGCTGAGGAATCCAGTCTTATCCAGCCAGGGGTTTGTAAATTACAAATCACTTTTTAGTTCACATGCTAATATATGGTAGGCAAAACGTAGAATAGGGTGGCACCTTAGGGTATATGTGTGGGGACACTGCTCTGATGCACTGTAATTACAGAGCGTCGGAGCAGACCTGATTTGTCAAGTCTTCTGGAGCATGCTAATAAGTGCTCTCCAGCAGCTTCAGCATTGAATGTATTCAGCATTCCCACACTGCAAAATGGCAGCAAGGCTCATCAAACACACCTTAGCTAAATCACCACCATGAACATTTTGTAGTGCGGACACTGAATGCATGTGATGCTCCAATAACCCACATTTAATTTCCATAAGTATGATACTACATCAGCCTGCCAGCTTCACCTTGGTCATCCAGTCTCCTGGGATGCCACACTTCCTGGACAGACTATGGTCCCACAAGGACTTACTCTGTGTCATACATTCAGCCACGGCCCTGGAAAGATCTATTTTTCTACATTGTGCCTTTAAATGATGGATTGAGTTCACTTAATTTCTTAGTGCAGTTCTTTAATTCTTGATTGATATGTTTGAAACCTAGCCAAAAAAATAACTAACTAAACAATCAAATTTCCTGCTAAGTCTTTCCAAACATTTTTGTGATAAATGTGAAGGTCATTGACTGATTTTAATTATCTGTATAATAGCAGATTGTTTTATTAAGTTATTGCATACACAATTGAACCTAAGAGCCAAAAGATATGAACACACAAAATGATTATGAGAACATAATCAACGTAAATTTAAAAAAATAACTTAGTTAAGGAGTTGTGTTTTATTGAATTATGGACCTAGAACAGATAACAGAAAATATGTAATTAACATAACTGAAAATGCTCCATAAGAAGTAATGGTCTTGCTTTTCCTGCCTCTTATGCAGCCTTCCTGTCCATGCTCAAAATCTTTATCTGTTTTTCTCTGTTTGCATATTTAGTAAGGTTTACAAAGACAGCAGCACTCTACAGTAGCAACGTAAGTCACATAGTTCAATGTTATTTATAGTATCTATTATACCATCTGAATGAAATAGGAAAAAGGCATGAACAGTGTCTATAATGGGTAAATAAATATTATTAGTATTATTGCTAAAATATCACTTTAAGACACTGGCAAAAAGATATAAACCATGCTTGAAAGAATGAACAACATGACTACAAAGAAAGTACTGCACAATTACTTGTATGTAAGGGAAATATGCTTGATACATTAACCTGTAAGACAGAGCCCAACCTGTTGTAAACTAGCAGGACACTACTAACTAAAATGAGGACATTCTTACTTATGCAAATTTAGGATTTAGTCCTCCAGCTTGCTCAACACTAGGGGTGTGCAAAGCTTTGTTCACTGATTGAATTCGGAGAAGATTCAGTCCGATTCAGAGGCCAAGTCACCAAATCCAAATCAAATTGGGAGACCAAAAAAACCTCCAAATCAATTGAAAAAGATTCAGAAAAAGATTGGAGATTTGGAAGGCAATCTTTCAGGGGAACAGAAACTGAGAAGAGGGAGAAGGAGCAGGGGTGGGGGAAAGACTGACTTCTGTAGCTAGCCAGTGACCATGAACTTTCTGAGCCCCCTTCCAATCACAGTGCTCTGGGGGAGGGATGTAGAAACAGCATATAAGCCTCTGTCTGCAGCCTTTCTGTCCTTTTTGTGAGCTGTCTCTGCCTGAGCAAAAGAGGGACGGGCAGCTGGCCCAGAAACAGGTGGGTCGGTGGAGAACTAACCAGCAGTGGGAACAGACTACCATCCCTGTTGTTTTCATCCAAATCTGCCTTAATACATACAAATTACATGAGTTTTGCTTTCAGCAATTTGAGGTGCAGTTTCCCAGAAACTCCTGCACCTATCTCCTTGAGGAGGCCAAATTAATTCAGGACAGTGATCTGAATCTCCAAATCAAATCACTGCCCTCCAAATCAGCCAATTCTGAATCAAATGCTTCCCTATTCGCACAGGCCTACTCAATATACAGCATCTAGCAACAACACACCACAGAAGCATTTTAAAAAATTACCCAATTCTTCATTCAGTTCTAAATCTAGTTCCTAATTTTCAAGAATTGGAATCACCTGTAGTGATACACATGAGCTATCCAATAAAATAGAAGTAAAGATAATAGATAGGCAGGCATTCACTGCAATAATCAAAACATTTCAAGCCATTGAACTAAATCAGAGCGATTCACATTAGAATCACAGAATCATAGAAGTAGGGTCGGAAGGGACCTTGTAGATCTTCAAGTCCGACCCCCTGCCAGGGCAGGAGAAAAACTGGGCTCAAATGACTCCAGCCAGGTAGGCATCAAGCCTCTTCTTAAAGACCCCCAGGGTAGGAGCCAGCACCACTTCCCTTGGAAGTTGGTTCCAGATCCTAGCCGCCCTGACTGTGAAGTAGTTCTTACGGATGTCTAATTTAAACCTACTCTCCAACAACTTGTAGCCGTTATGTCTAGGGCTACTGCCTTGCTGCAGGCCCTTGACACCCTGCGCTGGATGGTGAATTCCAGCGAGCAATGATCGCTATCACTCAGGTGGTCAAAGACCTGGAGGCCCCTTACCAGGTGGTTGCCTGTGGCCAGGACCAGGTCTAACAGGGCATTTCCTCTGGTGGGACTGTGCACCTCCTGAATTAAATGCAGGTCCTGAATCTCAGCCAGGAATCTCCTGTAACCGTCTGACCTGGCTGACTGTTCCTCCCAGCAGATGTCCGGGTAATTTAAATCACCCATGACAACTACATCCTTTGCCTTAAGTGCCTCTGCAAACTGGCCTGAAAATTCCCGATCAGGCTCCTCCCCTTGGTTGGGGGGTCTGTAGTAGACCCTCACCATTAAATCCCTCTCCCCACGACCCCCCTGTATCTTGACCCAGAGCACTTCAGCTTGCCCCTCCTCTGACCCCATTCTGCTGGCAGAGGATGTGTATTGCTCCTTGACATAGAGCACCACACCCCTACCTTTCCTTCCTTTTCTATCCAGCCTGTAAGGCCTATAACCCCTAACGCTAACTGCCCAGTCATGGGATGAATCCCACCACGTTTCTGTAAGCCCTATTATGTCTGGGTTTGAGCTGGCCATTCTGAGGGTGAGCTCCTCCTGTTTGTTCCCCATCCTACGAGCATTGGTATATAGGCATGTAAGGCCTTGCCTAGCTGCGTGTGCCACCCCCCGATTTGGTAGACTGTCTGGACCCCTGTTTCTTACCTGGGCACTCCTTGCATTTGTCACGGGTCTTGCTTGGGTGGTGTCTCCTCATCTTCCAGTGGCCCCCTCCCCCGGCGAGGCTAGTTTAAAGCTCGCTGTATGAGATCAGCCAACCTGGAAGAGAAGACACGCTTGCCTTTAGGAAAGAGGTGAAGCCCATCCCACCTCAGCAAGTCCCCCGCCCGAAAGCATGGGTCATTATCTAGGAACCCAAGACCTGCCTGGCAGCACCAACTGCATAAGCGCCAGTTGACCTCGCCAATGTAGGCCTCGTGTTGCTGTCCCTGCCTACTCACCAGAAAAAAAGAATACCACCTGCACCCATCTCCTTAAGCTTGTTCCCCCAGATCCTCATACTGCAGTCAGAGTTGCCCCTGGCCGCATCATTCATCCCCACATGGATGACAACCATGGGGTACTGGTCTGCAGGTCAGATGTAGGCCAGGATCCTCTCCATGATGTCCCTAACCCCAGACATGAAGCAGACCTCTCGTGCCATGGGGTCAGGCCAGCAGATGGGACCTTCCAGTCCTCATAGGATGGAGTCTCTGATGATGAGGACCCAGCATTTCTTCCTGCTGGTGTTCGCTCTCTGCCCATTCCTTGTCATGTGGGGAGTGGCATCGTCCCCACTGGAGGCAATTTCTCCATCTTTCTCTGTCACAGCTGCCAGGGCGTCAAACCTGTTCCCCTGAACCTGGGGAGCTTCCACCACTCTAGGCCTAGCAGCTCTGGATTTGGACACCATCTGCCACTCCTGCGCTGGATGCGTCTCATGTGGGGGCTGTACAGTGGGCAACTGGGCCTGCAGAGAACAGAGATAGGCATCAGTTTCATCCTCTTCATCCCTGATCCCCCTCAGCTTGCTCACCTCAGTCTGGAGCTCCCTCACCTCCTCCAGGGCCCTAAGTCATGCACAGGAGGGACAGGCAAGGGGACTACCAGGCCCCACCCCCCCCAGGACCCCACTGAGCCCCTCTCACAGACAGGGGGGCAAGGGGCCACTGACCCCACCATGAGCTCCATCTGGGTGAAGGCCTCAGAAGAGCCCATGGCAGGCCGCAGTGCCAGGGCGGGGTCCCTGGTAGCCGTGCTCTGTGTCTGCACCATGTCTGCAGAGCTTCACCTACTGCTTTTGCTTGCTGGAGGTGTCGCTCTTGGCAGCTACCTCGCGCCCAACTTACGCGAATGCTGACACAAATGCCGGTGCGCCCTTACAGAGCATTTAATTAAGAGTTTCGTGCTCAAAAACCATTATGTTTTTAAAAGATCTTTTATATGGTTTGCAAGTCAAATAATCCTCAACATACAGATTTAAGTTCTGTACAAACTTTTTTCCCTGCAATTTTGTCCAGCAAAATTATAACAATCTTAGGTAAATGCAGACAAGCTAATGTGTGTTTAAGTAATATGACAAACCATATGATGACTATTTAATTTTCAACTTAGCATTTTCCACTAGGTTGATAGATTTCAGAAAGTAGGACTGAAGAAAAGTCAGTTACCTAGAATACACTTGCCCAGATAGGGAGGCTTCCCTAACACAACCATATTTTTGGAAGTCTGAGTAAGATAGGCCATAATTAGAATTCTCTTTTTTCCTCCCTAAATGTTTTGAAAATAGACAATGTGCTACATGTAGCACAGATGATGCAATTGAATGCAGCCAGAAGTATTATATAATTCATATTTACTCATTCAAATCTCCATGTGCCTCCTTAACAATAAGTTTGCTTGGTTTTTTTAAGCACCCAAGGTGAATTACATTGCTGCCTATATGCATGGTTACTATATGATCAGATCTACACCACTCAAATACAGCTTGCAGCTCTCCATACACCTGTATGTATTCTCTTCTTGGATTTGAGCTGGTTATAATCTGAGGTCTTGGTAAAAATGAGGCAGTTACCTGTGAGAAAAATGGCAATTTCACACAAATATTCACTCATACATGTATGGCAGTGACTTGGATACAACAAAACCTAATAAGCCTGGTGATAAATTTGGAATCACAGATTCACAGAAGTTTATGACTGGAAGGAACCTTGTGAGATCATTGGGGTCCAGCTCCCCCCCCACCCCCCTCCCCCTGCTTTAGGCGAGAAACACTCCTGGGGTCAAATAACCCCAGCAAGGTGTTCATCCAGGGGGATGAAGATCGCCAGGTTAGGTGCCTGCAGATTGCTCAAAACGTCATAAATAATATGTTTATATTGCAAACTTCAAGCTATTTTGTGCCTTTAACACAATGTCTCTCAGAGCTTTTTAAAAAAGAAATTTTTAAAGAAGTGGAGAATAGTGTTCAGGGAATGCTGCCACACCTCTCCAGAATATATGGTTCTTCATGACCAGCAAATTTTGCTAACAAGGTGTATTGCCCTAAGATTTGCCATTAAAAATAGCCTAAGAATAAATAGTTCCTCAGTCCTGCAATCTGACCTCCAGGGACTGACTGCCACATGTACCAAGAGTTCTATTATCATTAATAAGCTCTTACAGAAACAAAGTCCTACCTCGATCATATTGCAGTGCTGGAATGTTATAGTGTACTTAATACTTTATTTACTTATATTCTGCCTTTCCCAACAAAGGTTCCAGGCATCTTATGGTAAGAGATCAGGACAACTTAAAAGGACAACTAGAATATCAAAAGAAAACAGACCCAATTAAAAGACATCCCAGTCTAAATTTGTTTGCCAAATGCCTGCCCAAATAGGAAGGTCTTGCAGCTTTTCTGGAAGATATTTAGATACAGGCTCTGGTGAGTCTCAAGAGTTCCAGAGCTGAGGAGCAACTTCTGAGAACTGCTTCCCATGCATTTTTGCTAAGTGGACTTGACATACTGATGGTACTTCGAGGAGGTTGTTCTTGGCTGACTTTAGGAGGTTGCTTTTGGCTGATTGATCATGATGGAGTGTAAGGGAGTAAGGGACCTAAGGGTCCCTTAAATACGTAAGGGCCCAGGCCATTTAGGGCCTTATACATCAAAGCCAACACCTTGAATTGCACTTGGAAAGCTACTTAAGAGCCATAGCTTGAGGACTGGAGTTATATGCTCCTGGCAACCCAGCCCTGTCAGAAGATGAGCTGTCATGTCCGACAGCAGCTGCAGCCTCCAGACAGTTTTTCAGGGCAGCAGCCACAAGTAAATTATAGGCAGAGTAAGTGAAAATACTTGTAGTTAAAATGATCCATAATAATATCCAGAGTTGAACAATCACTATTTAAATTCTCCAAATACAAACAGAAAAAATGAGTGTATAATGTACTGTACCAAATAAACCTCCATAGACTTCACTTTTGTCTCAGACTATCACCTTTCTTTTCAAACATTATTTTGCAATTCTTTAATGAGACATTCCTGTGAGAGTATTTAATTTTGCAGAAAATGAGAGTTTTTAAAGACAGCCTTAGGTTCTACAGCAGTCTTGTAGTAGCTGCTGTAAACTAGGCTCAGTATCTATTACAACCAAATGCACACAACAGGAAACTTGGCTTTATTTCATGTAGTCACACTAGCTGACTAAACACAGGACTTTGCAGATTTCTTTTAAACAGGACTTGTACTTCATTGTTGTTTCTGGCTGATTACAAAGAAAAAGGGAGATGAGTTTCTATTTCCTTGTGCAAGTAAAGCCATTCTTACTTTTGACCTGGAGGCAAAGGTGTACGGTTTTGTCTGATATAAAAGTAAACACTCAGCAAGTGCAGCCTCTCTCTTTAATGTCTAAATCTTGCAGGAGTTTGAAGTTAGAGAAATTCTTGACAATGACAACTTTCCATGTTAAGTCGAAAAATCAGTTCATCTTCTATGTTCAGCTAACTATGTTCATCTAACAATTCAGCTACTATGTCTTCCTCAGAAAGAACAGAATCATAGATGGAGTTGGCAATATATAAGAACTATATACACATATATCAAACTATTAAGAGATTATATAAGCAATGTATTGAGCACAAGTCACAAACCCTATTAAAGTCATACCAACTTATAATATTGGTGTATGTAACAGTGCAGGATACTAGGGGTGGCTGTGATCTCCCCTAACACCCCCCACCGTGCCAATGTGGTACTAAAGCACCCTCACATCTCACCCGCCATGTCTTTGATGTTAACAATGTATAAGGGAGGCTGGCTTTTGTCCTCTCCAACACAGTGCTCTGATGTATCTCGTTCTTGGTTCTATTTTGGGTGACTCAGTGCACCCCAGCCTTATGAGCTATGCGTGGCTCCAACCACCCCTGTACCACACCCCAAGCCACGTAGATGTACCGGACATTATTTGGTCGACTTCCCTCTCTGCGCTCCACAGATGCTCTCTAGCTTGTCTCACAGCCTGCGCCCCCACTGGCGCTCTCTGGCTTGGTCCCCTTTTTGGGGCTTCTCGCAACTGCCCGCTCTGGGGCTTCTCACCTTAGGGCTCAGGGGGCCTCGGCCTTACCTGGCCCCCTCCCAATCCTCTGCTCCCCTTCTCAGGGCTGGGGTCAGTGCACCCCTGAATGTTGTGCCCTCTCTGGCACCAGGGTCCCCACGCTACCGTGGAGCCCCTATGAGGCCTCCTCCAACCCTGATAGCCTCACCCGGTCCAGTGGTGTAACACCAACAACAAAAAAAACAATAGCGCAAGCCCCTGGGCTATAACACAGAGCTAAACCTCCTGACTAAACGTTCTTCAAACCACACCACATTTCTCACCCATGTAACTAGCAGCTGGTACATTTAGGCCTTATTCTCTTTCCCACATTCAGGGCTGATCTCCTTCCCTTAGTCAGGCAGTACTCCTCTTTCCAGCTGCCAGCAGGCAGAGAGAGAGAGAGCCTTCACAGCCTCCAGTCTGGGTCTTATAGTAGTCAGTCCTGCCTCTTCCGATCAGCTGACTCACCAGGTGTGGGCCCTTAGCTCCTCCTGGTTGCCCCTAGCAACCAGCACCTGAGCTCATACTACTGCTTTTCAAGTAGCAGGCACCTTAGTGCCCTGCTGCAGTGTATTCAGTCCTATATGTCTAACCTGAATCTGTTATCATTATGGTACTTTAATGCAATGATTTGGTGTAAAGTTGTTCTGTAACCACAACAGTTAAACTGATTTGGCCAAACCAATGCAAACTTTGGTGTGGACACACATATGTGGACAGGCTTTAAAAGTTGCTTGTAAGTTTACCAGGACAAGATAAACAAAAAGACCATTCTTACATCAATTTAAGAGCAACAATGCACAAAGAAGTTGTTTAAAAACATTTAACTAAATGCATTTAAAAATATCACAACTTTAGATACACCAGCTCAAATCTGTCTTAGACCATGCCAATGATGATTTCAGTGACTAAAATGAACTTAATTTTAATTAACAATAGAGTTAGTTAAACAAGATCCACATGTTTTGAATAATCGTTCAAGATCCCCTTGTTAGCACACTTACCGTAATATGAAACATAGTCCACATTTACCTTTTCACAGTAGCATAACTAGGGATAAGAGAGAGGGTTACCTGGGGCACTAAATTAGGAGGGACGCTAGAACGGTCTTCCACCCTCACAGGGCATATCTATATGTGCATTTACACCAGCTTAAATTTACTGTGCAGTAAGTTACTGAGCAGTAAGTGAGAGTAGGTAAGTGCCTACACTTTCAGGTATTAAAGCACATTAATCCTGTGTGTGGACTGATTTAGGACTAAAATGAATCCCAAGTCAGTCCACACATACAGTGTTAATGCACTTAATATGCAGTAACATGTCTACACATGTGTTACTGTGCAATAACAATCAAATTTACACTCAGGTGTAACTACTTGCATGATGCAGTTATTAAATTTACACTCAAGTTGTCATAAATCACCATATTCACTATGCAATACAGGTGGGCATGCCTGTACTGTGCAGTAATTTCAGTTACTGCACAGTAAATGTGGACATGTAGATGCTCCCACAGAGTCCATGCCCTAGCAGCATTGCCACTCCAAAACAGTTCCTGGTTGCCGTCACTTCAAGAGCAAAAGCCAGAGTGGGCAGAGTCCATGAGCAGGCAGCAGCAGCTTTCAGCCAGGACTGTCTGGGAGTCCTGGCATGGGTAAGAGTACTGCACCCTGCCTCTCCACCCCTCCTCTCAGATTCCATGCCCCCTGCTCTCAGACCCTGCCCCCCCCGTTCGTGGACTCAGCACCCCCTGCTCTCAAATCCTGTGCCGTTTCCACCCTCCCCTGCCCCACTCAGAGTACCTGCTCTTGGAACCCTCCAGGTACTCCACCCCCATTCTCCTATAGGGTTTTCCCTGTGTGTCAACCCTGCCTGTTACACAACAACCTTTTCACTTGGGAATTTTGAATGAATAATTCTAGGGACATTAAAAACACTTTGCTTTGTCTTGCCTGATAGGAGTTACAGTGCCTTCATAAAAACTAATGTTCCCAAGATGATAATAAGGGCTCCATGTTAACTCATGACTCATTATGATCTCAGAGAGGCCAGTCGTGTGTGGGCATCTATAGAGCTTGCATTCTGCAGTTAGATACTTCCACCTTAAAAGTAAAAGCCTGATCACTGATCAAGAGTACGACCTAAAATTTAATTTTAGTTAAGTTCAGTAAATTAAACTTTTTAAATAAGCCAAATTAAGATGATAGAAAGATTAAAACAGAAATAGCAACAGATAACCATGCTACCTTAATGAATTAACCTTACTTTCAGAGGAAATTCTAGCTCAGCTTATTCCTGGATTCAAGTCTTCAAAACAAATCTATTTACAACTGTTGCCAGGTGTCCAGCTTTTGACATCTCTTACATACTAGCACTGAACCTTTGCTACACAGGGCTCTTGCAGCAACAGAGGAGTTGTGCTGTCAGTAAATCTATTCACAATCTCTTGTTGCCAGGGGAGGTCTGCAGTACTTGGAAGTATAGCACCAGTTAGAATCTTTAGGATTGTTCTAACACCCCAGCACTGGCTATTACCTTCTAAGAAATGTGTAGCACAAAGCAATGCAGAATTTATTTAGTCAAGCTGTAGCAGGACCCTGGCCAACAAGCCGTGCCTGGGTGTGGTCCAAGTGCTGCTTACTCCACAGGTGCTCACTTTCCCCTGTTTCTATAATTCACCTACAATGACTTGATGTTGCTGAAGAAAATTAACAGGAGGTGATACCTTCTGCCTTTGGGGTTTGCAGAGACAGTTTGGATCTCAATAGGTGTACATCTTCTGTGGGGCTCAACCTCCCATGCACCCCACCCCTTTCCTCTTGGGTGTTGTCAGTGGTTGGGCTGGGCACCTGGTCTTGTCAAATGTCCAGCATCACTTATTCAGTACCCATGGTCACAACAGAGAAAATAACTATACAACTATAACTTAGGTGCTGTCAGCTTACCAGTGAACTCCAGTTTCTGTTCCTGGGGTAAAGGGCTTATCAATCCCCCCATATGAGTCCAGTCTGATTAAACTAGCCCATCTGGGGCAGAGCCCTTCAAATACTCGAGGGCCATTGGCATGATGAATAGCCATGTGGTACCTATGTGTACCTGAGTTCCATTTGGTTGATTATTGTCAGTGTTCCTCCTGTGGAGATAGTGGGTCATCAGTTCCAGCTTGGGTCTGGCATTCTGGTGGGGAGACGAGGCTTCAGCCAGTGCCAGTGCCAGTTCCAATGTTCCCCCTTCCTCTGGGGCTAGTATCCTTGTATCCCAATAGTTCTGTACCAACTTGGGCCAATCCCCCACATGCTTTGCTCCCACCACTGGGAGTTACGAGCTGCAGCTGTGCTGGACATTAGGACTGTGTGAAACAGCACCATTTTGTTTTGACTTCCGCTTTGCCATTTCCAAGGGACAGTGTTTAATTTCAACATTTCATTTCATTTAGTTTCAAAGCACTGTTCTGTTTTGTTTCGTCGAAACTGTTTCGCTGTTTTGACGCGTTTCAACATTTTGTCCATAGGCGATAATGGGAAATCATGAAAATGCCTATAACTTTGTCATTTTGACTGATTCAAATGAAAATGGCAGGAGGATAGCCCCTGCTGAGACCACAAAGCCTGCCAAGTTTCAAGGAAATAGGTGCACGGGTTTCTAGGAAGCTGCACCTTAAGCTGACAAGCAAAACTCGTGCTATGTGTGACTTTGTGTGCGTGTTAAGGCACACCCTCACTGGTGCTGGGGCCTCTGCATGACATGGTAGTGTGCCCCAGTAAGGCCTCCTCCTCCCCTACAGCCTCAGGATGGTCCACTAAATACCTACAGGTAAGTAAGCAGCACAGTAGCACTAGCATCTCAGGCAGCCAAACCGTTGCACAGCCTTTCTTTCCTTTTCTGCAGGAGCTTCTTCTCCAGCTGCTGCCAGAGAACTCTCCCTGCCGGCCCCAGCCCCAGCCCCAGCCCCAGCCCCAGCCCAGGGCCTTGCCTCCTTCTGGTCATCTGATTAGGGACAGATGCTAGGCGCATAGACTGTACCCATATTGGTCTAAGGATATGGCAATGGCAGTCAAGATTCTTTGGGACAATCTAATATATTTTAGTAAACCAACTGAATAGTTGGAGAAATATATCTTTGCAAGCTTCAGGTTGAAAGACCCTTCATCAGGTGGAGGAAGCACTTGCAGGTGGGGGGGGGGGGGGTGCACGCACACATGTGTGTGCACGTGTGTGTGCTCTTCCTGGATGAAAGGAATAGTAAAGAAGCCAGAGGCTGGCATGCAATGCAGACAAAAAGCCAGTCAGTGAAAATGGAAATAGAATCAAATATGGTTTGTCTGCACATAAAATCTTCATAGGTAAATTAAATAAAGCAATATTTAAGAGATGACTCCATTGAAGTTTTGTGTGTTATAGTTCAGATTACACAATTCTATCTCACGATTCTAAAATGCTCTACTAAATGCCTTTCATGGTGGCTGATTACAAAATCAAGTGTCTTTTACTGAATTATTTTGGAATTTCCTGAAAACAAACAACTCTGGATAAGTGTCCAATACCATCTCTTCAGACATAATGTGGCAAAGAAATATTCCAAGATGCCTCGATAGGCTTGGAAACAAGAATGTTTGTCATATATGTCAATTCTGATCACCTGGAATAAATTTTACTGTGCCTTAATATAGTTGCTAAACTATAAACTGAACTAAAATCAATGTTCCGTTTTTGGAAAGGCTATAGTACTTCATTTACCTTAATGTCACAGGGTGTTTTGTGTCATATCCAAGACCAACATGGAAGTCACACTAATTTAATTTTTTATATTTTGACCTAAATCTGATCATCAAAAATACCTTTATGCGAACATGTAATAGTTAATAACCTTTAAGGTTTAGATTATATGATTAGCAGATAACCTAAGTGAATTGGTACTGTTTTATAAAGGAGAATAACTAGATCTGGTTGGGAGCTTTTCACTGAAATATTTTAGAGTCTATTTGGCATGGACACTACAAATTAAAATTATATCTCAATAATTCATTAGATCTCTTTGAATATATTAATAAAGAGATGGATGCAGAAAATTTAGCTGATAACATTTTAGATCTTCAAAAAACCTTTGACAAGTTCTTCACAAGATGTTACCAAAGAAAATAGACAAAAAATTATGTATTGGCATGACTCAAAAACTGGGGAGACATGAGCCAAAGCAAAACATTTTCATACTAGCCAAAACTTAACATAAGCAAAGTGCCTGAAGATTCTGTGCTAGGTCCTGTGTTATTTAATATATGTATTAATAATCTAGAAAAGGGATTAGCAAGGATGTAGCAAACTTGCAGATGATCCCAAAGTATTAGGTTAGTCAAATCCAAAGAGAACTGTGAGAAACTTTAGAGAAATCTAATAAAGTCGGGTGCATGGGAGTTGATGGCAAAAGAAAGTCAAAGTTGATAAAGAGAAAGCAGTGACTATTAGAAGGGGAAAAATTAATTAACCAGACATCTTAAAAAGATTATAAATTAAGGTATCAATTCAGGAAAGGAACCTGGGCATCACTGTGGATAGCTTTATGAAGACTTCAACTGAATGTGCACTTGCATTCTTAAAAGCAAAACAGGAACTGGACAGAGAACACAAAAAAATGTAATGCTCTGAAATTAATCTGTGGTATAGCCTCATCTGGAATACCAGGCAGAATGGAGATTATTTCTTCTCACAGAAGAGATTACGGAATTTAAGCGTGGTTGAAAAAATACATCAACAACTAGAATCATGGTATGTTGTGAGATAGAGATACTAAAAAGTCTGTTATGATAAAATTCTATGAAAAATGAATGGCACAGGGAAGGTAGACATGAATCTTTTGCTTTCTAGCTTCCTCATACCAAAACAACAAATAGGTGCTCAGTTAAACTAAAAGTCTACATTCAAAATTGACAAAGTAAAATATTTTTAACACACTCAATAATTAGATTATGGAAGTCATTGCCATAAGATGCCAGTGAAACTAAAATTTTAGCAAAATTCAGAAAGAAATGGGACCTTCACAAGGATAACAAAAATATTCAGAGTTTAAGGGTCTAAGCCAACCTCTGATCACTAGAGGTAAAGGTCTTTCCAGTATTGCCATCAAATCACATACATAGCATTCAGTGCTCTGGTCAAATTTATCTTGTTAAGCTATTTGTGGCAATTAGTTAAGGATCATTTCTTTTTGAAAATTAATGGTAACAGTCAGCAAATAAATGCCCTTCTATTTAGACCAACTGGGAAGCTAACAAAAAGTTTTAATCACCTTGAATATACTTTTTAAATATTACCTCAGTGGTTTTAGTGTAACATTCACAAGTCTTTGTCTGCGCATCTCACTTAAATGCACAATTATATTAGCACCTGTATCAATTTCTATTCTCCTGTTTAAAAACCACTGAACTCACTTCAAGCAAGAGCCTAGGCATATCACTCCTCTGTTGTATGTTATAACTAGCTTACCTAGCCATATCACAATAGAGACTTGCAGGACATAGGACAGAACCTTTGAGACTAACAAGGATGCCACAACACTTACAGTCTCTCTGGTCACTTCCACATGACCAGGGGCCTGCATTTGTAGCAGCACAAATAGTAGCAGCACATATTTGTGCTGCTACTTTGTACAACAGTGCACACCCCCACCCATGTGCTTTGCAGTGGGATACATTGTCCCACAGCTCCATGCGATGCAGAAGGTCTGCCTGGGGCACAGGGTGCCTCAGTATGGGATTAGCTGGCAGGCTGTGCCCAGGTGCAGCCCTGGGCTGGCTGCCGCCCTGTCTTGGCATGTCTCAGCATAAGGGCTCTGCTGCAGAGCCCGCATGCTGAGGCACATAGAGCGCTCAGGCTGAAGCACACTTTACCCCAGCCAGCTTCTCTCTGGCTGGCCGAGGCTCAGTGTGCCTCAAGACAGGGGAGTAGGCAGAGGAGTATCTGCTCCCCCACATCTTGGGGCACACTGTGCCCCAGCCAGCTGCTCCCTTGTCTTGAGTCACACTGTGCTCCAGAGAGCTGGGAAGATTGGCCGGGGCTCCACATTTGTCCTGACACATACTGCTTTGGTGTGTTTTGTGCCACTTTTTTATTTAGGGGCAGAGGGGCATTGCTACCAGGAAATTCCAGTAACAAATTTTACACTGACACTGCAAATTAGCAGCACTGTGCACAGTTTAATGTGTTAGGCGTGTGGTTTGTGGCACCACAAACCACATGTGCCTGCATAACGAATCAGTGCCAGATCTCCAATTGTGATTCAGCCAAATCGAATGGGGATAGCGATTCAAATCACCAGATCAAATCACTGTCCTCCAAATCAGCCGAATCTGAATTGAATACTTCTCTATTCTCACAGGCTTAATGCTTACCTTCTTGCAGAGTTGCCAGGCAGCTGGCTCAGAGAAGTAGTGAGGCAGGGAGAGTCTGAGCCTGCCCTTATCTTCTCATCACCTCACACTTCCTGCATTGCCCCTCTAAGGATCTTGCAGTACCTCAAGTTTGAGAATAACTGCTCCATCACTCCTAGCATAAAATTATGTATACATGTGATTATTCATTCTATCCCACTCTCTGATGTGGTGCATAAAAATATAAGCTACACAATCCCTTCTTGCCACAGCTCAAGAACTTTAGTTAAGCAAAATCTACTGTTTGTAAACATCACAGAAACCATAGCAATTGAAATTCTTTGTTGCACTTTTAGTCTTTTATTTATCCAAGGGCCAGTTCTTTCATGGAATAAAATAATATTAAATGGTTTTCAACAGTGATAAAATCAGACATTGAATCTCCCTAAATATAGTCGAAGGAAATTCTTCATTTAAATAGTATTTAATATTCATCAGGGTGACTTGCTTAGCTCTATAATTAGGGGAATATACCATTTATATATGCAAATCTGTATATATAAAGGGCTTAGTCTGTCTGTTTGTGTGTCTGTTTGTCCATAATGCTCTTTAAATGTGAATAGCTTGAAAACTGTAAGAGAGAGAACATTTGTGTCTTCAGATAAATTTGTTTGTTAAACCTTAGCATGTGTTTAGTGCCCATGTCAGGATGATCCCAACTTCCAGAACTGGGAAAAAGTCAGGGGCCAGGGCTATTTCCACTGAGCTTCTCCCAGGAGGGCATGGAGAGCCTGGCACAGCGGGGAGGGCAGAGGGAGGAGCCAGCTGAAGAAAAGCAGGAGCCAAGCACAGGTGCAAGGCAGTGGGTGAGCAGCAGCGACCCCGTCCCAAGACCTGAGCAGGTAAGGAGGCACATGGGGGCAGCAAAGATGAAGCCCTGGAGCATGGGCGGCTGTTGCAAGACATGGAGCTCATTTGCCCTTTCCCTTGCCCAGCAAAGAGGTGTGCAGGCAGTAGCCGGGCGGCAGCATTGGTGGGTCCACCTCCAGCCCGCTGGATGAGAACAAGCGCAGGAAGGGATTGGTATCTTCTAATGTTCAGCCTATTTCATTTCAGTTTTATAAATATTTAATTTATTTAATAAATATAAAAAGTTAAATCTATCTGCCTGTTTTTGTTGTTTGAAATTCACCCATCAGTCTTGATGGGCAATTTGCTAGTTAGTAATACATAATGGTTCTTGGACAACTTGGAACATTATTGATAGGAACAATTCTGGAATGGAGTTATCTCAAGACATGGGAAGTGGGCCAGAGACACTATCAAGACAGAAAAGTTTTCACCCTCAAAATTTCAATCATATGTTTTTGACAGTACACAGAATTTAAAAAAAGAAAAACAAAATGTTAGAATAAAGAAAAGCATACCAGACTACACTTAAGAAACATTTCCTGGGAATACTGGATTCCTTTAAAACTACTCTATTATATCCAGGGTACCATATACTCCATTGATTTTATAGGATATTAAATTGAAACCTTGCATGTACACTAATCATCCTGACAAAGTGCAAAGAATAGAACTAAATAGATCAGTATAGGGAACATGTATAGACTACTCAGAACTAGCTGAATCACTTAAAGTCTAAAAATGGGTCATAAATATAAAAAATATAGTACTGTGAGCTTTCTTAACAGTTACAATACACTTTAATGCATAGTGAAATAGGCTAGTGTGCATTGAAGCATATGTGTTGACATGCCAGGGGGAAGTTGCATATTATGCTCCTATTAGCAGTACCTCAAAACAAAGCGTATATAGTACCAAGAAAGTCCTTGATTAACATCAGTGAATATCTTAATGCTCTTTTGTACAGTCTTGAAGTGGTGCAGTTTAAAATAATCTAAAAATTTGGGTCAAATCCTAATCCTATTCCTAGTGACTTTAACAGGACTAAAATTTGGCCCTTTATATCTATCTATGATTACTTCAGCATTCTCACACAGGGATAGTAAGGTGTGATTTAATTTTGTTTTGTGACAGAGTTCCCTTGATGAACTATACATAATCTTCATCCTGAAGCTTTCTCTAGAGAGAAAGGACATCAAAACAGGAAACTGGTTTCTTAACTGCCATTGAATAAACTCTAGTTTCAGGAAGAACCACACAAATGACATGTTGCTGCCTTCGTCTCTCCTGAGCAAGGCAGAAACATGCCCTGCTTTTTGGACCATTTTAAAAGACAAGTTTTTCTAGAAGCAAGGTTTTTTGTGATATCTTTTATTGGACCAACTATCTAATGCTTTCTACATGTCTGAAGGGCACTTTTTGTCTGAAAACTTGTCCAACGTCTCTCCCAATTATACAGTTGGTTCAATAGATGATCTCACCAAATAAACCCTTCTCACTCATACATCTCCTGAACCACCATAACTACAACAACACTGCAGTTTATTGCAGTTTTTCTAGGAAGTTTTGGAGATGCATTTGGATCTAAGTAAGGGAGGTCAAGAGTTGTTTCCAAGACCCAGAATTACGGCAATCATGTTTTTCTTCTCTTTCTTCAGGCTCAGTATCTGCAGTATGGCTGATGGCTACCCTATATACCCATCAGTCTCTAATGAATTATTTGGACAGCTTGTTCAAATGTTGAAAAAAGGAAGGATAACAGCCTATGAAATGATAAAAGGACACTCAAGAGGGAAAATACAGTCTAACTTATTTGCATCCAGAAATGTTCCACATAGCAGCAGTAGCCAGGCACCATCTGTTTTAGTATTTGGATGAAACATTCACTCTTGACTGGAAGTGCAAAAACTAGACCTCTGAGAATCACGTTATAAGAAGCAAGTAAAACAAAATGCCAGCTGACGCCATGCCATCTTATGTGCATTTTACTTGGGCTAAAGACTTATCTGGTTGATCCTAGCACTTCATCTAGTCACAGGTAAGTGCAATATTGTACACAATATAAAGTCAAAGATGCCAAGGTTGGTGAGGATACACAGATAAGTTGTATGGGACAGAATTAATCACTTGTTATAAACTTCATCAAGGCACTGCTGGAGTACCCAAACAAATTTAGAAATTTCTACACAGTCTTCCAGGCGTAGGGAAAGGAAACAAGATGAGGGAAATGATCAGCAAGGGTAAATTTTCATGCCACCCCCAGTAATGCCTCCCTAGTATCCTGCTGACTACAGATGTAATAGTTTTGCAAATTAGGAAAACTACACAAAAGGACAAAAAAAAATAGTAACATAGCCAGAGATATATTTATCCACTCATCTTTAAGGCTGTCAGTTAAATAATTTAAACTGTCTGTAGTACCGTAGAGTATAGCTTCAAACACACATGTATGAAATAATTGCATTAAAGCATTCTATACCATCTGGTTATAAATGTTAAAAAAATGAAGTAAGTGACTTTGAGAAAGCTGCAATATATTGGAACAAATAACAGAGCTCTTCTAACACTGTTTCTGTGTATATAGCAAGTAACAAAATGTTCTTGCGGACTGTTCTTCTTGCTCCTTAATGAAGTTAGTTTAAGATTGTGTGGGTGGAGGCATGTGTATGTCTCACATTGCATCTGCTCCCCCACAATATCTATATGCCTTCAGTGACATTATAATTCTTTTTTTATTTACCAACAGGATCAAATAGCCTATGACAAAACTAAGAGCACTGCTGACTTTGGATATAGCTGGAATCTACTCCAGAGTTTCTGAGTATCATTAGGTCTCAGTAAGAAACCTTAGCAAAAAGAAAAGACCATATGGTTCTTCCTTGTACTATACATGGACAGATCTGAGTAAAAAAGCACCCCGTCCCCCCATTTTTACTTATGGGATAATATTTTCAGTTGGGGGGGAGTTCATTTCATTGTGCTTGTTTTTTTAAGCTTAACGTCAAATGCCATTTAATATTTTAAGTCCTCGGTGAAAAGAGTGAGCTGATATTTCTGTATCTTAAGGACTTTCAAGTTAGACCTCCAAAGCAGCACTGTTAAAAACAATTGGAAACAGACTCAGACTTTCTATAAGAAAAGGCAGCAAGATTACTGATGAAAGATGACTCAGTGTTAATAAAAAAAATACAATGCTACAAAAGCTGTTCACTATGACGGAACTAAAATGTTTGCTTCTCACACAACTTTTTCCATGCTTTATTTTTCTGACTCCTTTCCCATGTATGGGAAACTACTAACGCACCCACTCTCCCCACCACCTTCCTCCCAAAGACCTATTTGTGCATGTACACAGAGAGTTACAGAAAATGTATGCATTTTATCAAATAGCACAATAAGGACTCAGGAACCTAAAATGGAAGTTAGGTACCTAATTTGAGTTTTAAGAACCTAAACCCCAAACTGATCTCTACAAGCCTAGGGAGGAGCCTAACTCCTAGCTCCATACACATCTCAACTTTTAACTTTAAAATTTTGCTTCTGCTTATGCCTTGTACCCCAGTCCTGATAGGGCAAAGCAGCATATTGTTTGTCCTTCTCACACCAGTTAAGACCCAGAGGGCACATCCACACACGCAATCACGTGCACTTGCAGCAGCTCAAATAGAAGTAATGCAAATTTGATCCAGGGCTTTTTGCCTCAGCAAGTGTGCTCGGACATGCACTTTGTTGTGGAGTAAATTGTGCCACTAGGGGCAAAATAACCCTGCCTAGCTCCTCCCAGATCTTCAGCCAGGGGGAGTTAGAGCCCGGGGCCAGCACCTGTGCTGTCTCCATCAGTATAAAAAGCTGCTCTGTCCTGGCCCCAGCAGTATATAAAGCCACCCTGGCAAGTAGCTCAGGGTTACTAGCTCTCAAGAGCTTCTGGGCCCCAGCCAATTAGTACCTCTGGACACTACCCCTTGTGCCAGCTAGACTGCTGAAGCAGCCCTGAGAGTTCCCTGTACCCTTTACCCACTACAGCAGTCTGACAGCGAGGGCTGCTGCCTGGCTGCGACCTGCTGTGCACCTGTCAGACTTGGATAGGAACTGCAGAGCCAGTACAGGCATCTGCCCCTCTGGGCCAGCCGCCAGTGGACTGCGGCTGCAGGGTTGGCCTCTGTACAGCACTACTGCCATGCGTGCCCCCTGCCCAGCCATCTGGGCAGCTCTTGCCCAGAAGATGTTCCGGGTGTGGTGGCCTGCTTTGAGCTATCAAAGCATGTCCTCCTGGCCCCATTTGGCTAGGAGGTCAGCCGCAGCCAG
>NW_017728950.1:42387429-42424922 GCF_001723895.1 Crocodylus porosus
GGGGCTGGTGGGGGGAGGGGCCATCCCCAGCAGGGGTCTGGGGGGCTTGGGGAGTGGGTGGAACCATTGGGGGCCCCAACCATGGTCCCCTCCTCTAGCCCCCCCAACCCCTTACTCAACAGGACTGGAGCTCTGGTGCTGAAACACATGGCCTGGGCAGCCGCGTGTTTCAGCACCAGGGTGAGTAGCCAACTGTAGAGATGCTCTGGCAGCCAGAGCATCTCCATGGAGGACCCAGCCTCCGGTTGCCTCAGAGACTGTTCCTTGCTTCCCTTTTTAAAACTGATTTTTTAAAAAGCCTGGATATCCAGGGGTCTAATGTTCTCCCCACACTGCAAACTTGCAGCATGGGGAACATTTTTTCATTCCTGCACATGCCTGTTGCCCCACCTCAAAGGGGTTTCAGGCGGGGGAAGAGGCATGTGCGTGCTCATGTGGATGCACCCAGTGGGTGGATCTAGACACACGCCCAACTATGCAGTTGTTACTGAACACAGTCACAGTCATGTACAGGTTGTTTCTGATCCTACTGCACAGTAGCAATGAGCTACTTCACAGTGGAGCTTTGCAAAATTTCATCAGCTGTTTCATTTTGATGTTGTTTCGACTTTTTTTGATCTCAAAACAGCAAAATTGAAATGAAATGAAGGGCTTTGAAACAGGCTTTGAAATGAAATGAGGGCCATCAAAATGTTTCAAATGTTTTGAAAGGTTTTGAGTTTTGAAGCTTGGCTTGCTTGCAGGGAAGCAGAAAGTAAGGAGAGGGAGGGGAAAACGAGGGAAGGACTGCTCTGATATTGACTGTGTAGCTGGCCAGTGACTGTGACCCTTCCCTGATGTCCCTTCCAGTCACAGTGCTCTGGGGCCCCTGCACCAGTGTGGGTGCTCCTTAACACACACACACACACACACACACACACACACACACGAAGTCACGTCACAAGTTTTGCTTGTCAGCAGCTTGAGGTGCAGTTTCTGAGAAACACCTACACCTATCTCCTAGAAACCTGGCAGGCTTCATGGCCTCAGAAAGGGCTACCATGCCTGCTATTTTTAACCCCCTGTGCCTTCACACTTACAAGTAACATGAGTTTTGCTTGTCATGCTGCTGCCCAGGAGACCCCTACACCTATCTCCATGAAACTTGACAGGCTTTGTGGCCTCATCAGGGGCTACCATTCCTGCTGCTTTAATTCAAATCAAGGGGGAAATGACAAAGTTATAGCCAGTTTTGTGACTCCCCATTATAGCCTCTGGGTGAAACTTCAAAATGCATCAAAACAGAGAAACAGTTTCAACTAAACAAAACAGAATAGTGCTTCAAAATGAAACTGAACATCGAAACAAAACATTGTCCCTTCAAAACGGTGAAATGGAGGTTGAAATGAAACAGTGCTATTTGGCAGAGCTCTGCTGCACAGTAGTTTGTGCTACTTGAATTCACCATCCAGCGCAGGGTGTCAAAGGCCTGCAGCAAGGCAACAGCCCTAGAATTCAGGAGGCCAGATTTCAGTGAGACTGGTCGGGGAGGCACTGAGGTCCCAGAGGGGAGGAGAGTTGGAAGTCAAAGAAGAGTGGTTGTTCCTTAAGGAGACAATCCTCCAAGACCAAAGGGTGATAATCCCCATGCGAATCAAAGGGGGCAAGAGAGCTCAAAAGCCCCCATGGCTCACCAAAAACATCCATGAATGTCTCAAAGCTAAAAAGGAGGTGTATACCCAATGGAAGGGAGGGGCCATCACCAAGGAGGATTGCCCGAGATTGTAGGGGGGCTGTTAGGAAGGCTAAAGCGGAGATGCAACTGGAACTAGTGACCCGGATCAAGGATAACAAGAAGTCCTTTTTTAAATACATAGGGGGTAAAAAGAAGGTACTGGGTAATGTAGGGCCTCTGCAGGATATTCTAGGAAATCTAGTGGTCACACCAGATGACAAAGCTAGCCTCTTTAACAATTTCTTTGCCTCCATCTTTTTGAGCAGGGACTGGGGCATCCCTGCCACTGGGATCCCTAACAGACCCAGGGGAGGCACAGCCAGACCCAAGCGATTGAAAAGCACCTTGTTCAAATTCCCAGATGACACTAAAATGTGGGGAGAAGTGGGCATGCTGCAACTAGATCTAGACAGATTACAGGGATGGCTGGATGAGAACAGGATGGGATTTAATACTGACAAGTGCAAGGTACTGCACCTGGAGAGGAAGAACCAGCAGCATACCTACAGGCTGGGGAACTCCCTTCTCATCAGCACAAAGGCAGAAAAGGATATAGGTGTCATTATTGATTCCAAAATTAATATGGGTCACCAATGTGGGGATGCAGTCAAGAAGGCTAACCGCACCTTGTCATGCATCCACAGATGCATCATGAGCAGGTCCAAGGAGGTGATCCTCCCCCTGTATGCAACACTGGTCAGGCCGCAGTTGGAGTACTGCATCCAGTTCTGGGTGCTGCACTTCAGGAGGGATGTGGATAGCATTGAGAGAGTCCAGAGGAGGGCCACTTGCATGATTAGGGGGCAGAAAGCAGGCCCTATGAGCGGAGGCTATGGGACCTGGACCTGTTCAGCCTCCACAAGAGAAGGCTGAAAGGGGATCAGGTGACCATCTACAAACTGGCCAAGGGCGACCAGCAGGCACTATGGGAGAGTCGTTCCCCCGAGCACTACCGGGAGTTGACTAAGTTGACTAAGAGTAGATTCAAGCTAGATATCAGGAGGCACTGCTTCACAGTCAGGGCGGCTAGGATCTGGAACCAACTTCCAAGGGAAGTGATGCTCGCTCCTACTCCAGGGGTCTTCAAAAGGAGGGAAATTAATCACCTAGCTGGGGTCATTTGACCCCAGCATTCTTTCCTTCCCATGGCAGGTGGTTGGACTTGATGATCTGCTCAGGTCCCTTCCAACCCAACCTACTATGAAACTATAAAACTACTGAATAGTAGCATCAGCATCATGGTTTGTGCCCATTTATACTATGTCACTGCAGCACCAGGCTACATCATCGTAGCTTGTGGCAATGTAGTGTCTTATGTAGATACATCCACAATCTAGGTGTTCCTTTGCCTATCTCTTCTGATGGAAATTTGGAAGGAGAATGGATATTGTTCTTTACAGCATCAAGCTTTTTAATGAATCAGATATGCCACCTTCATTTTTTACAACAGCCTAGCAGTCAGATCATTCCTTATTTGAGTGCTATCCTTCTGCCTATGGAAATTTCACCCTACCATCTTAGCCTATTACCATGCTACAGTGCCTTTTTCTGGGAGAGGGCAGGAGTGCAGGGAGGAGACATTGCCAAACCCTCCTGTTAAAGCTCTTAGGATATGCAGAAAAATACATTCCTTTGGCCAGAAAGAGGAAAGAAACAGGACTTATTAAGTGAATAGTTAGAAGTGCTCTGTTGAGGATGGGACCTCCTAATATCCAATCTCTGCTGCCAAGACTGTTTATGCATTTTATCAAATAATTCTTTTGTGTCTTTAAACTTCCCTGGAACTGGAAATCTGGAACAATAAGCTCCAGAATGAAGTGCTACCATCCCAGAAAAGCCTAATGCCTGACAGGGTGTTATCTGGGGTGTTGGGACAATTGAGCCTGAATGTCCTCAGATAGAACAAAGAAATGAACTAAGTCTCCAGCATCCTGGGTGGGTGTTGAATTTCCAGGCTAGTGTCGGGGCTAGGCATCTCTTTTGGTTGAGTTTTAAAGGAAAGTGGAGTGAACCCTGCTCATCTCCGAAAGAAAGAACTTATGCACTTGCCTTTAGGAGATGACTATGGGCTGTTGATTCAAGGCAGATGACGGCATCTCCCTTTAGACATCACTAAGGTGCCTAAGCCCTGGAGAGAGCTGGGAATTAAAAGACGTTTCTGTAATTAGCTTCACCCTCCTGGTTTGCTTGGGTAGCATGGAACCCATTCTGAGGCAAGCAACTCCTTCCAGGCACAGAAGCTCCTTATTCAGTTTTGATTTCCACTATGCTGGGTAGGTGCTACAATGTCTTAGTCTTTTCTTTTCTTTTCTTTTTTGTATCTGAAAGCTTTCTCTTTATGTCTCTTATAAAAGGAATTGTTCATACAGATATTGAATGCAAGTACACAAGTGTGTAATAATATAATTCAGCTGGAGAGTACTAGGGGGGAACATGAAGAATTAAATTATGAAGGGGAGATGATAGTTTAATGTAACCATGGTTTGATCATGATCTTGATCTTTTTAGGCCTGAACACATCCTTTTTCAATCCATGGGAAAACTCCCGTGAACTTAAACTGAACAGTGGGCAAAGCCTTTTGTCAATATAGTCCCTTTCCCTTCTTTTACATGTTAGTCTTTTTTAGATATTATGCTCTTTAGGGAATGTTACATCTTACTGTGTATGAACAGTGCTTTCATATTTCAAGGATATAGGTTGTAGCCATGTTGGTCTAAAGGCAAAGGTAATAAGGACTCTTGTATCATTGTATCATAGTGTTTAGGGTCAGAAGTGACTTAAACAGATCATCAGGTCCAACCCCAGGGCAGGGTAGAAGCTGTATCTTTTAAGCATCTTAAGCATTTTAAAAGATATCACCTCTACTGCAGGAGTCCTTACTACTTTCATATTTTAATGATTACAAATATATATAGGTGTTTATGTACATTGTGACAGCAAGTCCCAGGTAGATGGGCACAACTCCCTGGAATGCCTCACCAAAACCGTGGCTGATGACCACAGACTGGGCGAGCAGAGACCACCCAAGGCTGGTCTTCTAATAGACCTACCAGCAGGAATGCCTCAGCAGACTTTAGAGCAGTATACGACACCGCTGCACCAATTTATAAGTTCCTGCTCCTTCCAGCTTTGGGGATGCATGGTGGATGGCATCAAGAGCCACAACACACCACGAGTATAAAAGAAACTGCAGCCCTGCCCAGAGGGAAGGGTAAAGGCAGGAGGCAGAGCCTGGCATTTGGAGATTTTGGCAGTCTCCTCAGGAGTTCCCCAAGGAAGGGAACAAAGAAGGACTAAGGACTATTAGCCCCACCTGACCTGGGAAGCCAGCAGATTGGGCTGTCCTCCCTGAGTGGGGGAGCTCCAGGGGAGTTGAGCACCAGTGCCTGAAGAATTCAGCCCAGCTGACAGGACTGCACACGCAGTTTCACCTACACGTTATTTGTGAGCACCCCAGGAGAGTTTTTTACTCTTTTGTTGGCAAGCATAGTTTTGAGATTGAAGGTCCCATTTCATTTACTTTTACTTTCTGGCTGTTGACTGGGAGTACACCGGAAGACCAGAAGAATTGGGATACCCCCAACCCAGAGCAGGATCTGGGCCTGGGGGTGTTTTAGAACCCCTTAGAGACTTAGTTGGGGAGGATCCAAGAAGCAAGGGATCCCATGCTTCTACCTTTGATATATATATATTATGTTGTTTCTTTTGTCTCAACAAAGTCAATTCTGATACTCGGGGATTGGGTGTCTAGGCAGCAGCAACCTAAGCTACCATTACTTCATGGGAGACAGGGGGCAAGATTTCATCAGTGCAGTTACAGCAGTAACACCTTCAAGGGAGCCCAGTGACTTTGACCAGGTGATCAATGTGTCCTTGGTTACACAGCAGCTGGCATGTGGATGGGGTGAAGGGGAGGTGGTGCCCTAACACAGCAATGCATCACACCATGAATAACCCCAAAGGGGGAAGAGGGGAAAATAACCCTTGATAGCAGCACTGAACCCTCCTATTTCTTCTTAAACATGAAAGACCTGGCACATGAGTCAGAGGTGCAACCCTCCCAAGGTGCTCATGCACAGCCCTCCAGAGCTCAGGCTCCACCACATACCTATATGTATAGGTACAGATATCTATAATAATAAAGGCTTATTCTGTCTGTCCAGAGCACTCTGATTAGTTATCTCAGCAGCCAATCACAATGCTTACTGAAACAACCGATCAGAATACTCCAGCAGACAGACTAACATCTTATCATTACAGATCCTGAGGCATTTCAAACACATATGCAGGCAAGTCAGAGCTAGAATGAAGCACTGGGGTCCCCATTGCAGAGTGGGCAGGCTCTGCTAAAAGGAAAAAAAAAGTGGTGAGAGGCCCAATCCTTTTTTTCCTCCCAGAGACTGCCTACCTCTCCCCCAGGTGGGGGCAAGCTGTCAGCATGCCCTGAGTTGCAGGGAACCCTGGTGCTTTCCTCCACAGCAGCAGCACCCCCACCCCCGACCACCTAGACAGGGTCCCAACAGGTGGGTGCTGCCTGGGGAATGCCACTGCCATGGAGGGAAGCACTGGGGTCCCCCACAGATCAGAGGCTATGCAACCTGCTGGCCATGGGAGATGCAGCTGGGCTGTGGGGGGGAAAAAAAGATCAGGCCGCTTGCCATTTTTTTTTTTTTTTTGCATCAGCAGAGCTGGCCCATGTGAGCTGCTGCTGGGTTGTGCAGTCCCTGAGCTGTGATGAGGCCCGGTGCTTTCCTCCACAGTGGTGGTGCCCCATGGGGCTGCCCAGGTGGGGTACTAGCTGTGTGGATGCAGCCCCAGTTCACAGGAAGCACCGGCCAAATCCAATGACACATGGGGTGCTGGAAACCCAGCCCTGCTAGGGAAAACTCAGGCTTGGTGGATTTCCATTACCCTGTGCACCATCCCCGCCACCAACCCACCACCAAGAATGGGATAGCTGCTCTGTGAAGGTGGCAGGAGGGTGGCTGGGTGTGCTGGCAGCTGGAGAAGGCAGCAGGGATAGTGCACAGGGCACTGGAAGCCCACCAAGGCTGAGCTTCCCTAAGCATGCCTGCTTCCAGCACCCCATCCACCATTCCTGCCACCTTCCTCAGATAGGGCCCTTGTACACATGAGGAATATCACTGTAATTTGTTACATAGCAAACTTAAATACATGGGATGTGTTTTATTTTGCTACATAAAAAAGTAATTTAAATTGAAAAGCCAGGACTCATAGTAGAGATGATATCTTTTATTAAACCGACAAGATTTTCACCAAAAAAAATCTTTAATTAAAGAATTTTTTTGCAAAAACTTGTTGGTCTAATAAAAGGTATCATCTCTACTATGAGTCCCAGTTGCCTTTTCTTCTGGACCAATACAGCTACAACCTGGATACCATTTAAATTGAAATACACTGAGGAATATGTACAATGTTATGCAATTAAATCACTTAAAAAGGCAATTAAACCACTAAGGAAGCATCCAGATGGGCCCACATGTGCCTCTTGCCATGTCTTAAAACAGTTTGAGATGTCACAAGAGGCACACTGGGAACAAAAAAAAAAGTTCCCCATTCTGCATATTTGCAGTGCACACTCAAAATTTGATACCTGAAAATCCAGGTATTAAAAAAAAAAGAAGAAGAAAAAAAGTGGGTCAAGGCATAGTCCAGGACTGTGCCCTGAGGTAACCAGAGTCTGGGGTCCTCCAAAGAAACTCTATGGCTGCTTCTTCCCCCGGTGCAGGGCCTGATGGGGCCAGATTCTGTCCCAGGTAAGTGGGAACTGGGGGTGGGAGGGACAGGAGTGGGGGGGCTGTGTGGGTGTGGGGGACTCTTGTGGGGGCTTCTCAGGTGGGGTGGGTCCCCACCTTCCCCCTGTACAGCCCATAGCCCCCCTGCAGCAGCAGCAGTGCCCTATGGGGTGGCATGTGGGCCATGTGGAGGGTCATGTGTGCTGTCTGGGGGGGCATGTACCCTGTAGGAGGAACTGTGGGCCCTGCGGGGGGGGCAGTCCATGTGCTGTGGTAGGGCTGCACCCCATAGGTGTGTAGGGGATCCCACCCCACCTGAGCAGCCCCCCCACACACCCACATTCCCTCCACAATCCACCCACAACACCCATATCCTAAAGTCACCCCCACAAACACCTCATCCATGTACCCAGCCACAACCCCCAACTGCCCACGCTAGACCCATACCCCCCAAACCTTACCCCCATGAACCCTACACCCATTCACAAACTCCCCCAACTTCCCCCACTCCAAATTGCTTTACACTTGTAAATTCTAATATAATAATTAAAGTCTGCCTGTCTTTCCATAATGATCTTGGAGCACTCTAATTGGTTACTGAAACAACCAATCAGAGTGCTCCAAGAGCATCATGTAAAAGAGGCAGTGGCAGCAGTGTGCTACCATGGCAGCAGGGACAGAGGGAACAGCAGCACTGGCCTCAACCCCCACTCCATCCCCTCCATCATCCCCTTTTGTTTTTTTTCTATACACTTTTATTTTATTATTATATTCATTGTTTCATCCCTTTCAATTTATTCCTCCCTCAAAATCCTCTTTTTGTTTTTGTTAGTCTATTTTGATTCTTTTCAGATCTGTGACTTCTCTCACAGTGTGCATTCCATTCACTGTGCAGGGAAGCACAGCATAATTATATTGCATATTATAATATAGAATGTATAGAGGAAAACACATACTTACATACATATTATTTATTACATAAATGCATACATACAAACATACATACATTATATAAATACACATATATACAATTACCCTAATATCTACATATATTACATAAATCAGATAACATTACAGAAAAAAAAGAGACAGATTCTCCAGAACACCAAGGCAAAGACTATGAAACACACCATGAAACATGGTGGAAAGGCAGCTGGCAAGCCTTCAGGGAGGGGCAGAATAGGGGGTAGAGGGAGAGCTGTAAGTTCCCTCTCCCCCACAAACTAAGATGCAGCCTCTTTGCTACAACAAGCGGGCATGAGGCTTCCACTAGTTGTACAGGCAGCAAGGAGAGGGGAGCAGTGCCCGTGCTATCTGCCTACATGGATGAGCCAAAACCAGCTGGAGCAAGGGAACCAAACACATGAGCACCACTGGGATTTTGATGCATCTCCGCAGGCACCACCCCTTTGCCCTTGCTTCTCCTCAGCCTGGCACCAGCAGGAGCATGCCCAAAGGGAAGTCCCCCTCTCACTCCAAAGCCCCTATCTCCCCAAAGCAGAGGCAGGCCACCCTGGAACAGTGGGGGAAAGAGAGACAGAAAGGGGTGCAAGTTTCAAGGGCAAGTGAGATCATGCAGTGCATAAGAGAAATGATTGCTGTGGATGGTCAGCCCTTCTCCTTAGTTGAGCTACCAGGGTTCAGGTGGCTCATGGCACTCATGGCCCCATCCTATCAAGTGCCTGCATGCATCACCTTTAGCAGGACAGTGGTGCCCTTCCTATATGAGGTGTGCAGGGAGTACTTAAGGGAGGAGCTGCACAAGGTAGGTCTGCAGGTGCCCTTACACTTCACCTTGGCCACCTAAAGCAGCTGGGGTAGCAATCATGCCTATTTCTCACTCACAGGGCACTGGGGTGACCAGTCAGGCCATTGATGGGCTCTCATTCAAGCTGAGGTGATGGATGAGTCCTACATGGCACCAGAGATCATGGTAGCAATGAACCACTTGGTTCAGGGTTGGGTGGCTCATTGGGCAGGGGGAGCTCACCCACGGGTTCATGGTGACCAACAATGGGGCCAATATGGTCAAGGTGGTTCATGATGCCAACTTGGTTGGCATCTGCTGTGTGGCACACAAGTTCCACCTCATAGTCAGGAACAACTTGGAGGGGGTCAGGGCTGCCAGTGACAGTGCCAGCACCACCAGCAAGTTCATTTCCAAATGCAGGAATGTGGCAAGCTACTTCCACCACAGCGTCAAGGTGGGCAAGACGCTGTGGGAGAAAAATCCAGAGCTGAACATCCCACAGCACAAAATCATGCAAGTTGTAGAGACTCAGTGGAACTCCACATACCTGATGCTTGAGAGGTTGGTGGAGCAACAGAAACTCATCTATGAGATGGCTTTTCTTGGGAAGATTGGGATCAGCAGCCCCCCTTAACAAAGCTGAGTGGGATACCATCTCCCAGATCTTGGTGGTCCTTCAAGCCCTTCTTCAAGGCCACCAAGACCCTCAGTGCTGTTAATGCCCTCCTTAGCTAGGTGATCTCTGTAGTGAGGGAACTTCAGAGCCAAATGCAGAAGTTCCAGGGGATCCATGTTCTTGGCTGGGGGAACCCACTGTCACCAGATGTGCAGGCACTGGTGAGGCAGCTGAAGGAGGGCATCAGGAAATGTCTTGATCCCTTGCAGTCCAGTACAGTCCATGTGCTGGCTGTCACATGTAGCCTGAGGGTGAAGGACAGCATATGCAGCAGCCAAAACCTGGATCAGTGGATGGAGGTGCTGGTGAAGAGAGTCAGGGAGGCAGAATGGTGGAGGTGGGGGGACGTGGCAGAGGGAAATCCACTGTCCCATGCTAGCATGCCATCCACCAGCCAGTCTCCTCCTCCACCACAGGCACTGCCAATGTGGACCAAGAGTATGGCTTTCATGGTGGGGTCCAGAGGCACCAGACCCCACCATCAGGCATGTAGTGCTCAGGTCTTGGTGGCTGCCTAGCTCATCAAGGACATGGAGCCCCGGCTGTGTGACCCCTTGGCCTACTGGGCCAAGCCGCAGCCAGATGTGGCCAAATCTGGCCACAGTTGCCTAGGAATATCTGTCCTATCCATCAACCAGTATTCCAAGTGAGAGGGTGTTCAGCGTTGTTGGTGATGTAGTGACACCACACCGCACCTGCTTGGAACCTGGTTTGGTGGAGCAGCTGGTATTCCTCAAAATGAACCTCTTGCTGCTGGGGCTCCCAAGCTCCAGGTGCAGAAGGAGTAAATACCATCCTCCTCACTTTGTCCAAACCTATTTCCTTTTAAAAATTTTTAAGAGAATTTAATGGCCTGTTTTCAGAGCTGGGGGGGGCACTTATTGCATCACCAGCCAGCAAGGGAAGAACATGTCCCTGCTGAGCTCGCTCCCCTGCCAGGATGAACTTGGAGGTATGGGCTGGGGCTATGGGGAAGGAGGCAGCCCCAGGTCCTGGGCATGACCACTAAAACTGCACTCTGCCAGGAGAGCTTGTGGGACTGCTGGCACCGCAGCAGCCCCAAGAAATGCCATGACCAAGGGTCCTTCTGGTGAAAGGTGGGTAGGAAATACCATAACCTCCAGCTTTCACACGCACACACAGTCCTGGCCAGTGAAGATCCAGACCAGTCATGCCTTTGGACGGCCTGACTTGCTGGCCGCAGTGGCATTGTGAAGCTCCAAGTGAGCTCAGCTTAGCTGCCTGAGATGCCAGCTCTTGAGTTGAAAAACCCTTTGTCAGGCTGAGGAAGTACCTGCAGTTGGTGTGTGTGCTGTTCCTGGATGGAAGGAATAGTAGAGAAGCCAGAGGCTGGCATGCAATGCAGGCAAGAAATCCAGTCAGTGAAAATGGAAATGGAGGCATCAGGGGGTGAGGCATAGGCTGGGATGGTGGGGGGGAGGGGATGTAGCAGCGCAGGTAAAAGTGGAGAGGTACCTGGGGAGTCAGATGTCCAGCAGGTTGTAGTGTGTCAGAATTCCAATGTCTATATTGAATCCATGAGTTTCTGTACCTACTACTACCTAGGAGGCTGATGAAGTACAGTTCACAGGCTCATCTGTGAAAAGTGGTTTGCAAATTCTCTTTGAGGATCAGGCCTGAGAGATTGAAGACAGGTGGTGTTCTGTTCTTGTCTTTAATAGATTTTTGGTGTGCACTTATTCTGGTATGCAGTTGTTGCTCGGTGTCTCCACGTGTTTTCCATTGGGGCACTTGGTGCCCTGATGGAGATATGTATTGTATTGTGAAGATATCTCCATACTGGAGATATTGTTGGCAGGTTTTGTGTGTTTTGTCACAGCATGGCCTGGATCCAGTCAGTGTGTTTTGGGCTGTGGGAAGTTGGCTTCTGGTGATGAGATTAGCAAGGTTCAGTGCTTGTTTGAATTTACAAGCCACTTTTCACAGACAAGCCGATGAACTGCACTTCATCAGCCTCCTCCTACGTAGTAGGTACAGAAACTCATGGACTCAATATAGACATTGGAATTCTAACACACTACAACCTGCCAGACATCTGATTCCCTCTCCACTTCTACCTGAGCTGCTACATCCCCATTCCCCACCCCCAGCCTTTCCCTCACCCACTGATGCCTCCATTTCCATTTTCATTGACTGGCTGTTTTAATTCAAATCTGCCAAAAAATGACAAAGTTATAGGCAGTTTTGTGCTTCCCCATTATAGCCTATGGACTCAAAACAAAACACTGTCCCATCGAAACAGTGAAACCATATGATGCTGTTTCACATAGCCTTACTGGGAACCCAGCTGGAGAGCAAACAAGGTGGCTGACCTCTTGGCCATTTGGGGCCAAGAGGACACACTTTGACAGTTCAAAGCAGGCCACTACAAAGACCACATCTGGTCAATAGCTGCTGAGATGGTAGAGTGGGGGTACCCCATCTGGGTCTGGTAGGCATGCAGCCATGGTGCCACAGGTCCAAGTGGGTTGATGCTGTGGCAGTTAGCAGCAAGTCATAGCAAGGCAGCAGCCCCCACTGTCAGACTCCTGCAGTGGGTAGAGGGTGCAGGGGTCACTCCAAGTTAGGGCTGCCTCAGCAGTCCAGCTGGCACAAGGGGTAGTGTTCCTAGATAACAAGTCGCTGGACCTCAAAAGCTCCTGAGGGCAAGAAGGCCTGAGCTGCTCACCAGGGCAGGCTTTTATATTGGTGGGGCCAGAAGAGGGCAGGTTTTCATACTGTTGGGGCCAGCACAGGTGGCTCCCCCTAGCTGCAGATCCAGGAGAAGCTGGGCAGGGTCATTTTGCCCCAAGTGGCACAACTTGCCCCACACCAAAGTGAAAGTCCAGGCACATGCAATGAGGCAAAAATCCTTGGCACAAATTTGTGCCACCCCTATTTGAGCTGCTGCAAGCACATGTGCCTGCATGTGTGGACATGCCCTAAAAGGGGCAATTTCCTCACATGTACAATGGCCCTTAGTGATCTGCACAAGGGCCCTAGTATTTCAACAATTTCATAGACATAGACATTAGGGCTGGATGGATGTAAGATCATCAGGTCCAGCCCCCTGCCCAAAGGACAGGAAGTCAGCTAGGGTCAAAGGATCCCAACAAGATAAGCATCCAAATGTTTCTTAAAATGTCCAGAGCAGGTACTTGCACCACCTCTGGGGAGAGTCTATTCCAGGCCTTGGGGACTCAGACAGTAAAGAAGTTTTTCCTTATGTACAGCCTAAAACAGTGTTGTAGAAGTCTGTGACCATTGTACCTTATCATCCCTTGGAGTGCTCCGGTGAACAGGCTGTCCCCCAGATCCTGATGCACACCTCTTATGTACTCATAGGCTGCCACCACGTCACCTCTGAGCCTGTGTTTCTCCATAGCTCGCAGCCTGTCTTCATAAGCCCTGTTCTCTTGCCCTTTGATCATGCACGTGGCTCTACTCTGGACTTTTCCAAGCTTTTCCACATCCTTCCTGAATTCTGGAGCCCAGAATTGAATGCAGTACCCTAGCTGTAGCCTCACCTTATGACTATAACTATGAACAGGTCACAAGGTCAGACTTTTGACAAAATATGTTTTTATATTCCTACACCTGCGTTTACACATGCATAGCTTTATGTAACCTTTTTGAGGGTAGAAAGTTTTGATCCCATTAAAGTATTCACTCAAAGGATAACTAAAAATCTGGTATTTAAAGAAATACTTTTGCAATAAAAATTTAATCACAAATGTTTTGTGGGTTTCAGCTAGTTTATAAGTATTAGTTTTAAGGACACTGTCATAGTTTTGTCTTTGTCAGCTACTACTTTTTCCTATTATGTATTAAAATGTTTTTCTTAAACTTTTCATCAGTACTCTAGTATTCTCCAGGTTAGAATTATATTTGAGCAGCCTGGTAGGTTTCTGGAGAAGAAGTAAAGTATTTGTCTTAATCACAAAGTGCTTTGAATACATATGATTCTTAAACTATAACAGCACACTGTCTTTGGAAGATGAAAAAATATTTTCCTAATTTTAACTTAGAACTAAATTAAGAACTCTAGTGAAACAGTAGGACTTAATGAGGATTTATTGAGGAACTTAATCTTGAATTAAAGGAATTTGTCTAAAATTTATTGAGAAACTTAGACAGCAGGCTAAAGACAAATATAATGATATCAGATGCAAGAACGTATGTGCAGAATTTTAACTGTGAAAAAGTGCATTTTGAAATATTATTTTAGGGAATCGATGATTTATGAGGTAACAGGATAATGTTATTGTCTCTAAAACTAAATTCCAGTTACTGTCTGACAGTTCCAGTATGTCTGGCATAGCAGCACTATGTTCAGTGCTTCAGCAGCAATTATTCAGTCGCATGCTATAATCAGCAATATTTTGATCACCGCAGTGGAAATTAATTCTTTCGGGGAGAGCATTTTTCTTTGTCCTGAAGATGATTTTTTCAAATGGGACTTTCTGTGAAATTATTTTATGTGATTTTAAACCACTATGTACAAGTATTACATTCCTATGGGTGGAATCCTAGTTCTGTTGGTGGAAATTCTAAATGTACATGGCAGCACCCAACCCTTCAGCATCCAACCTGACACTGACCAGACTCATCCGTTGCGACCCTGTTGGTTTCCTTCATATGTAAGCATGCACAACAACAAATCATTGCTCTTATAGTCACTGTTAGTGCTAGTTCCCAACTTACTACATACCCATTGGTGGCAGTGGGTCTTAGAGTCAGTGAAGGAGTTGTCATGTACCCATGGGACCACCATCAGTGGGCATTTAAAAGAGCAGGTACATGGGAAACAATTAATATGGAAGGGTGCCTTACTCATGAAGATGTAGGATGTGTGTGAAGATCATAACCTACAAATACATGATGCATGTCTGTATGAGCAACATGATGTGCAACAATGTGATTTGATATGCTCAATGAAAACTATCCTGCAGTAATTTATGCTGGAAAAGGATGCATTTCATAGAAATCATAGAAAGTTATGGTTGGAAGGGACCTCAGGAGGTCAACTAGTCCTACCCCCTGGTCAAAGAAGGACCATACCCAACTAGATCATCCCAGCCAAGGCTTTGTCTAGCCAGGTCTTGAAAAACTCCAAGGATGAAGATTCTACCATCTCTCTGGGTAACCTGTTCCAGTGTTTTACTATCCCTCTAGTAAGAAAATTCTTCCTAATATCTAACCTAAACTCCCTTGCTGCAACTTGAGACCATTGCTCCTTGTTCTGTCATCTGCCACCACTGAGAACAGTCTAGTTCTATCCTCTTTTGAACCCCCCCTTCAGGTAGTTGAAAGCTGCTATTAAATCCCACCTCATTCTTCTCTTCTCTAGACTAAATAAGCCCAGTTCCTTCAGCCTGTCCTCATAAGTCATGTCAGCATTTTTGTTGCCCTCCAGTGCACTGTCTCCAATTTGTCCACATCATTTCTGTAGTGGGGTGTCCAAAACTGAACACAGTACTCCAGATGTGGCCTCACCAGTACTGAATAGAGGGGAATAATCACTTCCCTTGCCCTGCTGGTAACACTCCTACCAAAGCAGCCCAGTATGCTGTTAGCCTTCTTTTCAACAACGGAACACTGTTGGCTAGCTCATATTTAGGTTATGAGCCAACAGTGTGCCTTAAAAGTACCTTGTAACCCCAAGGTACTTTTCTGCAGAGCTTCCACACAGCCACTCAGCCCCCAGCCTTTGTATCTGTATATGAACACACTGTTCCTATGTTATGCTCAATCAGATTTGATTATATTTGATGGCTTTTCTATTAACAAATGTTTTTGTAATGTCTCAACTATTAAAAGCTGTGATCTTGAATACTGTAGTTTGTGCCTTGTTGGACAATGCAGAGTATCCCAAATAAACTATGGGTTTCCAAAAACATACCAGTTCAGTTAAGTCTGAACTGTTAAAACAAGTATTGTTCCATCTGAAAGTGCATGCCATGGTAAATTCTATTAAACAACACAATTGCAAAGCCATGGTACAAATTAGGCACAATAATAAAAATGTTTTGCTGGTATTAGAAAGAGTCCAAAGGGCAGCAAAATGTTCTTGGTGAAAAATTCTGTTGGGATGGAGCCCTACTGCCCAAGGAGTTTTAAATGTAATGCTTCATCCCATTGTGGTGATGATTGGAATACAAATTCCTTTGGTCATCTTTGTCATTTATCTAACATGCTGGGTATATCATCAAGTGTATTGCTGAACTTATCAGCTGCACTGTTTTTCCATCAGCCTTTATAGAGGTCTTCAGGCCTGGGTTTGACCTTTGTGTGCTTAGCTCAAGCTGTGTGCTTACCCTGAATTGTGGTCAAGACATGCACCCAGTGAAAAGAGCTGATGGAAAAATACTGTCCCTGACTTAAAATGAATTGGGAAGTTAGCTAACTAAATTGAATAAATATAGCCTGGGCAAAAGAGGAACAGTCAGAGCAAAACCTGTCCCTACATAAGAATGAAAAGATACCTCAAAACAGAAAACTCCAGCTAAAGGTAACCATACTTGGCAAACAGAAGCAAGATTATTAATATGCATTAGGAGGAAGGTTTAAGCTAATTTTTTTCTTTTAAGAAAATACAAGCTATATAGTATAAAAAGAGAGGTGAGAGAGCGTACCCTTCAGGATCTGGTCACCGATCCTAGATTTAGAACTCAGATGAAGGAGTCAAGAACCTCAGACAAGACTTCAGGAACTGGCCATCCAGTGAGGTTGCATTTGTTAAATCTTGGGGTGGTGACCATTTTCTTTGACTAGCTACAGTTCTAAAATTATAAGTGCTAAATGCTTTATTTTTAGAGTTGTATCTGATAGGGTTCAATAAAATTGCTTTTAGTTTGGGACAACTGTGTCTTCATCTCCTTGCCTGGTATAAGACCCATTATAACATCACTGGACATAACACACCTGACCCACACTGGAACTGGATCTAGCCGCTGGTGCCAGAGGGGCAAGGATCCATTTTGGGCTGCTAGGGGGAAAAAAACCAACAAGTTGAAAAAAAAACCACACATGCTCTCGGTCTTCTGTCTCAAAGCCTAAGAGCTGAGAGAGAGGGAAAGGGTACATAGATTTCATAGACATTAGGGACTGGAAGAGACCTCATGAGATTATCGACTTCAGCCCCCCGCTAGAGGCAGGAAATCTGCAGGGATCAGATGATCACAGCAAGATAAACACTGAAATGCCTTTGAGTCCAGAGTAGGTGTTTGCACCACCTCTGGAGGGAGTCTGTTCCAGACCTTGGACACTTGGACTGTAAAGAAGTTTTTCCTTATATCGAGGCTGAATCGGCCTTCTAGATGTTTGTGGCTGTTAGACCTACCTAGTTATTCCTAGGGGAGCCCTGGTGAACAAGTGCTCTCCCAGGTCCTGATACAACCCTCCTGCCACCAAGTCCACCCTAAGCCTTCTCTTCTCCAGGCTGTACAAACTCAAGGTAAACACAGGGCATGAAGTAATGAGTAGATACAGACTTTCTTTTGTAAAACATGGGACTATGTCACTTCAATTTCAGTAATGAACACATCCATAAACAGTTTTTATAATTTATAAGTTAAATCTTCAGAATCCTAACCAGACAGAGAAATCCTTTTACCTATTCAGGGTTCATGTTTACCAAGTTATCTATCATTCCTTTTTCACTGTACAAGATCATGTTGCTCTTGATATAGAAAGCCTTGTATCACTTGAAGGCTCTTAGGGGAGACATATTTAAATCCTAACAAAACTCCAGAATTTTACCTTTTAATAATACTGAATCTCAGGGTACTCAAAGCTGTGTCAGAATTATATAGGCATCGGTAGCAATACTGCAACTGAGGCTGTGTTAAGATTAGCATTTAAAAGGAGAACATGTTAGGGTATAAATTTATCCCCTAAGCCTGGCGCACTAACTTTTCAGAAGACAACTTATTTTTCTGTGTCAGGTTTTTGCTAATAAAGAACTCCAGCTCCATTTTTCAGTATTTCATCTTTACAATCTTTTTTGTGATTCCTTTAAAATAAGCAAACACAGACCCCCACCAAGTGCAGATATTAATTTTATGTGTTTAGCTTCAGCTATCAACACCTTCTGAAAATAAACAGAATTATTCCCATGATTCAGGATAATTTAGCTGAGCTAATTAAAGAAAGCAGACTGCTTACATTTACTAATGTTCCTTTTTTCTGTAGCAAAACCTGATTGCTGCAGTGACCTCTATAGTGAAGCTAGAAATTTCTATTCACCACCAACTTTGGGTTCTGCTCTCTCCTTCCCCGCTAGCCATTTCCATTCTTTTTGGTTTCCTGTGACTACCCAAAAATGACAAGGAGGAACTTCATAATGAGAAAACCCAGTTTGTCAGTAGAGTAAAGCTAACAGTTCTGCACAGACAGTTGCTCGCTCTGACAATCTTCCTATAATTCAATAGTATTAATATTCATGAGAAAAGACAGTGATTCAACTTGCTGAGCTGGGCTTATGCAAGGGCCCTAAGTTTCATAGTTGGTAGGGCCAGAAGGGACCTGAGCACATCATCAAGTCCAACCCCCTGCCATGGCAGGCAGGAGTACTGGGGTCAAATAACCCTGGCGAGGTGTTTGTCTAGCCTCCTCTTAAAGACCCTCGGGGTAGGAGCCAGCACCTTTTCTCTTGGAAGTTGGTTCCAGATTCAAGCCACCCTGACAGTGAAGTAGCGCCTCCTGATGTCTAGTCTGAATCTACCCTCTGCCAGCTTGTGACCATTATTTCTAGTCACTCCTGGTAGTGCTCGGGGGAACAGGGACTCCCTCAATGTCTGCTGGTCCCCTCTGACTAGTTTGTAACAGGCCATTAGATCCCCCCTCAGCCTTCTCTTGTGGAGGCTGAATAGGTTCAGGTCCCTTAGCCACTCCTCGTAGGGCCTGCCCTGCTGCCCCCGATCATGCGAGTAGCCCTCCTTTGGACCCTCTCCATGTTGTCCACATCCCTCTTGAAGTGCAGTGCCCAGAACTGAATGCAGTAGTCCAGCTGCAGCCCGACCAATGTCGCATAGAGGGGGAGGATCTCCTCCTTGGACCTGCTCGAGATGCATCTGTGGATGCATGACAAGGTATGGTTGGCCTTCCTGACCGCGTCCCCATCCTGTTGGCCCATGTTCATTTTGGCATCAATAATGACTCCAAGATCCTTTTCTGCCTCTGCACTGATGAGAAGGTATGCTGCTGGTTCTTCCCCCCCAGGTGCAGTACCTTGCACTTGTGAGTGTTGAAACCCATCCTGTACTCATCCGCCCACCCCTGTAACCTGTCTAGGTCCAATTACAGCCTATTCCTCCCTTCTAGCATGCCCACTTCCCCCTACATTTTAGTGTTGTCTGTGAATTTGAACAGGGTGCTTTTTACCCCCTCATCCAAGTTGCTGATGAAGATGTTGAACAGTGCAGGCCCGAGGACCGAGCCCTGAGGAACCCCACTGCCCACATCCCTCCAGGTCGAATAGGACCCGTTCACCACAACTGTCTGGGTGCAGGCCTCCAGCCACTTAGTGACTCAGTTGACTGTGTAGGTGTTAACGCAACAGTCCTCTAATTTTTTAATGAGAATGGGGTGAGAGGCAGTGTTGAAGGCCTTACTAAAGTCCAGAAATACTACGTCCACTACTACATCTGCGTCTAAGGATTTTGTGACTTGGTCATAGAAGGCCACCAGGTTGGTCTGACAGGACCTGCCTCTAATGAACCCATGTTGGTTGCCCCTAAGCATAATCCCCCCTGCTGTCCCCTCATGGACATGCACCAGGATAATTTTCTCAAAAGGCTTACCCAGGATCGAGGCTTATAGTTTCCTGGGTCCTCCTTCCTCCCTTTTTTGAAAATGGGAACCACATTGGCCCTTTTCCAGTCCTCTGGCACCACACCAGAGCACCACGAGTGCTTGTAAAGCCATGCCAGGGGTCCTGCAATGATCTCTGCTAATTCCCTCAGCCCTCTGGGGTGGAGATCATCAGAAACAGCTGATTTAAATATGTCCAGTCCCTCCAGAAGTTCCCTGACTAGATCCTCACTGACCCTAGGCCTGGATGCACCTCCTCTGGGGCCTACGGGAGTCCTGGGGGGGGGTGACCTGGTCCCTGCTCGGAGAAATGGAGACAAAGAAACTGTTATATATGTTAACTTTGTCATCTGGGGCGACAACCAGATCTCCTAGCATGGCTTGCAGAGGCTGCACATTACCCGGTACCTTCTTTTTACCCCCTATGTATTTAAAAAAGGACTTCTTGTTGTCCTTGCTCTGGGTAGCTAGTTCCAATTCCATCTCCACCTTATCCTTCCTGACCACCCCACTAGTCCCAAGCAGCCAAGGTATAGTCCTCCCTGGTGATGGCCCATCCCTTTCATTGGGTGTAAGCCTCCTTTTTAGCTAGGAGATGTTTCCATATGCTTTTGGTGAGCCATGGGGGCTTTTGCGCCCTCTTGTCCCTTTGATCCATCTTGGGATTACCTCCCTTTGGGCTTGGAGGAACATCTCCTTAAAGAACGACCACTCTTCTTGGACACCTGACTCCTCTCCCCTCCGGGACCTTTTGAGGACTCTTGCCCCCTTTGATCTGCATGGGGATTGTCACACTTTGGGCTTGGAGGATCATCTCCTTAAGGAACAACCACTCTTCTTAGACTCCCAACTCCCCTCTCCTCAGTGCCTCCTCAACTGTTCTCCTTACCTCATTGAAATCTACCCTCCTGAAGTCCAGGGCTGCTGCCTTGCTGCAGGCCTTTGCCACCTTGCGCTGGATGGTGAATTCCAGCAGGCAATGATCGCCGTCACCCACGTGGTTGAGCACCCACAGACCCCTCACCAGGTTGTTGCCCGTGGCCAGGACCAGGTCCAACAAGACATCTCCCCTGGTGGGGCTGTGCACCTCCTGGCTTATGTGGCGGTCCTGTATCATGGCTAGGAACCTACTTGAGTGGTCAGACCTAGATGACTGGTCTTCCCAGCAGATGTCTGGAAGGTTCAGATCACCCATCATGATCACGTCCTTTGACCTATCTCTGTGAGCTGGCTTAAGAATTCCAAGTTTAGCTCCTCCCCTTGGTTGGGTGGTCTGTAGTAGACCCCCACCGTTATGTTCCTTTCCCTTTGACTTCCTTGTATTCTAACCCAGAGCACTTCAGTGTGCCCCTCCTCTGACCTTGTTCTATTTGCTGAGGATATGTATTTCTCCTTGACGTAGAGCGCCACACCTGCACCTTTCCTCCCTATCCTATCCCCCCTGTACAGCCTATAGCCCTTGATATTCACTGCCCAGTCATGCGTTGGGTCCCACTATGTTTCAGTGAGCCCCACTATGTCTGGGTTGCTGTCAGCTAGCAGGAGGGTAAGTTCCTCCTGCTTGTTCCCCGTACTAAAAGTGTTTGTGTAGTGGCATTCGAGGCCTCCTGAAGATGTGTGCACTGGTCCCCTAATCTCAGGACTGCCCGGTACCCTGTCACTTACCTGGGTATTTGTTCTGCTCATCATCAGATTAAGCTGGGCTGTTCTTGTGGGTGATGCTTGGCTTAGTGATCCAAGGCTTCCTCCACAGTCGTCTTCCCCTTCCCCTGACGAGCCTAATTTAAAGCCCGCCGGAGAAGATCCACCAACCTAGAAGAGAACAGGTTTGAGAAAGCTTAATACATAATGGGAGAAGGCACAGAAATAAGCAGCAACTGTAGCCCATTGGTTGTTCAGCAGAAGGGTGGATACACAGGCGCTCTGAGTTTTAAAAGGAGGGTGGTTGAGAGGGAGAAAGAAGCCTAAAGAGTTAAATACAGACATACTGTGTATAACAACACTTAACTCTAAGGTGTATGTGTGAGAGAGAAAAAAAGAGAATTTTGTACTGAAACAGAAACAGCCTCTGAAAGAGATTCTTGTCTCCAGAGAATGTGTCTGCATCCTTCTATCTCCATGAAGAGGAAGTCAAATATATACCAAGGATGAAGCAAAAACAGGGAGGGTAGGTGTGTGGAAACAATTTTATCATCTTATTTAACAAGGAAAGTATCAAGAAGGGAAAATATTACTAATAGAAATTAATTATATTTTTAATTTAGAGCTGTCACCTTCACACAGCTATGAAATTCTTCACTGAAAACATACACTGTGGCTTTAGGAAGCAGGTGTAGTAGTCATTGCTCCTTTTTCTCTCACAGTTAGAACCTTCACATGTTTTAACATATAGCGAGCACAATGAACCTGGCTCTGCCATTGCTTTTAGAGATTCTAACTGAAGAAAGGAAGTGAGGGAGTGGTTTTAGTAAGAACAAGTCTTGAGATATTGTAGAGAGAAGGCATCTCTTGCTATGAGTGAATAGAAGCTAGGTAACCAGATGGAAAAGTGGTTGAACATTCAAACAAAATCTCAAACCATGGATATAGTTTGAAGTACAATGATAAGAGATTGTGTTATAGATCACTGTCACAATTTGACAAAAAACCCTATCCCTGTACTGTAGTATCCTTTCTGCTTGCTGCCACACCAAATCCTCTAAAGCAGTGGTTCCCAACCTTTTTTTGATGCAACCCACTGCTGGGAGCAAAGTGGGGAGGCAGTGGTGGCCCAGGAGTGGAGGAGCTCCTGGCATGTGGCACTACTCGTCCTTTGCGTGTGGCACAGCTGGCATTGCACTCACGACTAGGGTGGCATAGAGGGCATTCCAGTTTTCTGCTACTCTGTCCACTATTGATACGAAACCTGACACCTTTATGTCCTCTATTTTTCTCTTGAACAGAAAAATGAAGGACATAAAAGCATCAGGTTTCATATCAATAGAGGACACAGGACAACTGGACTGTCCTCTATGCTGGCCACCCTACCCATAACCCTCATTTGGGTCGTGACCCAAGGTTGGGAACTACTGCTCTAAAGTATTACTGAAACTGGCCAAATGGGCTTTGGTGTGCATTTGGAAACTGCACACATGCTAATGAGCAAAACCAGAGACTTCTTTTTATGGAAAAAAGAAAATAGTAAAGAAAACATAGAATGGTCATGAGCAGGGAGTGTTTCTCATTTGGCTGGGTGAGGAGGAGAAAAGCAAAACATCAAGAATGTCTATAAACTCCATTTTGACTGTGAGCATAAAAATACTCTTGGATAGTCCTTTTCTCAGGGTACTAAGAGTGTGGGTATTTACCCCAACCCCATATGCACCCCAACCAGTCTCTGCACCGGTAGTTGCTAAAATGAATAATCATACTCAGTACAAAAATATAGTAGTGAGATCAGGAACATGGAGAGTTACAGAAATTAAACATGGAAGGTAATTAAAGACAGCACAAATAAAGTAATTATAATTTTGGAAATTTATACTGGGAAAGGCTTAGGGTGTCTGTGCTTCAGTGTTGCCTGTGATTTTCTTCTCTCTGTGAGTGAGAAGTCATATTAAATGGCAACAAGCAGTTACATTCATCGTTGCTCGTATCCTGAACTTATGACTTTGTAAATTACAATGATGTATCTCTCATATACATCCTGAATGCTACAGTTTCTGCATGTGGCTAGGATTTGATTTAAATAATTCTTTCTACCCAGGAAAATGTGATGACTTTCCCTGTAGGTACATAATCACAGCTATATTCTCCAGAGACCTTCTTTTATGAACAGAAAGACAGAGCAAGATATTCTTAGATCACTTCTATGGATAATATACCTAGTCTGCTGAAATTGTAAACTCGTCTATAGAAAACTGCAGATGACCTGGCTTTAAAAAGGGTGCAATAGGACCTGAGGGGGTGTTTCCATATTCGATAGCATGAATAATTGCCCCCTAACCCCAGAGCTGGATTAACCCTTTAGTGGGCCCTAGGGAAACAAACTTGTGGGCCCTGGCTGAGGCCCATGGGGACCAGGATTTGGAACCACTGCTAGGAAGCAGCCACTGTGGCAGCAAAGCCAATGGAGGGGAGGGGAAGGGATGGGAAAGGAGGAAGATTGGGCCATTCATACCACCACCACAGAGGGAAGGACTGGAGTCTGACCGCAGTTCAGGGCCCTTGGCATGTACCTAGTTTGCCTATGCATTCATCTGGCCCTGCCTGATCCAAATATTCCTAACTTTAGAGAGGTTACACATGTGAATCTATACTCAGTTTCAAAACTATGCCCTGGCTATATACCACAATGCAGTCCAAAATCTCATAATGAAACTGCACACTTCCTGAAACACTAACTTACATTTTGTATCTTCGAGCTCTCAATTTTAGTAGAAATGGCATAATGTTTGTCTACAGTGGGTAAAAAACCTCTTTCTAGCCAATCACATTGGTAATGTTGCAATAAAATGAGTTTACAAATTACTAAGGATGTGGACACACATAATACTTAGACCATTTTAAATGTGGTTTAAACCACAAGCATCCAGATACACAAGCCAATTTAGAATTATTTAAACCTTCTGGAACACTTCAAAGGCATACTTGGAGAATCAGGTGATATTTTGCACAGATTAACTGTTATGTACAGACAAAATGTTTTGTGACTTGTATCTGATCTGTCCTCCAGACATCCAATACTACACCACTCCTCACCACCCTACCATGACCTCTGCACAGCAACTGGGTGGTCTGGTATACAGCCAGAACTCTATTGTCCCAACCTCTATTGCCTGCAGTTGACTGCAGTCCATGGCACCCCAGGCTGATTTGGGGTGAGGTGTGGAAGCTCAGAAGAGGGGCCAGGTGGGTAAGAAGGATGTCCCTTCTTCTGGGTGCCTGGTATGCTGGGTGCTCTGGGAGGTACTGCCTATGATCACCACTTTATACAGTGCCTTTGAAAGGATTTTCTCCACAAATCAGCACAACTACTTCCACTGCCTGCAACTGACCCCAGTCCCAGGCCAGTCTCAGTCTTATCTGGAACCATGGGAAGGGTGGGTGTGCCTGAAATACGGTAGATTAGCTTGCATTTCTGACAATTGCATAGAGATGTGTGCAGGCTTGAACGTGCAGAGCAGAGCACCCAGTGGGAGTGCAGCACAGAGGGGGAAGAACAATTATCAATTAATGGGCCAATTCACATGGACCAGTGGCAGCCATTCTGTGGTGTACAGTGACTCGGTTTCCCTCACCCAGCAACTGTTCACCATTAAAGGCACATCCACCCACCTGCCCATCTCACTGGGTGGGAGGGGAAATGGGAAGGAAATTGGGGAATGTGTGAATCAAAATTACTTAAGTGCCTTTCTAAGGAAAATCTTTATAAAGCTGCACCCTGAGGCAGAGACTTCTAGGATCTCTTGAAATACCCAGCCTCCTGAGAACGCAGGAGCAGGGCTACGGACAGCCTCCTGCCCTTCCCCTACAGCCAGTCAATCAGGGTTTACTTCTCCTGCTAGAAAAATTCTAGGAAACATCTGGGCAGTCACTACTAAGAGGTATGGAGAGTTGGGTACTCATTCCCACTCTCTGATCGTAGCTCAACAGCACTGCAATACCTAAAATGTGAGCACTTCGAATCCTTGGCAGCGTATGTGCAGACACCTCTGAAGCAGGGCAACTCTTCTGGAAGAGTTCAAATGTTTTGTGGGTCCATACCCAAAAATCCTGTGACAATACAGTTTAGTTTCACATTTCAATATAACTTTATATAAGCAGAGGAAGGAGCACGGATGGAGATATGGAACTGCAAAGTTAGTTACTGTCAGGACTTCACAAATTCCTCCCCTTTCAATGATTAGCTAAGCTAGATGCATCATATAGCAAACTTAGCCTAAACTTGTTAAGAAACTTTGGACAGAAACATGAACTGTTCCTCATTACAATGACGATTTATGTGATTTATGATCTGAATTTACATTTAGCCCTCATCACCTTGATATCCCATTACTTATTACTGAACAATACTTGCATCAGCAATTCACTGTCCTGAAACTGAGGTTGTAGGATACATTATTGATGCAAAGGAAGTAAACTTATATTACTTTTAGGATTTCTTGCACCACTATAAGCAATTTTATTTGATAGATTTCCACTGTATTTGAACCCCACAAAATTGAGATAGTGGAGTCCAGTTTAGTTGTAAGATAATAAACAAGACTGGGAAGAACTGGTGAATTTTGTTAAGTTAACCTTTGAAAGACAGAAAAAAAGAAGAATATACACTAACCAGTAGAATTATGATATAGTATTTGTAGCTATGAAAATTAGATGAGAAACTGTCATTTTTACTGTATTTCAGACCTAACGTGGCGTGCGGGTCATTTTTCAGGGATTTAAAATTTGTTAAGACCTTTTGTTTATTTTTGCTCATCATTTACAGATATGTCACCTTGGCTGAAAACATATGTATTCTTTTTGTGCTCTGCTTCGTATGGTTTAGTTTACACTTGAGGAGCCAGGCACAGCAATTTCCTGATTAGTACCAAGCTCTTTCACAGCAGTTAGAAGAATGTCATCCTGTCCAGTAAAATTATTTTAAATTTAAAAATGGTGGTGTGTGTGTTGAAATAGCCTAAACTTTATTATTGGAAATGTCTTTCAGAGAAAGTTTCTAAAGATTAATTTGATCTAATATTTTAAATGTATGCATTTGTATAGCAGGATATATACATACCATGTTAAAATAGTGTGGGTCTGCTGTAACAAGTAAAGAATCCTCTTTACCAGTTAAATGCTTCCAAATCATCATCATTCCTGAGTGATTAATTGACAAAAGAATTGACCAGACTAGTCATAGCAATATTTGAAAGAAAACTGACAATCATATTAACCAGTTAATGGTTCTCCAGTAACTAAGAATGGAGAACTTAAGGGAGGCTAAATGGGCCACCTGGCCTCCTTCCAGCAGGTATTAGTGAGATATTATGATGATCTGGGCAAGTACTAGAGGTGAATGAAGATATTATGATGATCTGGGCAAGTACTAGAGGTGAATGAACCCTATTAAGAAGGTGAGATATTTAAGGATAAGATCTTTACATAATCCAAGCAATGAGGAGTATTAAATTCATGTTATATAACATATATGACACCATTCTATACAAGGCTAAATGATTATGACAGTATAAGATGGGTTTGTAATTTAATTTTTATGCACTCTTAAATGAAAGCTCATTTTCGTACAATATTGAACTTACAGTAAAGTGTTCACCCACTTGTCGAATTGGGGAAGCACCTGAAGAAGTTGCAGAATTGTTCACTTAGCTTGATTATCCTAGTAGAGATATTAGGAATGTTAGTGGGGGAAATGCAATATCAGCCACTGACCAGGGAAATAAATGAAAGACCTTGTAAAAGAAGAGGGTATCATGCAAGTTTAATAGAAAACTAATATTTTAATTAGTTTTGGGGGTATAATATTCAGGTAGACTGAATATAAAAGAATAAAAGGCTACTTATACAGGACTTAGGAGACTTTTATCTCACAAAAAATCTATAACAACACTATCTAAAGATTTATATCCAATATTGAAGGACCCTTTGGAGAACCTGTTTCAATGACAGTGGGTTAAAAAGGTAGCTAGATTATGACATTATTCTTTTCTAGCACAATATACTCTCAAGTAGTTGTCAGTTAGTATCGACTTTCCTTATGCATTTTTGCCATACCTCTTTACATTTTAATATTGTAAATTAGCCATGATACATTCTTGTTGTAGTATGAAATGACAGACCATATTTCTTTGTTGTTATGTTCTTCCAGTTAAAAAAAAAATCACACTGCTGAGCAAATATAGACGATAGGTAATGGAGGGAACACTTAAAACAGGAGTAACCATCTTTAAGTGAATATTTCAATCCTATTCAAAAAGGTTCTGTTGTACAGAGTGATTTTTTCCAGTGAAAAAGGGTTATTATTTACTGTTCCAATAATTGTAGGAGATAAACACATAGATAAAATAACAGATACCATATTTTCTTACATATTAGAATCCTCAAAATAAGACACACACTTCTTAAAAAAAGACAGAATGAAGAAAAAAAGGTCTTGCCTCATGACTGAGTAGAAGTACCTAGGGAACTGGGATCAGTTGTGGTTCTGCTACCTGTGAATTGTGTGCAGACTTATTTGCTTTTGCCTGGTAGAAACTGCTGTTACCGTATTTCCTCACTTACAACACACCCCCTACTTGAACTGCACACTTCCTGAACTGCACACTCCCAGCAGCTATCTTTTCGGGGAGAAAAAAGGTGTGTGTTGAATATGAGAGCATGTGGCAATTTACTCTTTGGGGATCTTAGGAACAACTGAAATGTTATTGCTTTGTTCTCACTCATCTAAGGTGTAATCAAGTCCTCAGAGTGTGAATGAAATTTTACACAAACACAAGTACTAACTGCAGAACCTGGTGTTGCTACTAAAAGTACTGGTGGGTCTGGAAGCCCCTCACAGTATATTTCTTGGTTAAAAATATGTTTCCATTTAATAGAATAATATTTTTCTACTTTGGTACCTTGGTAGCTCACCAGTTTATAGCAATATAGTTTGAAAAAGTGTGCTCACATTAAGGATATTATCCATATAACTCCATACGTTTCCCTGATGACTTCCTTTGTATTCTGACTAAATATTGTACTGTTTCAAGCAAAGATGATCATGAATACAGAAATAAATGAACATGGATTCCAGACAAAAGAACTTCTTTAGTGACTATGCCACACTACTACCAGACGCTGTTAATTTAAACTACCGGTATATTTTTTTTATTTTTATGATGGTCACAAGTAGAAAGTTGTCTCTGGGTCTGTAACTACAGACACTTAACACTCCATGCATAAGCAGGTCTTTCCCAAGCCCCAGTTTCCCTTTAAGCATTGAAATTATTCTTATTCCAGTTGTCCACAGTCAACAAACACCAACTAAATGAATCGCTGTATGTTCAGGGATGGAAATAAGTGGCTACTGGTGCAAATGTACAGATAACCAAAAAGGATGCTGCGGATTCTCCCATCGGCTGATTGTAGGAGAACTGAAGCTTCTCTCATAATACCTAAAATATGAAAATCAACAGTCTAGGTTATCACATCAGAATGACAGTCACAACATCAATATATCCAGCTATTCTAAGTTCTGTCATTTAAATCCTGAGAGAAAGCTTATTTCAACTCTTGAATGAGGACAGAAAATAATGGCTCATCCTCACACTTAGTTCACAAACAACTAAACAAAACATGACCACTTCTTCAAGTATTTCCGGAGCTCACAGCTACCTTATACCCTCTATTTACCTATTTTTTAAGCTGCATTTGATCCATTTTTATATAATCATATAATATGTTCTGTTTAATTTTGTATAAACTTGTCGAATGGATAATTGTATGCTTTTAGCAAAAATTATAAATGATAAGTTATATAAAAATTACATTAGAGATCATTTTGATTGATCAGTTTATCCTACTGTATTAGCAAAATCTGTAAATAAACTACTACTGCTACTCTGCAGGACCTTGATTTCTACCAAAAAGCAATTAACAAAATACAAGGTATCCTTTTCCTCTGTCTTGATGACCTTCCTTTTCCCTCCTGCAGTGCTCTCCTCTTTTCTCCTGGTCATAAAAGCAAAAGTTTTTGTTTGTTTTCTTCTTAATGCCCTCCACTTTCTCCACTGACTTCAAAATACATTTGAATTTGGAAGGAAAAAAACAGAGATGAGTGAAAAGTTAACAGGAAGAGTTGAAACAAGGGAGAGATCTGGAGATGAGATAGGATAAAGCCAGTGGAGGTTGTTTATTTTCAGCTCAAGCTATTTTTAGAAGCTGCAATTTTCACCAGGAAAACCTATTCTACTTGCCTGGCTGACTGACTTGTTGCTTAGGTACAGGTCTGCTGTCGGCAGACTGCACCGACACAAAGAAAACAAAAACACTAAACGGTCCCAACATATTACATAGTGACAGAAAAGACATGTCAACTGAATAAAAGAAGAAAAGGATATTACAGCAGATCTGGACATCATCCCAAAGTTTGCACAAGCTATATTTGGCACAGAACTTGCAAGTAAGAGACCACAAGTAGCTTGATTAGGAGTAAGAAAGGGTAGAGAATAATCTTTGGGTCTAAATGAGGGTATGAGAAAATGATGGCAATAAAAGTAGTAATATTTCTGGAACACACCATGGAGAGACAGCATTTTTTCTGGTAGTCCCAAAAGATAGCCTGATAGGATGCCATAGAACAGGCAAAACCTGTGACCAGTATAAGTCAGGTGCAGGTTATCTACAGTTACATTTCCCAAGCATATAGGACACCATGCTGCAGCTTTAGTCAAATCCAATAAAATGTCCTCTAAACACAGGGTGAACAGGATGTCTAAACACAAAACTCACTTTCTAAAGTTTATCCCTTGGTTCCGCTCAGATTCTACTGTTGGTCTTTTCCCCATAAGACTTGTCCTGGTGTTTCCTCATTAACACAGCTATAACGCCCCGTGAGAACACAAACATCTAGTTTGTTACATCAGTTCTTCATGGCTGTTACTTATAACAATTCAGAGACAAAATAAAAATGTAAAAGTGATTTAAACAAGTAGAGAACCAGGTCCTAAGTTTTGAAATTTACAAGATACACGGAGGGGGGGGGGAGAAATGTTCTACACATTTTTGATGAAAAATGTTTTTATGTTCATACAAAATAATATGGAAAAAGGGTAATGAAATCTGTAGTCTGTTCAAACCAAAGAAAAATATTTTAATTTAAAATTTTAAAAAGTATTTTGATTCAATGTAAATAAAAGTTACAATATTGAGGGAAGGTTTTATTTTTACACATTCTAGCAGGGAGAAAAGGGACTGTGAAGAGTGAAAGAAAAAGAGGAAAACACAAATGGAAAAAAAATGGAACTAGAAAACGGCATTTCAGTTGATGGTATAAGTTAGCACAGATTGGCCCAGTCTTAATCTTAGGAAAAACATTAATAGGAACACAATCAGATGGGCTAGTTGTAAGAGCTCAAGCTGTGGCTTCGTCATCAGTGGTGACAGTCCCTTGATATGAGGATGACATTCTTCCTGTAGATAGGGAAGTCATCAGTGACTCTGGAGATGACTGAACAAGCTAACCTAAGATCTCAATGTTCAACTGCAGACATTGCATACAGTTCCAAAAAGGAGGAGTAGATTCTAGTGATGTCAGGTCACAGCTCTTTTCCTTTCTCTCTCTCACTTATCCATCTCCATAGTGGGGTGAGTTTGCTCGCAATGGTTGATGTCTCATTATGGCACAAATGGGAATGATTCAATGCTCATATCTCCCAGGTATTGATGTTAATATTGAATTTCTTCTGACTGGCCCTCAGGGTGTCCTTGAATCTCCTATTTTATCCACTCTTGGAGAAGTGACCATTAATAAGTTGGGAGTATAGGACCTGTTTTGGGAGCTGGTTGTCAGGCATCCTTATGACATGTCCTGTCCTGCACAGCTGGTGCTATTTAAACATGGCTTCAAGGCTAATGATGTTTGCTCTCTTGTAAGAGCTCAACGTGTAACCACATATGTATCCATTTGTTGTCTACCTGCTACATGCACAGCCTGGGGTTCAAAATCCAGGCTACCCTTATAGTACCCCCACTGTCCCTCTCTTAACCTGACTGCCTTCTATGATGAGATGACTGGCTCTGTGGTTGTGGGAAGAGCAGTGGATATGATTGATATACCTCAACCTGAGTAAGGATTTTGATATGGTCTCCCACAACATTCTTGCAAGCAAGCTAAGGAAGTATGGGTTGGATGAATGGACTGTAAGGTGGATAGAAAACTGGCTGGATCATCATGCTCAAAGGGTAGTAATCAATAGCTCAATGTCTAGTTGGCAGCTGGTATTAAGTGGAGTGCCCCAGGGGTTGCTCCTGGGGTCAGTTTTGTTCAGTAGCTTCATCAATGGAAGATTGGATGGAATGCACCCTCATCAAGTTTGCAGATGACACCAGGCTGCAGAAGTAGAAGATAAGCTGCAGGGTAGGGCTAGGATTCAGAGAGACCTTGATAAATTGCAGGATTGGACCAAGAGAAATCTCATGATGTTCGGTAAGGATAAGTCCTGCATTTAGGCCAGAACAATCCGATACACTGGTACAGCTGGGGACCAAATGGCTAAGCAGCAACTCTGCAGAAAAGGACCTGGGGGGTTACAGTGGAAATAAGCTGAATATGAGCCAACAGTGTGCCCTTGTTACCAAGAAGGCTAACAGCCTACTGGACTGCATTAGTAGGAACATTGTCAGCAGATTGAGGGAAGTGATTCTTCCCCTCTATTTGGCACTGGTGAGGCCACATCTGGAGTACTGTGTCCAGTTTTGGGCACCCCACTACAGAAAGGATGTGGACTAAGTGGAAAGAGCCCAGTGGAGGGCAATAAAAATTGTTAAGGGCTTGGGGAACATGACTCATGAGAAGAAACTGAGGGAACTGGACTTATTTCGTCTGGCAAAGAGAAATTTGAGGTGGAATTTAATAGCAGCCTTCAATTACCTGAATGTGGGGGTCCAAAAGAAGATGGAGCTGAACTGGTCCTAGTGGTGGCAGATTACAGAACAAAGAGCAATGGTCTCAAGTTGTAGCAGAAAGCCCCCTCCATACATTTCCCTTTCTGGACATTAATATAACAGAAGCTGCTTCTTGCCTGCACCCCACATTCTGTGCATTTCTTTTTCCTTCTAAGTATTGGCAGAGACTTAGCACACTCATTGCGTGGGTGTGCCAAGGCTCAGAGCAAGCCAGAAAGCTGAAGTGGCTTTCTGTAGACGAAACCTACAAACTACATTTACATATCAATTAAGGTCAGTGTCACTAAAGAAAACAAAAGAACTGAATTTTCTACTTCAAAGACTGTAAATATATCCTGGTGATAACCTAATTCACTTACTGTCCCCAGTAGCCGTTGATCCTCACTACCGCACATTTCATTTTTATTTCTCATAGCACATTTTTATATTTCATCTGTCTCATCTTTACCGTGGCATTTTGTATTTTATATTTTATACTTTTAAACCCTTAAGGAATGTACTCCCTGTAGAATGAAGTTACACCCTGGACCATTGTTAAAAACTGCATTGAAATGGTAACTGTAAAGTGATAAAATCTGCTATATTGGATGGTCCCTTGAGTGAATGGGAGTGTATGGTGATCAGTAGGTAATTAAATGGCAATAGCCTAGCCAAAGTAACTTGCCATTACAAAACTCTACAAGCCATTTTAGGGACATCAAGCCAAGGAACTGATTCCTGGGGCTGAGCACCCACTCTATTGACTATTCCTTCAACCCTTAACAATACCATTGTTAATTAACCAAAATCACAAACTGACTCCCAAAACTATACCGTTGGGTGACTGTGACTAACAGCTGTCATGCATTACTCAAGAGCCACTTGGGAGAGTGACCTCAGGAATGGGCAGCCAAAATGATGCTGGGGGATCACACAAATCTGCCAGAAAGGGATAAAAGCCAGTGAAACATGACCCTCAGTGGCACCCTCTCACCCAGCACCTGACCTACCAAGACAGAACGACAATCAGGTGACCCCTTTCTGGAGAAGACATCGCCTTGAAGGAAGCTGGCCATTGACAGCAGACTCCAGAGCCTTGGATAGGTATATATACTGATACCAGCGCTCTCACAATCACTACAGCAGCTATTATACACTATACTACATGGGTTTAAATTACATGGGTTTGAATGAGTACACGCATGTGTGTGTGTGCTAAGATGACCAGTACCACTCCATAACTCAAAGTTTGCATTTGAGACTTTATTGGTAAAGTCACATCCTGTCCAATAAAGTAGAATTTATGATGATCCCGAGAATTGGTCCTTTGTAACCAACAAAGTTGCAGCAAGGGAAGTTTAGGTTAGATATTAGGAAAAACTTTCCCATGAGAATAGTAAAGCACTGGAACAGGCTACCCAGGGAAGTGGTGGACTCTCTGTTCTTTCAGATTTTTAAGACCCAGCTAGACAAAGCTTTGGCTGGGATGATCTAATTGGGGATGGTACTACTTTGAGCAGGGGGTTGGACTAGATGACCTCCTGAGGTCCCTTCCAATCCTAATTTTCTTAGATTTTTCTATAATAAAACAGGTTAGACTTGTTCTAGAAAGGATACAGCAACAGGTATCATAACTTCTAATTGTAAATTTGGGAGAACCACTAGTGCTTATTCTGACCAACTGTTAATAACAATGAGAATCATTTCATCCCTAGGGCTACTGCTAAATACAAAACAAGCTGATTACAAACTAGACAAGATGTATTTAACAGATATAGGTCATTTGAAAACTAAAGCAATTATTACAGTTCTCAAGCACTCAACTAAAAAATCAGGTTTCGCTGTACAACTAACAGGGTATGCTTTTAGGATTGTAAAATTGAAGCATAAGTGTTAAATTAGGTCAACCTAAAAAATGGATAGACTCCAACATTAAAGAACCAAGAATGTACTTAGTGCCACATGATCTGAAAAAAAAGCATTTAGCAAAAACTTAACCAGATGCTAACATTTGTTGTTGTAATATGCAGCTTATCTGATGTCCTATTTTTCATGAAACTAGATGCCATATCTGGATCCTGTCTAAAGAAGGATTATTTCTGAATATGTATAATAATATAGGAAATTGTAAACTCATCTACCTACTTCCTCTTTGGCATTCATTAAGCACAATAAATGAGTTCCAAAGAAAGGTGACTGAACATCTATCAAACTGTGTGAAATACCAGCCATAATTGGTGATACTGGGGTTTGGAAAAAAAAAACACAGAAGAAAATTATATCAATACCATTATCCAAATAGAGACCAGAGAGTTAAGTTAAAGCTGGAGAGATGCATCATGACAACAACAGAACAAGAGTATTTTCATCACTTTCTCTCCATGATAGTTATTAAGTACAATTCAGCAAAAGTTTGAGAAATCACTGAGATGTCGCTAGAGAATTACATTGGCCTAGAAAAAATGGGATTGTGTTGTGCTGTGCTAAATTTATATAGGACCCTGCAGAAATTTTGGCAACTCTAAAGTCTATTGAAAGTTCATAATCCCCATTTCATTTTGCCTACACTGAGATTGCATTTTAAACACGTTGCTTTGTGAAATGCTCTAAAAGAGACCATGACATTAAAAAGAACCATGAACTAAATTCTTTCCTAGTGATCTAGGTCTAGGAATGTAAGCAATGTCAACTGGCCTACCAAAGATTTATCTATGCATTTTCTCTCTGAGACCTTTACTTCTCATTAGCAAAATGACATGCTTATTTGTGTGTATCTTTAAAGGCCACAGACAGGTGCTCATTTCTGCCAGTAAGAATTTCTCTGAACTTCTGAATTTCTCTGAAATTCTTACTGGTAGAAAAATAGTCTAGGGGCAGGAGTGTATATGTTTTGAAGCTCTCCAGGGCTGGAGAGCTACACAGGCGAGCTCTCCAGCAAGTGGGTACTCATGGGCTACTCCCTGAGCCATCCCTGCCCTTAAGGGAGCCTGTTACTTGACTACCTGTCCCCACTCCTGTGTGGGAAGGGGATAAGTTGTCAATAGGCAGCCCCACAGCTTTTCAATTCATTCAAGGCTAAATGGGTGGGGAACCAGAACTAGAAAAAGCCTCCAAAAGCCCAGTTCCTTGATACCCAAGCTTTAAATCACTGTATGTCCTACCCAGCTTGGTGGCACATATGGCATTTAAAGCCCATGGGATCAGGAACTGCAGTGGGAAGAGCTTCCTAAACCCTGATTCCTGGCCCCATAGGCTTCGAAAGCACCGCTCATGCTGCCCAGTGGGCAGCATAGGTAGTGCTTTCAAAGCCCATGTGACCAGGGACTAAGGTTGGGAAAGATCTCCATGCTGTGGTCCCTGGCCCTGCAGGCCTTAAATGATGCTTACAGAGAGGAGAGTAGTGTAAACCCTCTGCCCACGTCTCAGACTGGGACCTCAGTTTGGGGAACAGATAGGGGGATTAACCCCACTACTCCAGTCATAACCAGTCTGGGAGAGGAGGAGAGCAGCGGACAAAAGCCTGTTAGCCCAACTGGACAGTCCCCAGTTTAGGAAAGAGGCAGGAAGTATTGCCCCACTGCTACCTTCCCCTTCTGGACCAGATTTGTGTGGGAGCTTACAAGTGTTCATTCCTGGGGAAGAGTTTCTCTCACAACGGCAATCTTCCAGGTTGTGACCTGGAAGATCTTTCTCCCAGAGGGGAAATGTTTCTTCTGGGATAAAATGAATGAATGCTTGTATGCTTTTAGATTCTACCAGGACAGCAGCAATTCTCCAGGTAGAAGTGTCATGTCTGTATGTGGCCAAAGTCACCAACTCTCTGCCTTGTACATTTTTAAGCAAGCAAGCTTGTTAATCATCCTGCAGCAGCAATAAGTGCACATAGAGAGAGAGTAGGAGTAGTCACCAAACCAACTGTTGTCTAAAGTCATAGAAATCAACCTCAATTACAGTTGAAGCGCCTGCAAATCAATTTTGTACTGCTGGTGTGGGTAAACAGTCTGCTTTAATTATTTCGCTCCTTTCTAAGAAATAAGGAGTTATTCAGGTCTGATAAACATATTAAATTGTAGATTAAACAAAAATCATGGCACTTCCATTCCTTTTAGAACTGTTGTTTTCTTTATTATCAGTGAAATTCACTGCCATAAAGAAAACACCCACAAGGCTGGGGTGGATGGGCTCATTTTACATTAAAACCAATATAATCTTGCAAATAGTAAGAATCATGCTATCCCCTCCACCACTTACCCCACACCACTTCCTATCCTGATTACCAACCTCACCCATCTTCTCCTCAAAATATCTCATCCTTCCTCAAGATAATTATCCTAATTGCATCCCAACATACCTATCAGCAAGGCTGGGTTATTGGGCATAATTAACTGAAGACTGGAAGAGATCAACTATAAAGATAGAATTAGGATACAAAACGGCTGAGAGAAAACAGTCCTTCCAAGCCCCAAAAGCAATCAGCCCAATAACTGATTACTAGTAACAGCATGTAGATTAGATACATTCAGAAAAACCCGAGGTGGAAGCAATCTAAGTTATGCAGTTTTCTGTAAGTGGTGTAGTTTATATCAGTAGCAAACAGAACACACATTTGCCTTTGGATGGAGGGGGAGGGAAGAGTCGGAGAAATCTTAGACCAGGTTCTTCCATTTTTAAACCAGTCTAAATGTGCCGAACTTCTGTTCTAATATGGGTATAGACCAGTTTTGTGGGCTGCACTTCTATTCTGTCACAGGTATAGACCAGTTTCCGATCACTGATACTGATAAAAGTGTAATGTCTCTACCCGGCCGTAGTGGTCAAACCCCACTGTGTTCTGATCTATACAAATACACAGTAAGACAAATTTCCCCAAAATCTAAATAGATGGGGTCCCAGACAACTCAGTGGTGGAGTAAGGACTATAGAATTTAGGAGAACTGTATTCTAATTTAGTGCAGGATCCATTGAACCATAAGTTTCATAGTTTCATAGTTTGTAGGGTTGGAGGGACTTGAGCAGATCATCAAGTCTGACCCCCTGCCTTGGCAGGAAAAAGTACTGGGGTCAAACGACCCCAGCAAGGTGTACATCTAGCCTTCTCTTAAAGACCCCCAGGGTAGGAGCCAGCACCACTTCTCTTAGAAGTTGGTTCCAGA
>NW_017728950.1:42425602-42498776 GCF_001723895.1 Crocodylus porosus
GAACCCCACTGCCCACGTCCTTCCAGGTCGAGAAGGACCCATCCACTACCACCCTCTGGGTGCGGCCCTCCAGCCAGTTGGCGACCCATTTCTGCTTCTATGTTATCTTCCTTCTCGCACTTTATCCTATCTCTGAAAGACACATGCAGTCTCTTTCGCTTCCCATCACAAATAAGCCACATGAAAGGTCTTTCCATCTGGATTGTTTCTTTCTGAATAAAGTTTTTTTAAAAAGCCATGTCTCACCTAGCAAGTGTGGCAGAAGGAGGTATGATAAGCAGTAATTGGAGGAAGGGGAGGAACTTCGGACATTAGAGAAGTGCTGCAACACTGTCCCAATGCTTAAAAAGTGCATTTTTTAATAAAGGAAAATACTGGAGAATTTCTGTTGCTAGCTGAAGTCCTTACAGTTTTTTACTACATTTTATAGAGCTGTTACTCCTATTATTCAAATTAGTAATGCTAAAGAAAAGAATCCTTTATAAAACATTGGAAAATATAAATCCTACTTCCCAGTCATGTACTCTAAACTCTCAAAGGGGTTTGCATTGCTTTAGTTCACACACACACAAATTCAATATGAAATATCAAACTTCCTCCAATATGAGAAAACTTTTTCCAAGATGCTTTTGTGAAAAGGATAGTGCTGTCTGAATGAAAGCCCTTCCCCAGTATCCAGAATGTTTCTTGCACTGCACAGTATATTAAAAAATAGTCAGATCAGTTTGGTTACAATGAAAACTTTGCACCTTTTATCAAGTTCCAAAAACTTCTGTTAAGTTTTTGCTGCTGTAAAAAGAAATCTCCTTCCAAACAAAGAGAGAAAAACATCAGAACTAGTGACAAAATCAGGTTTTGCTTCATTTCTCACCTCTCTGGAATCAGCAAGCACTCTTCTCTAAAAACCTGTTTATGCAAGATTTTCAGCACAAGAGTGATTCAGAGGTGTTGTGCAAAAGTCAATGGGGGCTTATTTATTCTACTCTTTGGAATTTATAGAGATGCATCATTATTGTTACAAGCCAAATCCTACAGGCTTTAATCAGGTAAAATGCTTCTTGACTTCTTCAGTGAGGATTAAACAATTTGGTTCAGGTTTGGTAACATTTTGGGCTAGCAGAGACTTAACTGTAGGAATGCCATTAACTCAAAATTATGTCAGTTTTTGATCTACTCCAACATTTATGGTCTCTTCCAGACTTGACACAGCACTGAGACAACCCTACCATCACCACTATGTGGGCTCTTTCTAGCCATACATAGAGGAGGATTGTATCCATACCAGTCATTTTAGATACATTGGAATCTTTCAACATTTGATCATGGAGTCCTGCTCACTAGGAAGAAACTCGTAGCAGGATTAGAGATTCACATAAAACTGGCTCCAAGAAAGGACTTTTATATTCAGTTAGGAAGTCTCAGCACATCTACAAATTCCCCTACCCTATGTTCATTGTGTGTCCCTTGCCATATTTTCCTCCAATGTCAAAGAAATGTTAATTTTACCTAAAGCCCCACTTTGGATAACGTTTAGACATTTAAGTCCTTTAAATTTTCATCTAGCTGCTGTCTAATGCGCTAGGTGCCTTAAATTCATAGGGACAACAGTTTCCAATATTAAAGTTCACTAAAAACTTGAATTTCCTTACAGTTCCCTGAGCATGCTATTTCTAGACATGCCTAGAAAAACCTGCATTTAGACAGAGCCGAACAACACAGAACATAATCCACACTTAAATCTAATTCTGATCCAGAAACTAGTAGGTGTTCATTCCTCTGCCTAAGTCTTCTGCAGGGCTGTCAGCAGGCACTCTCAGAGCATGCCAAACTCATATGAACAATTCCACAAAGAATGCTGTGGTGGGGTGTTACTTTCTTTTAAAATGCAGCCAAAAGGTGGAGGTAAGGATGGCAAGATTTCACACAAGATTTTTTTTAAGAACTCACCTGGGATGCTGGAAGCCTGGATGCACTTCCCTCCTATGGAACTGAAACGCATCTTCTAACTTCCTTGCTGGCTCCCCTAACAACCATGTTAATGCTAACCCTGTCCTAAAAGGGGAAGTACTGGATCCTGAGTCATGTTCCTTTTTACAGTAAACACTAAACAGGTATCGATAGACTATATCGGGGTGCTCATCCTCTAACCTGCAGGTCAAATGCAGCCAAGGGTGCCTTGGAATCTGGCACAAAGGACTCCCCCCAGGGTCTTGAAATTTGGCAATAGGGGAGCAGTGGCTATTAATATGTCACCCTCCTTCTTGCCAAATTCCCAAGTCCCATATGGCCAGCTGAATCCAGGCTGCACCCCCTTCTCCTGCAGGGCTGGGCCACACCTCCCCCGCCAGAATCAGGACCAGACCACAGACCCTTTCCTTCCACACGGCTGGATTGCAGCCAGGCTCCACTCCCCACCCCCATGTCTGAAATGGGGCTGGGCCACCCCCCACACACACACACATACACACACATTTGGATTGGGGCTGGGCTGAGGCTAAGCCTTGTCCCTTTTGCTTGCAGGGCTAGGTCTGGTGCCTTTCCTCTTTGGGACCACATTGAGGCTGGTCTGCCGCCTGCCCCTTCCATGTGGCTGATGGTGCCCACCTCACCCACCCTGGGCACCAGATCAGAACACCAGCCAGATCTGGCCCACCATGAAAAAGGTTGAGCACCACTGGACTATATAGCATAAAAACTTCAACAGGAAGTGTGGAGAGTGTCCTAAAGTTACAGTCTGGTTATGACACTATCCAAAGATAGGTCATTCACTTTTGAAGATAGGACTTAAGCATCTCCCCTTAGGTGAGAGTTCAGGGCTATGAATCTCAAACAAAAGGAGGCACCTGTCTAGAATAAGGAGCTCATCCCCACAGAAGGGAGCTGACAAGACATACCTTTCCTCTGTATTTCCCATAAGTCTTCTCAAGTCAGGTCTGTCCTCAGAATCCTGGATGTTTGGGTCCTGCTTAGGTAAATCTGACTTTCCTCATGAACCACATAGAAGGTCAAGACATATAAAGAAGGGTCCTCAATTCCTTTTTGCAGCATGTGAGTTTAGGCATTACAACACTCAGCTTTGCATCATCAAAAAGAAGTTGAGTTCAATGCTCTGGCTTATCATTTGGTTAAAAGAAAAATCATAAACCATCTCTAGGACATACTGGAAACCGAACTAGCTGACTCATTAACTGACAGGCTCTAAGTCCATTAATATTTTAAAACAGCAAACTGCATACTGAAACCTGTTATGTCATTTGTTTCATAAATTCTAAAACTTATAAAATATGAAAAGATCTATTTGTAAATATTCCCTGGTGAACACTAAGCCATTTACTTTCAGAAAAGACATACTTAAGAGTAAGTTGGTGTAAGATAAATGAGTCAGCAGGATTCTCTCGTTATCATACCATTTCCCAGCAGACTGTGTCACCTTATGATTTATTATGAAGCTTAGCAACTTAACTCACTCTTAAGAGATGGATGATTAAGACTGATTTACCCTAGCACTCTATTAATTTTCTTTCATGCCATTAGACAATATTCTCTAATAAACAGCAAGTGTAATCTCTGTAGAAAGACTGAGGGCATCACCTCAAAAGGAAAATGATTGTGTAGAGTTAATGTAATAATGGATGTAAAAATATTGAATTAGAAGAGTTCAGGTACAATAGAAGTTTTTGGCAGCAAAGTAGTAAAAAGTATATACATACATTTCAGCAAAATCAGCGAATAAATCAGGCAAAGGAACTAGGTTTGTCCTTATCTTATTCCTTCATTTCCATTTTCTTGTGAACACATGGGATGCATGTCCATGAGCATACACATGCAGGGATGCACATTTCCCCTGGACAAATAGCAACAGCACAGAGTAGCGAAGGATAGTGCCATCACTTGTGCTAGCCCCAGCAGCCTTACTTGGAGTCCTGGGAGCCTCCCAGGGCAGCAGCAGTGCTGAGAAAGCCACTCAGAGCTAGGCCAGCAACCAGAGTATGGCTCTGGTTGGGCAGGCTCCAGTTCCTGGTGGGACACACTACTGCCACATGCACCACACCACTTTTTTTTTTGGATGTCCCAGTGCCAAAAAACCCCTGCCTTATTACAAATGAGCAGTGCAGTGCACAGGTGAACATGGAATGTGTGGGGTTTGTGTTGCCTCAAATCGCTTTGAGGCACCACAAACCGCATGTGTGCACTTACGGAGATGCACCTAAGAAGTTTATATTTCTGGTGTATACTAAAAGACATGTGGTGAGGAGGTGGAAATAAAAGCAAAAAAAAAGATAAAATGCTATTGATTTTGCTTAATGACTAATATTATTTACCAATTACCATAGACTTCTCCTGCTTATAGAACTGGACAGGATGGTGTTTGAAAAGTTTACTGAACACCTACTAACCACAAAATCCCAAAAAATTGGAAGGAGAGGAACACCACAGAGTCCAGAGACAAGGACCAGGTAAAAAAACTTTTGGACTGGAAAGAGGGTACCAACTAAGTTTCTTTTAATGGCTTTGGCACAAAGTGGAGTATGTAAATGAATGTTGCTTATGACAAAGATTGGAAGGCAACATCAAGAAAAAATATTGGAATTTTGTACAGGAGGAATTGAATGGTTTTGAAGATGGAAGTAATAGAAACTGGATGAAATTTAATCTTACAAAGAGCTAGGTCATGCACTTTGGGTCTAAGAAGAATTTCTTCTATAAACTGGATGTTCATCTGTTGGAAAAGATAAAGGAGAAAAACTGAGGTATAAGTCTACGTGTGATGAGTAAGAGCCACTAATGTGATACAATAGTGAATAATACAAATGCAATTGGGCCATATATCAGGGAAACTATTTCTATTAGATACAGGGAAGCATTAATGCCACGCAAGGCTCTGTAAAGCTTCATCAGAAATGTGTGTACAGCCCTGGTTCAAGAAAAATTAATTCAAACTGCCACAGGTGCATAGAAGGGTTACTAGGATGATTAAGGGACTGGAGACCTTCTTTTAAGAGAGAGAAGATTAAAATGAGATTGGTTTGTTTTATCTAGTATAATGAGGCTGAGACAGTAGATGAATAACAGTAATGTATTCATCAGTGGACTAAACAACAGGAAGGGTGAAGAGTTAGTCAAGCTAAAAATTATACAAACTAAAAACAAAATGAACAGAAGGAAAGGGGGCATCCAAGGCATAGGCCCCGTAGTGCTGACTTAGAATGGGTCACCAGTATGCTCCCCTCCCCCCAGGAGTCTTTGCCATGCCAGGTGCAGTAACGTATCTGAGGAAGAAGAGTAGAATTATGCCCCACAGAAAGGTTATGCCATACGAGGCACTGTCCTGTGCTTGGGAGGAAGGGAAGTAAAAGGAGCAGCTGCCAGGGATCCTGTGCCACTGCCTATTCCACAGCAGCAGCAGCCCAAGCCCCAACTGCTATAGCAGGAGCCATGCAGTAGCAACTGGCACCCAAGTGACAAGAGCTGGAGTAGGTAAGACTCCTCTCTCCCTTCTCCACCCCTGCTCTCCAGTGGTTAACATAATTCCCCCTCAAACACCTTTGCCCTGAGCACTGAAGGAGCTTGCTACACCTCTGAAAATAAATATGAAAACAGGCCATGACAAATGTTTCAAACCACTGAGCCATGAAGTTCTACAAAGCACCTTACTAGTTTTAGGAGCTTGCTAAATTTATGAATGGGATTATAAAATGAAGTTGCCTGTCACTGCAGGAGCTGGGCTTAAGACCCATGAAAATGCCTTTTAGTACTTTGTTCTTGAAGTCCCTTGAGTCTGGTGAGTCGGGGAAGGGAAAAGGAGAAGGCGGCCCGTCACTATTTGTATTAGTCTCCTGTTAGCAGCTGATTGAAAGAACGTACCTCTATTCTTGCACCCTAAGGTCTCCAGATTCAGATGGGAGACAACATGTAACAATAAATACAGTGCAACAGCTACATGAAGTGTAACAGTGCAACAGCCATGGTCCGACCTTCCCTTTAACCACCTCCTGTGGCATTTGTCAGAGAGTTTGCAGCTCTAGGTTCAACCTGCTTAGCCATCAATGGACTCATCTACATCCCTTCACTTGAACCATGGGAGTGATCATCCTTGACCTTGAGGGATTGCTGCTGCTACCGAACAGCTACAAAAATTAATAAATTCCTGTTGATTTTACTCCATGGGTAGGGGAAAAAAACTGCAAGCAACACAAGAGGTAGTGTCAGCCTGCATATCCAAACACCGAGCCAAGAATATTCATTTCCATTGAAACTTATACAGAATTCAGACTAGACAAATAATCAAGTGTAACTTTTACCCACATTGATGTCTTACAAATACCACCTCAGTCAGGAACATTTTCCATTCATTGGTGTAGAATGGGCAAATATGATGGGAAAAAGAGCTAGTAGGTGTGAGGCAGAGATGGCTATTTTGTAGGTAGACATTAAGAAGAAAACAGTTTGCATTTGCACAGAAGCTTTGAGGTAAGCATCCATTGGTGATAAGTGAGGTAGCAAACAGTTGCAAAGGTCCCACACTCTTACTATAGAGCCATCACAATGGGTAATGAAATGGCAAACATTACTCATCTCAATTTACAGGGGCTATTCAGTCTGAAAAATGACTCCATGAATTGTTGCTGTGTTATTGTAGAATGCTCACATGTCCAACCTTTAGTGTTGCCAAAAAAACCCAAAAAGTACCAAAATCCTTGCAAAAAAGCAATCAATCATTTAGCTCACACATGTCACATAGAACAACAAGCTTCACTAAGAGGTTATTTTCTTACTTTATGACAAGAGTTGAGTTAGAACAGTTTTCTGTCATACAAAGCTTCTCTAGATTTCAATTATTTTTTCTTGTTATACATTAAGATACACTTGAGGTCTTTAAAAAGTTCTCTCCATTCAGAGAAGCATTTCAGGAAATTCGAGAGAAATGCTGGTAGTGAAGTGTGAGACTCAGGTTCCCTGGTGTGAATCAGGCAGGAGCAAGAACTTGAATTTGCATCTCATACTTCCCAAGTGAGTTCTCTGACCACAGGGCTATTGGTTATTTCAAGGTAGTATCTATCTTTCCTTCCTTTCTTTTTGACCAGAAATGCTACCTTAAGCCAGAGGACACAAGCTTTATGAAAGGCTCCATCCCTATGGTAAAGTTAATCTTCAAAAGATTTTGTAAGAATTTTCTTCTTTTCAAGCCTACCTGAAATTATTTGTGTACTTGGATTCCATCTGTTTTTGTAAGTAAGGACCTAGATCCAAAGCCTTTATAATGATTTCAGTAGGCTATGGATCATTCCCAAATGTGCTTAAGTAAATGGGCTGAAAGTCAAATGCCTGTTTCAAAGGATTCCTGAATCAGAACCTTGAAGGGACCTGCACAGCTTACTTCTATAAACATTAATATTTTTCTCCTGCAATAATACTAAGATGGTATAATATGCTATCCATGGACAATATGTTAGTTTTACAAAGGCTTTCTAGTGCTATACTGTAGGGGTGTGCAAAACGGGCCATATTCAATTGGGATTCAGATTGGGCCCGAATCGGGGACAGTGATTCAATTTGTTGATTCGGATCACTGTTTCCAATTCAATTCGGCCAAATCTGAAGATTCAGTGCTGATTCAGAGAATCAGCAATTCGGCTATAGACATAGATTTAAATGTTCCTTCTACACACCTCAAGGTACCAGATGCAACTCATGAATGCTGCAATGGTGGGGCAGATGGAGCGTCCCACAACAGTGGGGTGGGGGGGGGAGGGGGAGGCATCCCTCATGCTTGGCCCGGAAGTGGACTGGAAGCACTTCTGGTCCACTTCCGGGTCTGCTGCCAAGTGTGCTGGAGAAACCCCCGCACTCCTTTGGGATGCTCCATCTGTCCCAGCATTTCAGCATTCACGAGCCGCCTGGTACATTGAGGTATATAGAAAAAGCATTTAAAGCTGTATCTACGTCCAGATCATGGAATCTTTCCGAATCAATTCAGAGGGTTCTGATTCAATTCGGAGAGATTAAAGGGTCTCCTGATTTGATTTGGATTCAGAGATTCAGCCACCAAATCTGGCCAAATCTCCACCAAATTGAATCGGACTGAAGGCTTCACACATCCCTACTATACTGGAACTGTTCTACTTACAGGAACAGTAGTGAAAGGTGCTTTTCATATCAGAAGTGGCTGATACAAGTTCGTGTTATCTTTACTGGCTTAAGCGGGGGAAAAAAACAAGATATTTTTCCAAAACTTCAATCTAGGTCAGATGTTAAGAACTGTAATTCCTATTTCTGATCTTATCCTGAACACTCTGTTATAGTGTGAAAGTCACTCAAACTCTCTTTGCTCCAGTTTCCCCATTTGTAATATTGGAATAATATTAGATACCTAACAGGGCATTGCAGGGCTTCATATATTTTTGTAAATCCTCAGAGGACATCATGCTATCCAACCAAGGGGTTTGTCTAAATTACAGGGCTTCTGCAGCAACGCTATGGTAGCAGAGTCCTTAGTGAGATACAACATACAACAATAGCAAGGGGTGGGGAGGGGCTTGTTCTGGTTTGGGTTTTTTTGCTCAGATTTACTGTACTGCTTAGAAAAGTTCTGCAGAAATCCTCTTCCATAGACATATTAGTGTCATATTAAAGTTAGTATCCATATGAAAGTTTCCAGCAAAGTTAAGTCAGCTAAGGGGTGACTTTTTACACCTCTTAGGTCCCTGGCAGACATGGGAGTAAAGGAGTGATGGGATCTAATGTGGGATCCCCACAACCATGCTTTCTGCCATGCCACGTGCATGACAGGAGGTGTGACGGTGGGATCCAGCATCACATCGTATCACACCTTATTGCCAGTGCAGTGGGAGCTCAGGATCAGAATCATGGCCTCCACCTGCATGGGCAAGTAGAAAGTTGCCATCCGTAGGGGTGTATGATGCATAGCTGGGAGCCCAGATCAGATGACAGGGCTCCTAACCATGGGAGCACATGGTACACTCCCACAACTGGGAGCCCCATCAGCTGATGGGGCTTTAGCCACTGGGGCACAGCCCATGGCTGGGAGCTGCAGCATAGCCACATGTACAATAAAGTGATAGGGATTTATCACAAAGTTATTCAGGGATCCTGGTTTTTTCTACTTAGAAACCCCCAGTTCTCTGATTAAAATATCCAATAGCCTTGTTTTTCTGTGATTAAAATGAAATGCCATTAGACATAGTTCAACACAATGTTTTATTGATATATTTACAATTTTAAAGCAATTTGGAAGCCTACCAGTGCCTAAGTCATTCTAATAATAAAAATTCTAAATACCTACAATTTTTGGCATTTGATGATGGGGGTTTTTATCATAGAAAATCAGAGGTCACCCTGCCCCCTTTGTTCACCGTGAAGCAGGTCCAGCTGTGGCTGTCCCCCCTGCTGCTTCGTGGTGCTAAGCAAACCTGATATGCAGGTGCCGTGCCCATGCTGTTGCCCCTCACTCCCAACCCACAGCCCCTCTAGCCCTGCTGGTGCCCCTCACTCCAGATCTGCAGTCCCCACCCCTAGGCCCCAGCCCTCCAGTGTATGAGGAAAAGGGTAGGTGTATAGGGTGAAGAGGTGGGCACAGGCGACATGTCAGGGTCTAGCACAAACCATGCATGGGGGGGTGGGCACAAGTGATGCATGGGAGGTGGAGAGGCATGTGCCTCCCCAGATTTCTGTGCCCACAGGGGAGCACAGGGTGCAGGGCTGCAGCCAGAAAGGACCAGCCTTGAGCAGGAGCTCATTCTTGCGCTGTGCCCCATACGCTGGGTTGCAGAGGTGGCTCCTGCCTGGAGCTGGTCTGGCCAGGCTGCAGCCCTGTGCCCTGCTATGGGTGCAAAAATTTGAGGGGGCACATAACTTTCCCCACCCCCTGTGCATCGCCTGTGCCCTCCTGCCCCTACAGACTTACCTGGAGGGAGCTGTTCTCCACCTTACTGCCTGGCTGCCACATACGTGTGTGTGTGTGTGCATGCACACATGCACATGCATGTGGCATCCTCAGGCCCCTGCATCCTGCTCCCTCCAGCTCCAAGCAGCCCCTTGCAGGCTTCAACTCGACCAGCCTGCAAGGAGAAACCCTCAGTTTCCTTGGTTTTTCTCCTTTAACAAAGAAAATCCACATTTTTCTATAGCAAATGGAGAGCCCAGATTCCTGGTTATTACACATGTTATTGTGTAATAACTTTGTTGTTTATTCTTTGTTTTATCATCCCACTACCTGCATTGACATGTGGTCAGGTAACAACTGGCTAATAGCGTCTTATGTGCAATGTGCACCAGAAGGGCCTAGTCAATGCAGCTCTGCAAGCAAAGCTTTCTTGTATAGACAAGCCCATCATCTACACTACAAACTGATGCACTGTTTAGTGACAGAAAAGCAAAAGAGAGACTGGCAATCATCTTAAACCAAAAGAAAAACTTGAAATAACTATTTATATTACGCATTAAAAATAAGTACACAAATTTAAAAAAAAAACATATTGAAGTCTTTTTAAAATTTCAGTTTCAGCTTTGACATTATGAAACACAATGAAGAAAAGTCTGTATCACCATGTCCTGAGTCTGGATTTAGTTTATCTGAATTCACAGTAAACCCATGGCCTATAAATAGCACCCCGCCCTTCTTGTCCCCAACACACACCCTGCAAAAAATATGTAATTGTGTCCTAGTTACCAAGCCATATACTTTGCCTTTGTAGCATTACTAAAACAATATATGCTACTGAGGAGACCTGGCAAAAACATTATTCTCACAAAATCAAGTTAGATTAGGAAAGGCTTCTGGTAACAAAGCCACAAAGGTTCAGATGTGTTTACAAATGAAGTACCTGAAGACATCTAAGCTAATATTAAGCTACATGTGTTTGCTTAAGATCAAAGCGGTGTGCTATCACTAATCCAGGTTTGGCTAGTTTGATTTATTAACACTTTGCTTGTACACCATGTAAGAAGATTCAATTATCCAGCTACACTGGGCTGAGTGGTGTGCTGGGTTGACAAAGGTATGCTAATACTTCTCTCTGCCATGTCTAATATTCTGCTGTGTAAATATGCAGGGCATGCAGAGTCATTCATTACTAAAACAAACACTCAAGCACAATATGTAAATGTCTAAGCCAACAGAACAACCACTAGACTTTGCTAAAAAAGAACAGTTCATTTTAATATTTAGTGATTCACGGTATTGAAAACCTGATTTAAACAGCCTTACTTTGTGCTTTTTCCATTTATTTCACTGGAAGATGCACATATGGATTGAGATGTACCATGTAACTTTTAATCCACAAATAAAATTAGAACTAACCATATATTTAACCAAAAACACAAATGAAAGCATTCACCATGAAACCAGAGGCATTCATGATGGGACTGTCAATAGAAGACATTTCCATTTACTTCAGTAGACAACAGAACAAACTACTACTTTCTATGATCTCCATAAACTATCATATATAGCATGCAGTGATGTAACTAGGGAAGGCAACTGGAGAAGTCTCCCCAGGCACTGACTTTGGGGCTGGAGGTAGCAGAAAGAAAACAACTGTTGCTGTAGCCACACAAGCACATTGGTAGCATGGTAAGAACTGGATGCACTGTGACACCTCTGATAGCATAAGAAGTAAGTTTCCCTGAATTCCTACCCAATGAATTACTTTAAAATAAGAAGTACTTAGATGTACTTCAGATAACCTGTTATGCTGATCTGCAATGGTGACAAAGCTTTCTTTATTTAGGAATAATTGCACAGATGAGACACTGATATTTCCTCTCATGTTTCAGCCAAAGTAAAAGGATTCCTGTGCTCATTACTGAGAAAGTAAACTAAAATGACATCCAAGAATAGGTATACCAGGCAAGAGCAGCTGGTGCATCACAGATCCAACCAATGGAATTTCATTTAACAAAAATAAAATCAGACATAGATCTACATGAAAAAGCAAAACATTACTACTTTTTTTCAAATAAATTTGCTGTTGCTAATTTAATAGATGTTTTCTTAAAGTCCAGGGTCACAAGAGACATTCCCATATTTCAGTTTCAAAGGATTATTCTCCCCTTGATGGATGCACATCAGTCTCATTAATGAGAATGGGAGTAAATCATTCACAGAGAATGGAAAAAGCTCCAGAAATATATGCATATATACTGGGTGCGTGCTGGTACAGTTCATTCTTAAATTTGAGCTACAGCCTGCCATCATTCCTAATATTTATATCCAACTTTTCTACTTTATTAAGAAATATTAGCATGCTCAGTGCTGTAAAAGATACAAAAAAAGATACAGTCCTTACTCTTAGAGTAGTGCAAGATAAGGGCTTAATCTTGACACCCTCTCTCACAGCAAGTAGTACCTTACTATGCAAATAAGTGACCCCACTGATTTCAGTGGGATTACTGTCCCAGGAAAGTATATTCCACAAGTCAGGTTGCCAGAATTAGGATTTATACAGACAGACTGGCATAGCAGGAGAGGAGGAATGTGACGAATATTGGCACTTTGGACCTTCTCCAAACTTTCTCCTTGCCTTTATTTGTAACATTCCTAATTGTCCTGCCAAATCTCAGGTGGGCAACTTTCTGGACCCTAATTAAGATGGCAATAAGAGAGTCAACTGTCTGACATAAACAATAAACATGTAAGAAATCTGTAGACAGGAAAGTCTAAATTGTCTATAAGGTAAATGAGGCTTGCTGTTCCTACTGACAACAACTGACATAAATTGAAATTTAGGCTTCATGTGCACTGAAAAAATATTTGTCACCTGTCCTTTTCAATTTATCTCAGTATTATGCCCTTTCTTTGTCAATATGTCTTTCAACCCCAGTTTTGCTCCCTATGGGGAAAAAAATCTAGTTGCTTTTGACAACATTTTTACCATTAACTCCAGTGGCCTAACGTGACAAATTGTTAATATACATACCACTTCTCCAGTTAAATATTTCTGCTTGGATTCCTTATTTTTATGTTGCTTGAAGCCTCTTGTGGTTCAGAAGTGGCAATCATTTTTTCCAGAGCAATTTTACAATCTTAAATATTTAAAATGTTATGTTTAGTTCACCAAAATGACTTGTGTTTCACAGTACTTGCATCCTCCTCTCTAGGAACCACTGTAATGTGAATGCAACATATTTGGCATTGTTTTGTTGAGGATATTCAAATAGATGCATAAGTGAATAACACCATGGAGAATATTATAATGCCTTTATAAAAATAACACAGTTTCATCCACAATACCATGAATGATATTAGTCATCATTTCAAACAAAGATAATAAAGAATTAAGGGAGCTAATAGAAAGGTTAATGAGTATAATCAAGGTCATAGGAAAGTCACCATATAAATAAACGTTGAAAAACTAGACTGTTTACCTTAGAAAGGAGAAAGGATGAGCTTGATAAAAAAAAAAATGTCAAATAATGAAGCAAGGGAGCTTTTTTGTTTCTTTTTGGGAAGGAGAGAGGGGTTGGGGGAGCGGGGAGAAAAGAAGGGAACATTGTTCCTGAAAGCTTATCTCCTGATTTCACAACAGGTCCAAACAAAATATAACCAAAAAAAATTGCTTCTTGCATCTTTCCTGAACCATCATGGCTACAACATGTCTACCCTACTGAAATAAAATAACGAATATAAACAGCCTCAAGTTTGTTCCAAGTTTTCAGTATGTTGAATTAATGTGATAAATAGATGGCCTAATTGGTCTGGGATATGGACCCTTTCAAGGCATTCAGAGGACTGGTCTCTTTCTTACTACTGGAATAATAGAATAACAAGCACAAACATGGATATTATTTCTCTACTTCACTGGGATATTGCAAGAGCAAAACTGTTCATGCCTGTGAGGTACTGAGATACTGTGGAAACAAAGGAATATAAATCCTTTGTTTGAGAGACTCTCAACTCCTACAGACATGCAGGAAGCCTTCTCCAATGCACTGGAAATCCAGTGCATTAGAACAGACTCAATTATTTGAGTCTGCTGGAGCACAGAAGCTGACATGCTCTGGCAACCTTCCACATCACATGTATCAGCATCCCTGTGCATCCCTGTGCTGAAAAAATGGCAGCAGAGCACTTTGAAATAAAACATATTCGATGAGCTTTAGTTCAAAGTGCCCCACTGCCATTTTTTCAGCATGGGGACACACAGGGATGCTGATACACATGACATGCGGTCACTTTTAATCAGCATGGCTCACTAATTAAAGCCCCCAGCACCTCGGTCCAAAGCACATGTAAAAATGCCCCTTCTTTCCCACTGCTTTGTCCAGAATGGCCCTGCAGGTGCATCTGGTCTAAGAACCATCTGCTCAATAGGGGCACATCTACACAAGGTGTTTGCTATTAAGTAGACTAATTAGGTCCACAGTAAACAACTCAGCATCTACATGTGCAGGGCTATTAGGCTGGAGTAAGCTAATAAACTCACAGCAGGGTAGTACAAGTAAAAGAATTACTACCCTGCTGTGGAGTTTTTTATTCTGCAGCAGCATTTGTGTAGATGCTGACCCAGCTAGCTGGGGCACAATGGTGATTCAGTGCAGGGGACTCAGCTAGCCCCACACTGGAGCACCCTCGTGCCCTAGCCAGCCCTTCCTCCCCAGATTGACAGGCTACTCCCTGTCAGCTGGGGCTGCTCCAATCCAACTCAACATGCTGCAGTCCCAAGCACATGTGTAAACATCATGACTGGGAGCAATAAACTCTGGCACAATAAGTGACAGGGTTTATTGCAAACATGAATATGCATGTGTAGATGTGCCCAGATGGAATTTCTGGAAGTAAATGTTCTTCCTAAATAAGGAGTGCATGTTCATAAAATGCAATGCTACAGTATAAGAAAAACACCCTCCAAGGATTTCAGATGGAGAAAGAAAACATGAGCAGCTTAAAATAAATAGAACTTGGGAAAGACAGCAAGACTTCCTGACATTGAGACTCTGTTAGATCGTAGAGTAAGTTCCACAAACTGGGTAGAAGCCTCATCAATGTTGACATACATTACTAAACACAAGACATTAGAAAATTCTTTAGATTATCTACTAATTCTTTCCCATTTCTAATATGACTGTTGCAGTACTTATTAGGAAACATGGCACTTTAGAAATGCCACCAGTACAGTGCAGTAATGGCTGTTCCTAAAGGAAGTACTAAATGATGGCACTGTAACAATGGCGCTGTAGATGAGCCCACTGGGGAGCTGTTGAAGAGAACCAGACTGATGCAAATACCTGCAAGGAAAGGTCTGACGAAACAAAGCCTGTTGTGGATGGTATTACTATAGGCAAGATAGACAGGCATGTAGAGTGTTTAAAAAATATTTTTCTCTTACATTATGCTCTGCATTTACAAAGGTCACTGTGAAATATTGGTCACGGGCACCAAAAGGGAAGAATATCAGGTGCTGAGCCCAGTTGGGTCACAATGGTTGATAAAACAGTGGACTGTAGCCCAGGTTAGACTTGGACAGGTGGTGGTGAACATGCTCCCCATGTGTCAGTAGCATAACTATGAAACCATTCACCCAGGAAGTAGAAGATACACCTGAGAAATACTCTGGGATTTGGATATTACCATGAAATAAGAAAGACTCACTGTCAAATCTATCTGCTATCTGACACAATTTGAACTGAAGACTATCTTCCTGCAAGTGAGTGTCCCTCACACTGTATAGTATTCTATACTGGGGATCTCTCAGTCCCCCAGTTAGAGCTGTTTGACTTTGTATGAATATTTACCAAATCTCTGAAACAAAGAGAACAACTTTCTAGCCTGATGGTTGCAATGTATTTCGGCCTCAAATGTGCATAGACCAGCAAACTGGATGTACTTTTAGACATATCCTCAAAATGAGATCCTTAAAAAGTATCTGGACATTTGATAATGTGCAAATGCCTTTGATATTCTTGTAAACCTTCCACACAACACATATAACATGTTGCACCTGGGGAGGAAGAATCATCAACACTCCTATAGCCTGAGAGGTACCATTCTAAGTAGCACAACTGCGGAAAGGGATCTCAGAGTCACAGTCAACTCCAAAATGAACACGAGTCACCGGTGTGATGTGGTAATAAGTAAAGCTAACCGCACCCTTTCTTGCATAAGTAGGTGCATCACAAACAGGTCTAGGGAGGTGATACTTCCCCTCTATGCAGCACTGGTCAGGCCACAGCTGGAGTACTGCATCCAGTTTTGGGCACCGCACTTCAGGAGGGATGTGGATGGGCTGGAGGGGGTTCAGAGGAGGGCCACCCATCTGGTTAAAGGCCTACAGAAAAAACCTTATGTGGACTGATTGGGAGATCTGAACCTCTTCAGCCTCCACAAGAGGAGGCTGAAAGGTGATCTCATGGCCACCCACAAACTCATCGGGGGGGAGGGGGGGGGGAAGGGAAGCAAGAAATAGAGCATACAATGTTTACCAGGGTGCCTGTTGGGGTAACTAGAAAGAATAGCCACAAACTAGAAAAGAGAAAATTCAGATTGGACATCAGAAAAAATTCTTTACAGTGAGGGTTGCCAAAATATTGAATAAGCTTCCAAGAGAGGTGGTGCTGCCCCCTTCCTTGGAGGTATTTAAAAGGAAATTGGACAGACACCTGGCTGGGGTCATCTGACCCCAGCACTCATTCCTGCCTAGGGCAGGGAGTCGGACTCAATAATCTAATAGGTCCCTTCTGACTCTAACATCTATGAAACTATCTATGAAACTATTAAACTATCTATAATATGAGTGCACTAGCTTGCTAAGGTAAAGTAATACAGAGTATTTACAGGACAAGCAATATATTCAAATGCTACAACCAAAGGAGCTACCAAAGGAACCCATAGATTTGAAAATGTGTATCAGTTCAACATACTTGTAAAAAGCAAAGCAGTCAGTCCATCCAGCTAAACTTTTTGTGGCATCACTTCTCCATGTACAGTTCTAAATGACACGAAGTATCCCTGAATGCATAACACCCATGGGATTTTCAGAAGCAAAGCAAATAGCTAATTCATCATAACAGTAGAGACTAATAGCTTACTTAAAATAAACATTCTTTAAAATCCTTTGGTTTCCACACACGTTTTTGCCTCCAATTTCTTCTGTATCAATTAAATCCAATACATTTAGTTTGAAGTAAAGACAGTGCTAATTCCTTGCATTTCTATATAAAACAAACTGGGCTTACTCCTGCCAGAGGTGACATTGGCCATGAATTAGATATGCTACCTATGCAAGGCTTAATACCTAAATTATTTACACTAACCTTGTGTGTCCTTAGTCTCCAGCTGCCTGTTATACTAGAGCTGTCTAAAAGAAGGCAATTCTGTTTTTTAGCGACCAAGGATTCAGAGTTTGTTTTATCCTTCATTGGAATGAGGACAAACCCTTCTGAATGCTTCAGTGAAAAGGGAGTGTGTGGACACCTGCTTTCACATTAAAAAAAAAAAGAGGTATTCAGCTTGGGTCCAGGGCTTTCTGCTCATTCAGACAGACAGATTGACAGATTCACTCACATAATCTCTAACCTGATGCTTAAGGTCCTGGCCTAGATAAGATTCAAGCTTGCCTGATTCAGAATTATCTGGGAGTTAACAGCTCTGAGTCCAGCAGAACAGTGATTTGAACTTGAGTCTCTCCCAGGCCACTGCCCTAACCACAAGGGTACACAGACTGCAAGTCTGTTCCTAAGTGAGCAGAGAGCACTGAGTCCAAACAGTCTCCCTATCAAAACCAATTCTTCTTAATGAAACATTTTGGGTTTGGCTAAATGAAAATTAATCACAATGTTCAGACTATCTTTACTGTGTTGAAACATGCAAAAAAATTTTATCTCAAAGAACATTAAATTTGAAAACTCAGCCCTTTATTATTATTATTAGTTATCTTTGATAAAAGTTAACATTATAAAGGACACAGTTAATTTACCAGAAATCAGAATTTCTGTTTGACAGTTTCTTCTGTAGGAAACAAATGACTGTACAGTTCTGGACTGTGAGCAACAGCAGCCAGGAGGTGCTGGCAGGAGCAGGGAAGGGGCTGGGAAATGTTCCTCCTGTATCCCTTAGACTGGGGACACCCAGAGCATGGGGAACATTGGTCTGCTTGTGCTCCCTCCCCGCCCAGAGACTGAGACAGTAGGGGAGGAGGAGCCACCTGCCTGTTCCTCAGACCAGTCTCCGGATTTAAAGAGGGTAGGGAGCCCTCTTTAAATGGATGAGTGCAACTGCAGATGAGGAATCTTCTTCATCTTCAGCTGCATGCAACTATTCGGGCACATATAACTGGGGATAGAGGAGCTCTTCTGCCACGTGTCCCTGCCACCTCATTAAATGGGAACCTAAAAGAGAGGATGGGGGAACTCTCCCAGCCCCAGCAACAATGTCAAAGGCACCTTGACCCAACATGAGAAAGCCTCTCCCAGATGTCCAGCATATGGCAGCTACTGGGCTCCCAGCTGCACCCTTCACTTTTAAATGTCCAGGGTATCATGAGCCTGACATCAGGAAAAGGCTCCTAGATGTTAGTCTTAAAGTGGCCTGGACCTTCAAAATGACACCCCATATGGTGATCAGGCACAGGGCACTGCCTCACTACTCCTGTCACTCTTGGAGACGAGGGATCAGGAAGGGAAGAAGCAGGAAGTAATTCTCCCCATGCCTTCCCCAGGCCATGATGATGTGGGTCTGGGAAAGATGCGAGGAGCCTTTCCTAGCTGCTCTATTTCCTCAGGGCCTGTGAAAAGTAAAAGCAGTCGCTGCTCCCCACATCTTCCCCAGACAGGAATCATCCCAGTCTAGAGGGGTTGTGAGGTGCAGGGGAGAGGTTGGGACACCTCTACACTGCCTGTCCTGGAAAGATTTCTGACAGTGGAAATTTCCCAGAAATATCCGCCACTAGAAAGGAATGCTTATTCATACCCTCAGCTAAGATCCAACTAACTCTGTAGGAGATGTCTATGCCAAGAGAGAATCATCTCTCATCTACTCCCATCCCTACCATACTGCCAAGATGCCTTCTTTTGTGCGTAAGTGACTGGCAAGAAAGTTGAAGATGCCAGCTTTGTCAGCTCTTATCTGTCAAAACTTCTTTTTGAAGGAAAAATTCTGCAATGGGAACCTCCATCTTTATAAGCAGGGCAAAGTGGCAACAGTGAAACCAAAACCTCAAGTGACAATAAGCAAAACCAACACTTGCAAGAGTGAAAATTTCTTTAGGTTAACATTGGTTAATACAAGCAAATCATCTTCTGATTTCATACAGTAATCCTGCCACACACTAGGAAAAATACCTTCATGGAACCAAGGTGAAGTATTATATTGATCAATCAATTACTTGCTTAGAAAAAACTAAAAGGTATGAATTGTGTAAGAAAATAATGCAATAAAAAGATATACCCTGTCCTAAAAACTGTACGTCTCCTAACTTCTACTGTAGGTGGCAATATGTTCTGGAAAGAAAGATATACAGGGACCCTACATGGACATAAGACCATGAAATCCAATGTGGCATCATATATATGGAGAGAACAGAATCAGCAAGGATTGAAGTCCAGGCCCTAAATCCATATACATGGACAGTTAATATACTTATACTGATTTACACGCTTCATACAAGACAGTGCTTGAGCAAACTTACAAGTAACTTGCATTTGTAAATATTAGTCAACTGGTTCGCAAAAATGTTTCTGACTAAGTCTACATTTGAGTAATTTCTACTACCACAGCTCATGTTGAAGTACATAAGCTAGTTTAAAACTAGCTCTGTTAGATACTATTCATCTTGGTACCCTGCAGCAAAACGTGGGATGCAAAATTCAACCAAGAGCTGAGAAAACGCTATGTTAATGATGCTACCTTTCTTTGTCGAAATCCAAACATGCCACTGTTTATGTTTCATTAACCCCAGGAGCCTTAACTTCAAATAAATTATATCCCCATTTTTTGCCCTTTTGATGTATTCTTTGTTTTATTGGGAACACAATTACATAAAGCTTTGTTGTTAAGGAGGAGGAAGATGGGAACTGTTTCTGGGATGGTGACAACATTTTATTCAAGGCAGAAAAAGTGAGAAGGGTTATGAACAATTCTGAAATGCACTTCAGCACTGTTTTCATTACAGGCCCTCTGCCACCAAGCGCTGCAAACTATGTAAAATGCACAGTTTCTGCCTAGAAGATTTTGACATTCTTTGGCTCAAAGGAATCTAAATACAAAATAGTTATGTCTTGGCAATATTTCTAAACAGCATGTTCCAGAGGAGGTGCAGGGGTGGAGGGTGGTCTTAGCACCTTGATTAGCACAGGACATCTATTTACAGTACAGTTATGTTACATATGAGAATTAATCAGGATGTTATGTAAGTTTTATGAGAGTACCTAACACTTGGTTGCAATGCTTACCTAATCAGAACATAGATATTCCTATGCTTAATAGCTGAAGGCTATGACTAGTTTTATCCACTATAAGTGCATTACATATATTAATCGAAATTGGCTGGTTCTAGACACTCATTCAGAATCCTATAAGAAATGTGGAAAATGGGTGCTATTAACATTTGAAGCTATTTAGGGACAAAAAGCCCATGACATCTCACAGGAGGGAGAACATACATTTTATCACCTGTGCACTCCAGCCCTGGGGGTGACAGATTAACAGCATGGAACTAGAAGTAGGCTGGAGAGAAGGGCAGTCATAGATATTTGAGATTTAGGATCAGATTTCAGTCTTTAGCTTTACTTTGTCTCTACAGACTAAATTTTTTTCAGCTCTAGTAAGAGAATCTTTTCAATGATTTGTGCCACATGTAACATAACATTTAATCTTGTTAATCTTGTGAAGCAAGTGAATCTTCTCAAGGAATTTTGCCACTTTTTCCAGAACTTTTATGAGATGCTAAGATAAAGAAAAGCACTTGTATGCTTCCCAGCTCCAGACAATTGGCAGAAAGTCTAGACAGTTTTCAGGGAAAGTATTCTAAAGTGCTTGAAACCACAGTAATACAAAAAATGCCATATAAAATCAATGCAATACAAATCCCTTACTATTTTTGTTCTGTTGTTGTTACCAGGAAACTTTATTTGAATAAAACCCCCATATCGTATCATACTTTGTATTGTTGCAAGGGTATCTATTTTACCATACTTATGTTTTGCAAAGCATCAGGCTTGTGTTAGTTTGGTCACAAGACTAAGTTGTGCGAACTGGGACTGTAGCAGTAACAGCATGTCAAAATTTTGCCATATGAACCATGAACCATGCCTTTGGATGATGACCTGACCATCGGCAACGGCAAACCACTTGAGATAAACTAGTAATACCACTAGGAATCAGACAAGTAATTAGCAGCTAATGATGGTATGCATATATGACCAAGACTAAGGGTACATGCAGATTAGGGCCGTGTGAAGCTTCAGTCCCTGATTCGATTTGGCAGAGATTCGCCCCAATTTGGTGGCTGAATCTCTGAATCCAAATCAAATCAGAAGACCCTTTCATCTCTCCAAATCGAATTGGAACCCCCCGATTCGATTCAGAGAGATTCAGAAAGATTCAGCGATTCAGACACAGACACAGCTTTAAATGTTTTTTCTACATACCTCCAGGTAACAGGGGGCTTGTGAGTACTGCAGTGCTGGGGCTCATGGAGTGTCCCACAAAAGCACAGGGAGCTCCCCAGTGTGCTCAGCAGCAAACCCAGAAGTGGACCAGAAGCACTTCCTGTCCACTTCTGAGTCTGCTGGAGAGTGTACATGGGGGGCCCCCCATGCCACCCAGGATCAGCAACTGGTGCCTCCTGGGTCAGGGGGGCACCCAGGGTCCCTCCACAGCCGATCACTGGGCCAGGGGGGCATGTGAGGGGACACCACAGCAAGCTCCCCAGAGGACCTGGAAGTGGACTGAAAGTACTTCTGGTCCGCTTCTGGGTTCACCGCCAAGCATGTGGAGGCCCCCCCACACACTCCTGTGGAATGCTCCATCTGCCCCCTCCCCTGCAGACTCCAATCCTGCCTGCCCCTCTCCCCACACTGAGTTACTGACATCGGGTTCTCAGCGTAGTTCCTGGCATCAGTAAATGTCTGCACACACTGCTCCCACTCTATGATCACATGGCTTAAAGTAAGCGACATGATTGTAGACCAGGTTCAGCAAACATCTGCACATACCCATAGTTACATGTGGGAGTACACAGACAATTTTGTTGATGGACTGGAATACTGTGCTTTCAGATGCATCTTATACCCATGCCCAATTTATTTAGCATATTCCTATGTATTCTTGTGCTGAACAATTGATATTCATTGTACCCCATTTGTACTCTGTGTCACTATTTGGTTCTCTCTGCTTGTGCTTTCAGATCTTCGCTTTCACCTGCTTCCTGTATCCTATATTCTTCCCTCTTTGCTTTGCATGTACTATCATTTACTCAGTATGTACAAGTGTCAAAAATTAATTACACAATTTGTTGTGGGTCACATTCATGGCTTTCTGTTCTCTTCCTTGACAGTCACATTAAGTAGAAACATGGTAAGTGTGGATGTTTTTGGGCATTTTATTCCCCCTACTGCAATTTTACCCATAGGCAGACACATTACAGAATTCTAGTTTTTGCCTGGAAAAAAAACACTATTCCACTGTCCCAATCCACTTGAAATACTGTCCTAGTTCACTTGAAAATGGAACTACCCTTTAAATTCTTTGTTGTCTATTCAAGGTCAGTTTACAAAACCTTCATTCAGAGCACTGAACAAAGTACTTGCTTTTGGGGATTCCACAGATGTCCCCATTCATATCAATGGGATTAGATATAGAATATGGTATTTCTACACATGAGTAGGGGTGGAAGAATCTCCCCTAGATATTAACAAGATTTTGGAACAGAGACCACACTGACTGATATGTTTGTACACTGCTTTACACATTGTGGGTCCTACTAGAAACAGAAAATAGTAAGATAATTAGCCGCATTGAGAAAGTGCTTTGTTAAAATTTCCTTAATAGTTTGCATAATGGATACCCAATCTTTTTAAATTAATTGTTGGCAGATTGTTTTGTAAACTTAAAATTCTTGAGTTTGATGCTTTTTTGGTTGGCATTGCTTTTCTTAATTATTAAGAATGCTTTAATGACACAAAGTACTTTGAACTCTTCATTTATCTCCATATCTTTGCTATTAAAAAGATCCCTTAGTAAGGAAAGTTACAATTTATACTACCTTATTTCAATTACTATTTTACTTGAATACAGCAGCACTAATTACTTGCATCATTCACTGATGTGAAAAGAATAGCCCTCCATTTGGGCAAAGTTTGTGTCTAAGAAAACAAAGCTCCATGTTTATGTTCTAGTCGTTCCTGACACCAGAAAAGGATACTGAAACATTACTATGCATCACTGTCCTTATGTTTGCATATTTTGTTTCTGTCTTCATTTCTGGAACTATCTTTTAGGCCAGCTTTTAAGGTTGAAAATTTTAAGAGGATCCAGGCACTTGACTTGCAATGAAACATTGGAAGCGGGAAGTCCCAGTCAATTATCCAGACACTGAATGTAGCAAGCTCATGTCAGACTTCTTGATCCTGAATAGATATTCTACAAATTGTTCCTAGCCACTGTAAAAAATGTAATTTCTTGCCTTCCCTCAAGTAAAAAAAAATGTAAAGCAGTTAACAAAGTAGGTGCAACAGGGAGAATAAGAGTCTGGACTGCAGTTGCTACATATACAGTATCTTACCAGACTGCTCAATACATTATGAACCTCCTTGCCCCTGGTATCTAGAGCATGAAACAAATAAGAGCACCATGCTTAGATGTCGCCTCCGACTACTCCTGGTTGAAGAAAGCATGTATAAGTTTGAAAAGAATTATGTGACATTTTTCAAAGCAATTAGAGACTCCCATGATAACTCTGGTTTCAGCACATTTACCTGAAGCAAATGATTGCAAGGAAAGGGAAGACCTACAGTATCTATACAGTAGATTTGTTTGTTCCAATAAACATCTTATATCCATTACGTTTCTATTTGTTTGCTGAAGATATTTCAAGCTGAATGAAATGTATTATTTAATGATCTAGTTTCGTTTATCCAAAAGAAGAGGAAGAAGAGCAACAGGAGGAAGAAAAAGATAAAGAAAAGGAAGACTAAGAGGTGAAAACAAAGGTCATACTATTTGAAAAGTGTTGTCAAAACAAGTAGAACTCTGCTGTGGACGGAACATGGCTACTTTTGGCTAGATCGGCAATATTTCTGACTTATACAACTGGGTCATTTAAAATAGATGGAATTAACTGTTAGTTCAGCATGGAAGTGAACACAAGTACAGTATCAGAGTTGTTCTGTAATCCCATGTGAGTTGGACTTTTCCGGTTTTTTAGCCTTTCCTTAAATCTGTAGTGTTCTGGTGAAGATTCAAGACAGACATATTATTAATACACTTATATTGTATTCACTATGTAGACAGTAATGATGCTCTTCCTTGGCAATGAGCTATTAACATGACTCAGAATATACTGCTATACACATGCACAAACACAGTTTTGAAATAATCATGTGGAGGTACAACTCACCAACTGGTATACAATGTTCAAAGTCAGAATTATTCCCAGGTTCTTTTTTTTTTAACCCTTTCTCAAGTTTACCCCTGTAAAATTCTCATTTTCTGCAGCCACCAGAAGGTCTTTCTATAACTTTAGTCATCTCTCTCTCTTTCACTGCAATAATCCTGAATGTACCTACTATCCTTCTTCTCATGAACCCTTGCCCGCCTTTTCTTTTGGCCTCCCATTAAAACTAAATCTAGTTCCAGCAGTTTTTTCCACGTATTTTTCCTAGTATTGAGATACAATTCTTTCCTCCCTATTCTTACCGAAGTGTCCACCTAAAAGTGATCCATCTTTCTCACCAGCTGAGCTTAATTATCAACTGAGCCTGAGTCACTCTCCAGGTTTAACCAACTGATCTAAGTAGGCTTCAAAGTCCAATTAATTCTGATCAGCTGTGTGAGATTTCTCTCCCCACCCCCATGCCCCAAAAGTATATTGTATTCTAAAAGATACATGAAGTTTGAGACTACAATAGTTTTGAATCAGAAAGGGTGCCAGATGCATCATTCAAAAATCGCTTAGAGCCAGGAAGCCCAACAGAAAACTTAGTACATATGTTTTGACTGATTAACAATCCATAATATGAGCCTCTGTACACCATGACATCCAGCTCCAACTGGCCCTTCCAAGAAGTAGGACACTACCTTAAAAATTGGGTTAAGTTGAGGCTTGTCATCTTTTATTTAAAATGGCATTGAAAAGGTTTTTCTGGTCTAATGGCATCTCTAAATATTCAGTATTAAACTGCATATATTTTATAGGAAATAATAAACTGGGTACATTAATATAAGTTTTTTGGAGCACTAGAGTACAGATTTCATACAGATCAAAGATTGACTGATAGACATTTTTGACAAGTACACATTGGGGAATAAGATAATGGATACAATTACATTTCTATGCAACACGGAAGACAATTTTGTCCTTTTTAGTCTTGCAAAGGTAGATGAACCACTCTACACTTGGTATACATTTTGTGCTTGTTTTAGAACTGCTCTGCATTTCACTTCTGAAAGTAAGTTATATCCTTTTCTGGCTGAAACTGGTCCCTGGAACACTACCAAAGCACTTACCTTACAAATAATTCAGATGTCCTTCCAAATTGTGTTAAGACGTGGGTAATTGACTTCCATATATTGAGAACAAAGGACATTTGTTTCTTAATTCAGTGTGTATGTTTTAAACTGATTTGGTTTCCATTTTATTTTAAAACAAAACAGTAGTTCTGTTTATGCCTCTGCCACTTAACTCTCTCCTGTCTTGGAGGGGTCATATAATGATATCTGCAGTGTGCCTCCATTTTTCCACCTCTAAAATGGAGATATTATGTCAGTACCTCAGATAAAAGGTACTATGCACAAGTGAAAACTATTTTTATTTCCAGTTATAAAATATTTATAACAAGCAAATATAATGATAAACAAATACCAAGTGCACTGATTTTTGTGAAAGTATAATATACGCATAATTCTAAAATTTAAATCTTCCTATTTCACAAGGCTTGTTTACTAAGTGCCATTTTAAAATTGACCGTAAAAGTATGAACAGCACACTTCTGAGTCACACCAATAATTAGCAATGCACAGCCTTGGGAAGATGAGAGCATAATATAAGCTTAATTTGCTGCTGCTCTGATGGAGCCAAATTTCTGTGAATTATTGATTCAATGAGATATAAATTTAGAGGCTTGCTTACTAATGGGATAGCACCTTTTGCAGAATTTAGGAGATTCCAGGTTCTTTTTTGTGATAGTTTTATTAAAGACAAAAGGCTTAGGCAGATGACACATTACCACTGGTGTGACCATCATTTACACCAGCATAAAAAAGAGAGGACATAATATGAATCCCTACCCTGCTATTACATACTCAAATCTAGTACAGAATTATCTCAGGAAAATGACACCATTGTAGGTGTCATCTGTCTGCTTCTATCCTTAGGTAGTAGTTTGCTCAGTGCAAACCACCTGAGATAATGGGTTGTTCCCCATTACCTAGCAGTTCCACACTATAATATATAATAATTTCTGTTGCAAGCAGCTACACCAGAAAAGCTATTTGTCTGTTTTCTCTGAATTCAGGTGCACATCAATGCAAAAAAAAAATGGAAATCAGACTGGTATCAAGGTGTGATATGTCCAAACCTCAAGTTAAATTAATAAAAAAATAAATCAGAGGCCCCTTAATACTACTAGCCCTTGTGAGATGTTCAATTTACTTTTCCAGTTTCACAAAACAGTTCTGAATTAGAGCCGTTTTCCAGATGAAAATCTAAAATCCCTACTCATATAAACCAAATATGCCTAGTATCTGCTTCTTGAGGTAGGAACCCACTGTCACCTACTGTTTCTTTTTGCTGCTATTGTAAATATCCCCTAGCATATATTAAGTAGATTTGTTCAAATTTATAATACGGCAGCAAACAGGGTCAGACTCTAGTATTTAGCGTAAAAACTAATTACAATCACTTACATTTAATTTAATATGTTGTGGTATTTTAAATAGATTCTGTGACATTGGTAGTTAGAACAAATGTATATCCAAGAAAGCAAACTAATTTATTAGCCTGTTTTAAAACACTTATTTCCTTAAACAAGTAATTTGCAAAACAGGATGTAGAGAGAGGTAATCAGCCACGTTAGTCTGAAGTTAGGCAGAAGGCAAGGCAGGATAGCGATTAAAGCAGTGATTCTCGGCCAGGGTATCTTGGCATCCTAGGGTGTCCTGAAATCCTTTCAAGGGTGCTGTGGGGTATCACAAAGTGTTAGCACCTTTAGGTGTGCAAATATGATTCACAAAATGAATTTAGTTTTCACATTGGAATCCATCATAGTGCTAAAGACATTTTGACTTGTGATCTTTCTGAGGTTTGGGGTTTTTTTAATGGAAGAATTGCTCTATTATTTTTCTGTAGTCAGAAAAGAGTGAAAGCTAAAGCTGGCATTTTCTGAGGGGTAGTTCAAATCTATCAAGGGATACCTCAAGTATAAAAAGATTGAGGATCACTGCCTTAGAAAAGCTTAAGCTTTCATAGGTGACATAATATGGGATGAAGTAGGCCTCTCTGAACTACATAGTCTCTAAGATAGGGGGTGCTATTCTTCTTAACCCTGTACCAGAGTGGTCGCTTCTTCTGAATCCCCTGAGAAAACTGGACACATTATTACTTCTGATCTAAAAGAAAAATAGTGATAGTTTTTTGAGGGGGAAAATATCAATAAAAGTATTAAAAGTTTGAAAAATATGGCCTGCTTTAATGAAGAGCAACAGTCATTATCACTATTCCATGATGAGTCCTGATATGTAAAACTCATCCCTGGTCTTATTTTACAGAAGCCACTGGGGTTCACTAACCTGAACTCACATGTTTTTGTTTTTAATGTTCTTTATCTTTCTTCTTTTAGGCTAAATTCTAGTAGTTTATTCCCAGTTTTATTTCTTCTTCTTCTTCTTCTTCTTCCCTTACTTGTCCTGTCTAAACAGGGTCACTGTTGCAGATCTTGGCTCTCTGTCAGCTTTGGTCATAGGTATCTTCTTCCAACTCCTTCTCTCTCATGTCCCTGTCCACAACAGCTCTCTATTTCATGTCCCTCTCCACTATATCTCTCCATCTCATCTTCAGTCTTTCTCTTCCCTTCTCCCTAGTAGTGCCATTCTGGTAATTTATTTTCCTAGTTTATTCACAGCAATGGAAACAAAACTGAATTTCAGATTACAGCAGGAATGCAGTAGTAGAGATTTAAACTTTGTAAATTATGGTAAGCCTCTTGAAGGGGAAAAAAACTCCCTCTGAATTGCCTAATAGCAACCTTTTTTTCACAGATCACTGTCAAATAGAAAGGGTTTGTTCCCTATATGGAGACAGTTACTGCTGAAACACTTTAGGGAAATGACAATGAAAAATGACAACGAAAAAGGAAAACTTTTTTATGCCGTATAAAACCAGTGACACAAAGAGAAATAGTTTACATGGTGTTGGCATGTGGTAAAATAGTTTTTCACTTCATCAACAGAAAGGGCAGCATAAAGCTGTGATGTCCTGACAGAGGAGCAGTTCTTCTGTGTGCTATTAATGGAGTATTTTTACTGCCTAAGATTGGGAAAAATGCTACATAATTAATACCTCTCTATTTTTGTTTTATTTTAAATCCAAACTTCCTACTACATTAAATCTGGTCGCCATGATTAACAAGACTTACCATGATAAAATCTCACAAGCAGGGCTGGAAAAGTAATTGCTGGGCATGTCTACATGTATATTTACATACACCTAAAATGTAATGCACCTTTGCTTAAGACACATTAAGGCAATTTAGGCGTGCATCTGCACGTGGATGCACTAATGTGCGTTAAGGTGCATTAAATTTAAACGCAAATAGTTAAGTCACATTAGCGCATGTGCAGACATAACCTTAAATTGCCATTTTTAAGGCACATTTAGGGTGCGCACATGTAGACATACACCCCTAATGTGCTTTAAAAATGGCAATTTTAGGCTAGGCCCACTTAAAAGAGGCATGTGTAGATGCACCCACTTTGTAGATAAAGAACAGTTTAGCCTTTTTGGTAAGAAAATCTACTTTGTGCTGAACCAGCCAGTTACCAATATTATACCAACTGGCCTACCTAAATTTCTCCAACAGTTTCAACTGCATATATCTTATTTTTCAACTTCTGGACTAAACTGTGATTCTTTAGGAATGTTTGCTTGTTGTTCTTTCCCCTTTTCAGTGAAAATGCTTGGAAAACAATGACCTCACATGCATAGCTGACAGTAAATTTGGGATAGTAGCAGATGATAGAGGAGTTGATGAAAGAAAAGAGAAGGTAATTAAAGACAAGGCATTAAATACTTAAACCTCCAAGGACAATGCAGGAAAAATGGAAATGTATTGATAGATAGAGAAATGGAAATTTCTTGATAGATTCAAAACACTCCTCAGAGAATGTGAGCTTTAGTTTTCACTCTTTTTTTGATGACAGAAAAATAATAGAAAAGATAGGACAATCAGATACCTGAAATGTTTATATACTAATGTGAGCTGCATGAGGGACAAACAGAAAGAAATGAAGGTCGTAATAAAATACAAAATTATGATATAATTGGGATTACGGAGATATGGTGTGATACTTAACATGACTGTAATACAGTTGTGGATGGGTATAGATTGTTCAGGAAGAACAGGCAGGAGAAAAAAGGAAAAGGTGTTGCCATATATATAAAAGCAGTGTACACAAGCTCTGGGGTGCATTAAAGTGAAAAGTGGGCCTGTTGAAAGCTTCTGGGGGATGTTATTATTTCATAGATTTCATAGACATTAGGGGCTGGAAGGGACCTCAAGAGATCCCCTCCCCCACACACACACCATAGGCAGGAAGTCAGCTGTGACCCTAGCAAGAAATATATACACCTGTTTTTTGAAGGAGTCCAGAGTAGGTGCTTGCACCACCTCTGGGGGGAGTCTGTTCCAGACCCTGGACACATGCACCGTAAAGAACTTTTTTCTTATATCCAGTCCAAATCAGCTTTCCTAGATGTTATGGCCATTAAACCTTGTTTTCCCTTGGGGAGTTCTGGTGAACAGATGTCCTCCCAGGTCCTGATGTACCCATCTTATGAAGTTGTACACTGCCACCAAGTCCCACCTGAGCCTTCTCTTCTCCAGACTGAAGAGTCCCAAGTCCCTCATCCTCTCCTCATATGGCCTTCCCTCCAGGCCTTGGATCATATGAGTGGCTCTCCTCTGGACTCTCTCAAGCTTCTCCACAACCTTCCTGAAGTGGGATGCCAATACTGGATGCAGTACTCCAGCTGCAGTCTCACCAGGACCAAGTAAAGCGAAAGGATGACTTCCCTGGTTTTGCTTGACATGCATAGGTGGATGCATGCCAGAGTTTGGTTAGCTTTGTCATCCACGGCATCACATTGGTGGCTTATATTCATCTTGAGGTCAATCAAAACCCCCCAAGTCTCTTTCAGTCATGGTGCTAGCAAGTGTAGCACTGCCAAGCCTGTAAGTATGCTGGGAATTCTTCCTACTGAGGTGCAGCACCTTACACTTCTCTGCATTGAAGGCTATCAGGTTTTGATCAGCCCACCTTGGGACTGTGTCCAAGTTGGCCTGTATTCCTTCATTAAACAGTTGATGGAAGCTTTCAAATCACAGGATTTATTTCTCATGGGAGATTTTAACTGTCAGGACATCAGTTACCTGGGTGGGAAACATAGCAGTGCACAAGCAGTCCTGCAAATTCCTAGAGTGTGTTGTGGATAGCTTTTTGGTACAGATGGTTGAGAGACTGACTAGTGGGGAAGCTCTTGTCAATTTGTAACTCTCAAACAGAGAGAAATTAGTTAAGAATATGAAGGTGAAAGGTGACTTGGGTGACAGTGACCACAATATTATTAGATATCAAGATCCTAATGGGAAGAGGAAAAGGTAGCTTCAGAATAAATACACTGGACTTCAGAAAAGCAGGCTTTAGCAAACTCAGGGAACTGGCGTGCAGGATCCTCTGGAAAGCAAGGCTGGGGGGAAAAGGAGTTCAGGAGAACTGGTTGTACTTTAAGGAGGCCCTTTTAGGAGTGCAGGAGAAAACTATCCCAATAAGATGGAAGAATGGGAAGTGTCCCAGGAGGTAAGCCTGGCTAGACAGCAAGTGGAAACTTGGTTATAGTACTAAGAATGAGTGTTGCATGGATGTGTACAGAGAAAATGAGGAAGGCCAACACACTATTTGAGATGCAACTGGCAATGGAAATAAAAGACAATAAAAAAGGATTTTATAAGCATGTCAGGAGGAAGAGGAAGACCAAAGAAACCATAGGTCCCTTACAGAATCTGGAAGATAATCTAGTTGCAGATGACATAGCGAAAGCCTAAGTATTTAATGTCTTTTTTATTTCAAACTTTAAAAATAGGGACAGCTACCAGCTCAATTAGAGTACCTAGAGTAGTAGAAGAATAGATCAGGGATTGCTTAGAGAAGATGGATGTTTTCAAGTTGCCAGGAACAAATAGGATGCACTATAGGGCACTGAAGGAATTGGCTGAGGTAATTTTAGATCCATTAACTATCCTCTTTGAGAGCTCATGAAGGTCAGGTAAAGTCCTGAATGACTGTAAAAGGGCAAACATAAGGCCCATCTTTAAGAAATGGAAGAAGTAAGATCTGGAAAATTACAAACCAGTCAGCCTGATCTTAATATCTAGAAAATATGCAGCAGGTCCTCAATGAACCTCCTGTGAAGCACCAAGGAAGAGCAGCCTGGATTCACCAAGAGCAAATCATGCCTAACCACCCAGATTTATTTCTATGATAAGGTGAAAGGTTCCGTGGATGAGGGGAGAATAGTGGACGTGGTTCTCCCTGACTTTAGTAAGATTTATGACACTGTATCCCCTGATATTCTCATTAAGGAGACTAAATGCAGACTAAATTAAAGCACAGTAAAGTGAATACATAACTGGTTGAATCATTGTGCTCAACTAGTAGTAACCATCAGTAGCTCAATGTCTAGTTGGGAGGAGGTATCAAGTAGGATTCCCCAGAGGTCTGTCCTGGGGCCTGTATGGATCAATATCTTCATTAATGATTTGGCTGATTGGGACTGAATGCATGCTTAGCAAAACTGGGGATGACAAGTTGGATATAGTTGCAGGTGCTCTGCACAAAATTGGTTCACAGTCAGTCAAATGAGATTTACAAGAACAAATGCACTATTACAGCCTCAGGACTAACAAGCTAAACAGCAGCTTTGCAGAAAAGGACCTGCGGGTTACACTGGACAATAAGTTGAATATGACCCAAAAGAGTGTCCTTGTTGTGAAGAAGGTTGGTGGTATATTAGGCTGCATTAGTAGAAGTGTTGCCAGCAGGTTGAGGGAAGTGATTCTTCCCCTCTAGGTGCCACTAGGGAGGCCACATCTGGAGTACTATGTCTAGTTCTGGGCCCCACTGTACAGAAAGGATGTGGGCAAATTGGAGACAGTCCATAAGAGGGCAATACAAAATGGTTGAGGGGCTAGGGCACAGGACTTCTGAGAAGAGGCTGAGGGAACTGGGCTTTGGAGAAGAGAAGACTGAGGGGTTTTAATAGCAGCATTCAGCTACCTAAAGGGTGGTTCCAAAGAGGATGGAGTTAGCCTGTTCTCAGTGATGCCAGTTGATAGAACAAGGAGCAATAGTCTCAAGTTGCAGCAAGGGAAGGTTAGGGTAGATATTAGGAAAAACTCTCTCATGAGGAAAGTAGTAAAGTACTAGAACACGTTGCCTAGTGAGGTTGCAGAATTACCGTTCTTGGAGGTTTTTAAGACATGGCTAAACAAAGTTTTGATTGGGATGATCTAGTTGGAGATGATCCTGCTTTGAGTAGGGGGTTGGTCTAGATGACCTCCTGAGGTCCTTTCCATCTCATCTCCTTTTAGGACCAGTTAACTCGTCCCCTGGATATGAGAGGTGGATGATACTAAATTGTGGGGTGAAGTGCACTCTGGAGGGTAGGGAATGATTGCAGGCAGACCTGGACAGGTTAGAAAAGTGGGCAATACACAATAGAATGCAGTACAACAAGGACAAATGCAGAGTGCTGCACCTAGGACCCAAAAATACCCAGCACACCTACTGGCTAGGAAGTGACCCTCTCCACAATACAGAAGTGGAAAGGGATCTTGGAGTCATAGTGGACTCCAAGAGAATATACATAATCAGTGTGACAAAATCATCAGCAAAGCTAACCACACTTTATCATGCATTGGCAGAAGCATGACAAATAGAACCAAGGAGGTGATATTTCCCCTTATGTGGCATTGGTCAGACTGCAGTTAAAGTACTGTGTCCAGTTTTGGGCGCTGTACTTCAAGAAGGATGTTGATAGACTTGAGGAGGTCCAGAGGAGGGCCACTCATATGGTTAAGGGCTTACAGGACAAGCACTATGAGGAAAGACTAGGGACCTGGACCTCTTCAGCCTCTGCAAGAGAAGGCTGAGAGGTGATCTTGTGGCCACTTACAAATTCATTAGGGGGACGTAGCAAGGGATTGGAGATGCTCTATTCAGCAGGGAGCCTCTTGAGGTAACAAGTAACAATGGTCACAAGCTGACAGAAGATTTAAACTAGATATCAGGAAAAACTTCATGCTAAGGGTGGCCAAAACTTGGAATGGGCTTCCAAGGAAGGTGGTGCTGTCCCGTACCTTGGAAGTCTTTAAGAGAAGTCTAGATAGGCATCTGGCTCGGGTTATCTGACCTCAGCACTCTTTCCTGCCTAGGCTGGAGCTCAGACTTGATGATGTTGAGGTCCCTTCCAACCCTAGCATCTATGAATCTATGAGGGAGAAGGTCAACATCATATATTTAAACTTCCAAAAGGCCTTTGATCTGGTATCCCATGATATTCTCGCAGGAAAAATTGGAGGATTGTGGGCTTAACTGCTCAAAAGTTAGGTGGGACGCTGGATGCAGGGTAGGACCCAGAGAGTTGTAATCTGTGTCATCCTGGTGAGAAGTGGCCAGTGGTGCCCTTTGGGGGTCAGTGCTTGGTCCAGTATTTTTCAACATCTTTATCATTGATTTGGATGTGGGGGTAAAGAGCTTACTGGCCAAGTTTGTGGATGACACCAAGTTATGGTAGAGCATGGTCACACTTAAAGATAGGCTGCAGATATAGGCAGACCTAGACAGGCTGGCAACTTAGGCAGATCAGAACCAGATTAAGTTCAACATGGAGAAAAGTAAAGTGCTCCAGCTGGGAATGAAAATCCCCAACATACTTACACACTCAGTGGTGCCAAAGTGACTAACACCATAACTGAAAGGGATCTAGGGGTGATAATAGACCATAGTATGAATGTGAGCAATCAGTGCGATGTTAAAGCCAGCAGGGCAAACAATACTCTAGCATGCATCAGCCAGTGCATCTCAAGCAAAACCAAACAGGTGATTCTTCTGTTTTACTCAGCATTGGTGAAACCACAGCTGGAGTACTGCATCCAGTTCTGGGCACCACACTTCAACAAGGACGTGGAAAAGCATGAGAAGAGCCACCCATATGATCAGAGATTTGCAAATCAAGCCATATGGGGAAAGTCTGAGGGACCTGAGACTCTTCAGCCTAAAAAGGAGAAGGCTGAGAGGGGACTTGGTAGCAGCTTACCGCTACATCAGGGAATACACCAAGGGCTCAGCAAACAACTGTTTACCCAAGGTACGCTTGGGAAAAACCAGAAGTAATGGTGCAAACTCCTGGAAGACAATTTTAGGCTTAACATTAGGAAAAACTTCTTCACAGTCAGAGTGTCCAGGCTGTGGAGTAAACTCCCTCCAGAGGTAGTGCAATCACCTACTCTGGATATCTTGAAGATGAGACTGGATGGTCACTTAGCTGGGGTCACCTGACCCCAGTTGTCTTTCCTGCCTAGTGCGGGGGGGACTAGGCCCAATAATATTGTCCCTTCCAGCCCTTACAATCTATGAATCTATGAAACCCTAATGTCCTATAATTATATGGTTTTCTAGGATTCTATGAAATCAACGTTCTGCACTTGAAGCGAAATAATTGCATGCAAAAATCCAGACTGGAAAATGACAGACTAGGCTGCAGTACTGCATAGAAGGACCAGGGGACTGCAGTAGACCATTAGGTTATATGAGCCAACAGAGTGCTCTTGTTGCAAAAAGTCCACCAGCATTTTATATTAATATTAATTAGTATTAACAGGTATGTTATTTGCTTTCAAGGGAAATTATTCTTCCACTGTAGTCAGCTCTGGTGAAACGTCACCCAGAGTACTGTGTCCAGTTTTGGGCTCCATGCTTCAAGAAGGATGTGGACAGATTGAAAAGAGCCCAGAGAAGAATGGCAAAAATGATTTTGAGGCCTGGGAAGTAAGGCTTATGAAGAAAGGCTGAAAGAATTGTGGGGGTCTACTACAGGCCACCTAACCAGGGAGAAGAGCTGGACCAGGAATTCTCAGGTCAGTTCACAGAGGCAGTTAACTCAAGGGATGTGGTCATCATGGGTGACCTAAATTACCCAGACATCTGCAGGGAAGAGCAGTCAGCCAAGTCTGACCGCTCACGTAGGTTCCTAGCCGGGAACCTCCACCTAATCAGGAGGTGCACAATCCCACCAGGGCAAAAGCCTTATTGGAGCTGATCCTGCCCACAGGTGATGACCTGGTGAGGGGACTGTTGGTGCTCGACCACCTGGGCAATAATGACCATCACCTATTGGAATTTACCATCCAGCACAGGGTGTCAAAGGCCTGCAGCAAGGCAGCAGCCCTGGACTTCAGGAAGGTGGATTTCAATGAGGTAAGTGTGCGGAAGCTGGCGGGCCAGAGAGCCGTGAAGCTCGCTGGGCGTCTCCCTCCTTGAGAACTTCCCGGTCGCAGAGCCAGAAGGGGAAGCAACCACTTACCGCAGGGCCCTGCTCAAGGAGGGGCAGGACTCAAACACGACCGCTTAAAGCAGCGGCATTTTTTGTTGGTTCCCCTCCATCAATCCTCATGAGGTTTTTCATGGACACACGTGAGAGGAGGGAGGTGTGGAAGGAACCCCTGCTGCGGAGGCACGGGCAAGGGTGTAGGGGTGGAGGAGCCCTCGCTAGCTCACCAATGGATGCGAAGTCTCAGCTTTGGACTTGCACACACCAGACAGTCCATCTGAACCAGGAAAATATCATCAAAGTCATGGCAGGAGAGTTTGGGGCATGCAACGCGGAAGGTGGGAATCGGGTATCCCGAAGGAGACCCTTCGAGCAAGCAGGGACATGTTGGCAAAATACCCCTTTGCTACAGTAGGGAGACTAATCAGGGAGGCACTGAGGTCCCGGAGGAGAGGGGAGTTGGGTGTCCAAGAAGAGTGGTCATTCCTTAAGGAGACAATCTTCCAAGCCCAAAGCACGACAATCCCCATGCGGGGACACAGACATCCCCCCTGCTGGGATTCTGGATGGAACCAGGGGAGGCACTGCCAAGCCAGTGATGACCTAGTCAGGGAACTTCTGGAGGGACTACATGTGTTCAGATCAGCAGGTCCTGACCATCTCCACCCCAGAGTGCTTAGGGAACTGGCAGAGGTCATTGCAGGACCCCTGGCACAGCTTTACGGGCACTTGTAGTGCTCTGGTCAGGCCTAATGACTGGAAAAGGGCTAATGTGGTCCCCATTTTCAAAACAGGTCCCTTCCAACCCTACCAACTATGAAACTATGAAACTATGACCTAGAGTTATTTTGTCTGGATAACAGAAGGCTAGGGAGGTATTTGATAACAGTCTTCAGATATGTGAAAGGTGATTATTAGGGTTGTACGAAACAGGCTATATTTGGCTCAGATTCAGCCTGAATCAGGGACAGTGATTCAATTTGTTGATTCATATTCATGCTGATTTGGAGAATCAGTGATTCAATCATAGACACAGCTTTAAATGTTTTTTCTATATACCTCAAGTTACCAGGTGAGGCTCATGAATGCTGTAATGGTGGGGCAGATGGAGTATCCCACAGGAGTGTGGGGCAGGGATTCTACATGCTTGGTGGTAGACCCAGAAGTGGATTGGAAGTACTTCTGGTCCACTTCTGGGTCCACTGCTGAGTATGTGGAGGACCTCCTCCCTGAACCCCCTGGCTGGGCACTTGCCCAGAAGGCACCAGTCGCCAAACCAGGGGCAGGGGGAGGGTCCCCCATGCACTCTCTGGTGGACCTGGAAGTGAACCAGAAGTTCTTCTGGTTCACTTCCAAGTACACCTCCAAGTGCACTGGGGACCCTTTCCCCCCTCCGTTTCTGTGGGACGCTCCAACCGCCCCACCATCTCAGCATTCATGAGCCGCATGGTACCTTGAAGTATGTAGATAAAACATTTAAAGTTTTGTCTATGTCAGAATGATCGAATGTCTCCGAATCAATTTGGAGGGTTCGGATTCGATTCAGAGTCTCCTGATTCAATTCAGATTTGAAGATTCAGCTGTCAAATTGGGCCAAATCAAATCAGTGGCTGAAGCTTTACACATCCCTATTGATTATAGAGAAGATGAAGATAAGCTATTCTCTGTGGCCATAGGAGAGAGGACTGGAGCAATGGTCTCAAGATAAAGCAGAGGAAATTTGTGTTGGAGATTAGGAAGAACTTTCTGACCATAAGGGTGGTCAAGCATAAGAAGAGGCTACCTAGAGAAATTATGAAATCTTCATCCTTGGAAATTTTCAAAACCAAATTGGACAATACCTTGGCTGAAATGGTTTAGTCATGGACATTCCTGCCTTGTGCAGATGGCTGGACTAGATGACCCCATGAGGTCCCTTCCAGCTCTACTTTCCTACAATCCTATGATTCCTAACTCTCACTGAGATTACAAATGGATTGTCCCTTTTTAGGTATTGCATTTTGAGTACATATTTTTTGTTTTTTGTTTTTTGTTTTTTTGTTTTTAGAAGTGAAGCATTTGAAACTTACTTTACCTTCAATTCACAACCTTACATGGTCCAATTTAGAATATAATGCCTGAATAAAGATGACGAAAGAAGAGGTGTAAGAAAAACAAGAAGCTTAAGATAATGTGGATTCATTCCTTTAGCATAAATTATACTTTGCATAACTTTTTAATACTTTTTTTGTAGCATTCATCCAAATCTAAGTCTGACAGACAGTGATCAGACAGGAAGTAATGTTATTAGTCAAAGGTAAAAAATAATGTTAAATTGCTGGTATTAGGAACACCTTATTTGTCCAAAAATGCCAGGAATTTGGCAAATATTCTTGCTTCTTTGATAAATTAAGTTACATATTGTTCATTGTCTAATGACACTGGTCGGAAGGAAGAAAGGTAGCACTCTCTAATTGAAGAGGATTTAAAGGAGAAGTAATTTGCATTACTTCACACACTTTAGCCAGATTGCTAAAAAGAAACTCATACAAATCCCTCTGTTTTAAAGAAATTTCTCTGTTACTACATGCAGCTACTTCCCAGGGGCTCCCAAAGAAAAGCCTGAGTCAGAAGCTCGTACTATTGCAGTATCTCAACCAAAGAGAACTGGATAACTTTGAAAAGGTAGCACCCAGAGGAATGAAAAAGTGTCTCCAGAAAGGACTACCTCCCTAAGGAACATGACTGAGAAAAGAGTATTGCCTGTTATATTTTATCATTTCCATTTCTAGTCCTGGTCTGGACCAGGGAGTATGAAGTCTTGAAAGAAGAAAATTGAGCTTACTGAACTTAACTTTTAAACTTCAGAAAAGCTTCTGTTTGGCTGTGGATTGGTTGGTTTTTTATCTGACCCAGTTCATCCATCCCTAATCCATAGTAAGGGTTGCATTTATAAATCTACTGAGATTTAATCTTGACAGTTCTTTGGTAGATGCATCTTATTGATTTATCACAAAAATCATTACAACAATTGAGCCGTAACATGTTGTCAAATTACTGAACCAAAGTAAAAGCAAATCCTATATTTGATGGACCAGAGGGGTTAGTAAACAGCTGAGCTTTTTTGCAGTATGAAGCCCTTATGAGCTTTTATTTATTTTATTTTATTTTTATTTTTTTGCTAGGGAGAATAAGCTTCCTTTTTCAAGTTTCTAAGGCACCAATGGCAGAGATGCACTTGTATAAGACAGCTGCAGATTTTAAAAAGATTCAGTTCCTCACAGGAAGTTTAGAGTTCTTTAGGTTTCACAAATGAAAAAAAAATCCAGAAAATAATTTTCATGAAGCTTGAAATTAAATTGAGCATACTGTTAGAATTTCTGTTCATCTAGTTTACTTACTACTTACTACAGATGATCATTTGGTTTGCCAGTTGCCACACACTTAGGGCTTGGAGCCTGATTCTATATGAATATATGTTCTGACTCAGAACTATTCACTTGAGATCTCCAAGAAATGAAAGAAGCTAAAAGTGTGACAGGATGTCAGTGTTTCCACCTATTCACATTCTCACTGATATCCTGTCATACTTTTAGCTTCTTTCATTCCTCGGAGATCTCAGAACAACAGAGACTCCCTATGCCTGAAGAAGGGAGCTTGTGCCCAAAAGCTTGCAAAGAACAGTTTTCCAAATACTCAGCTGGTGTAATAAAAGATATCACATCTACCCAAAGAACCTTGCCTAACTATTAGGCCTGTGAAAATAGGGAAGTATTCAATTTAGATTCATATTCAGCTGATTCAGAGGACAACAATTCGATTTGGAGATTCGGATCACTGCCCCGAATCAATTCGGCCAAATCAAAAATCGGAAGATTCGGAAATATTCAGTGATTTGGCCATAGATTATAATGGGGAATCACTGAAATACCTATAACTTTGTCATATTTGGATGAAAAAAGCAGGGATGGCAGCCCCTTCTGAGGGCATGAAGCCTAACAAGTTTCAAGGAGATAGGTGCAAGGGTTTATGGGAAACTGCACCTCAAGCTTCTGAAAGCAAAACTCATGATGTGTGACTGTGTATGTTAAGGCACAATGGGATGGAAACAGCAGGGATGGTAGCCTATAACAGAGGGCCTTCCCAGTGCTCAAGCAGAAACAGCTCACAAATGGGACAGAAAGCCTGAAGACAGGGGCTTATGTGCCATTTCTACATCCCTCCCCAAGAGCACTGTGATTGGAAGAGGACTCAGGGAAAGATCACAGTCACTAGCCAACTACATAGACTTTCACAGATTTCATAGACATTAGGGCTAGAAGGGACCTCATAAGATCATCAGGTCCAGCCCCCCCACCGCGAGGGCAGGAAGTCAGCTAGGGCCAAAGGATCCCAACCAGATAAATATCCAAATGTTTCTTGAAAATATCAAGAGTAAATGCTTGCACCACCTCTGGGGGGAGTTTGTTCCAGGCCTTGGGGGTTCAGACAGTAAAGAAGTTTTTCCTTATGTCCAGCCTAAAACAGTCTCGCAGGAATTTGTGACCATTGGACCCTGTCATCCCCTGGGATGCTCTGGTGAACAGGTGCTCCCCCAGATCCTGATGCACATCCCTTATGTACTTATAGGCTGCCACCCAGTCACCCCTGAGCCTATGCTTCTCCAGACTAAAGAGTGCCATAGCTCACAGCCTGTTTTCATAAGGCCTGTTCTCTTGCCCTCTGGTCATATGTGTGGCTCTCCTCTGGACTCTTTCAAGCTTCTCCACATCCTTCCTAAATTGTGCAACCCAGAACTGGATGCAGTACTCCAGCTGTGGTCTCACCAAGACCAACTTCAGTGGGAGGATGATATCCTGGGTCTTGCTTGAGATGCATCGGTAGGTGCAAGCCAGAGTTTTGTTCTCTTTGCCAGCTGTGGTATCTATTGATATTCATCCTGTGGTCAATCATGACCCTCAAGTCTCTTTTGGTCATGGTGCTAGCAAGTGTAGCATTGCTGAGCCTATAAGTGTAATGCAGGTTTTTATTCCCGAGGTGAAGCACCTTGCATTTCTCCATATTGGATGCCATCAGGTTTTCACCTGCCCACCTTGTAAGCCTATCAAGGTTAGCCTGGATCACCAACCTATCCTCAAGTGTGAAGACTCTTCCCCAAAGTTTGGTGTCGTCAGCGAACTTGGCCAGTCCACTTTGGACTGCAGTGTCCAGATCATTTATGAAGACATTAAAGAGTACAGGGCTTAGAATGAAGCCTTGGGCAACACCACTAGTCACTGAGTGCCGTGTTGATTTGGTCCCATCAACTACCAGTCTCTGGGTCCAACTTTGGAGCCAGTTCCCCAGCCATTGGACTATGGAGTAGTTGAGGCCACAGTTGCCCAACTTTTCCATGAGGACATCATGGGACACCAGGTCAAAGGCTTTTTTGAAGTCCAAATATATGACATCAACCTCTTCCCTTTGGTCCAGGTGATACATCACTTGGTCATAGAAAAAAAATGATATTGGTCAAACAAGACCTACTCACAACAGACCCATGCTGACTATCCCTCAGAATGCTGCCTTCTGTTCACCTGCCAAGAATGGTTTCTTTCACAATTTTTTCCAAAATCTTCCCAGGGATTGAAGTCAAACTGATTGGCCCATTGTCTTCTTTCCTCCCTTTCTTGAAGATGGGAACAACATTGGGCCTCTTCCAATCTTCCTGTACTTCGCCCGAGCACCACAAGTTCTCAAATATCCTTGCCAGTGGCTGCGCTATGATGTCTGCCAGTTTCTTTTGCACTCTTGTGTGCAACCTATCCAGACCAGCTGATTTATGGGGGTCCAGCTTCTCAAGATGCTTCCTCACAAGATCCACACCAATGGTGGGCATATATTCATCTTCACCCCGATCATCCCACATCTTGTTAGACAGGGTGATTTCTTTGGGCTGGTGAAAAACCAATGCAAAGTAATCATGAAGCAGATTAGCTTTTTCCTGGGTGTTGGTAGTCAGCTGTCCCAGCTGGTTTAGCATTGATCCAATGTTGCCCTTGTTTTTCTTTTGACTTCCCACATATCTGAAGAAGGACTTTTTATTCTCCTTGATTTGTATAGCCAGTTGGAGTTCAATTGCAGCCTTGACTTTTCTAGTTTGCTCCCTGCAGGTGCGGACCAGTGCAGCATACTCCTTGTTAGTAGTGTTTCCTGTTCTCCATCCATTATACACCTCCCTTTTTAGACATACGAGGTCCATGAGTTCCTTGTTGAGCCAAGGGGGTTGTTGAGCCCTTTTACCACTTTTCCTATGGGTGGGGATGGGGATGCAGATGTCAGTCTTTCCCCCACTGCTCCCCCTCCCTCTTCTTAGTTTTTCCTTGCAAGACTGCCTTCCAAATCACTGAATTTCTTAATCTTTTTTTAATCAATTCAGAGAGGGTTTTTTTGTCTGCTAATTCAATTTGGATTCAGTGATTCGGCATCCAAATCAAGCCGAATCGTCTCCAAATTGAATCAGCAAACAAAGCTTCACACAACCCTACTGCCTATGTCCTTATACCAACACAGCTATAACCAAAAACCCTGCAACAGGGGTTTTAAAATATATTTTCTAACCTGTCTGTAATTTTTGTAGATTTTCAGAGTTGGAGAGAAAAAATAAAAATTTCACAGAGTACTAGAGCTTTTGGTTGGTCTAAGGACAGGCAGGCAAATTTCTTTGGTTAGATGTAATATATTTTATTATTAGACCAATTCAGTTAGACCAGCATGGCTACAACCAAAAACTCAGCAACATGGAAGATATCAAAGTTACCATTAGAAATGGCAAAAATTCACAACATGAAGAAAAAAGTACTCAGTTGGTCTAATAAAAGATATCACATCTAAGCTAAGAACCTTGCCTACAGAGTAGCAGATTTATTTTCCTTGAATTGTGGTGGGAAAACATTGCCAAGACCCCTTTGGGAAAATAGGAGATTTATCAGGTTTGATTCTTTTTTAATCAGTGGGCCACACTTTCCAAGGTAAAACAGATTCATTCAACTATATCATTTTAAGTTCTATTCAACGAAATGAAACAGCAGCAACATTTTTTACTTTTTTTTTTTTTTTTTTTAATCTTGGCCTATTTTGACCAGGAAGGATGGTAAGTCATGATTTGCAACATCTTAAATCCTCCCCTGGGGCCAGGATGTTAATACCTCAGTGAAGTGGGTATTAACAAAGGGTTAATTTTAATCTTTGTTAAACTCTCTCTTATCAAAATCATCATGCTACAGAGTACCAATGGCCATTGTACTTCAATATATCAAGCCTTTAGATTTCCTGATATAAAAATGAACTTTTAGATTAATTAAATGCATTTTAAATTCCTTTAAAATATTATCATATTAGAATAAGCTTCATTAATGACAATTTTACATTATGTATCATTGAGATTATCGCTATACCCTGAAAAATAATATATTTATTTCCTATTAATAATTAGAATATTACTATTATATTATTTGTTTCATCATGCATATACAGATATTATTTGTTTCATCATGCACATGCCATAATTTATCACATACAATGCTTTTCTCCCCCAAAAACTAGACCCCCAAAATTTGTATATGTGCATTAAGCAGGAAAGCTGATTTCCTGTCCACAATAGACCCTGCTTTGATTCCTGCTCCACGCAGTGCAACAGCTGTTACACTACCTCTCAGGCACCTGAGGGAGTCAATTGACTTAATGGATTAATGTTCTTCACTCCAGAGATGTTAACAATCACCTCTTCTTTTAATGGTCTTCATATTCCACTAATCAAGCTAACTTTTCTTGGGGCAATTTTGCAGTCTGCTAGGTGCTTCTAGTTTCCCTTCTCCTGTTTCAAAGCCTTGGAGACTCTTTAGCTCTTTCAAAATCATAGATCTACACATGGAGACCAGTCCTTTAGAAGCAGGCAGGGTTTCAGCTTTATTTAAGCAGGAAAGGAAGTGTGAGTCAGCTAAAGATTAGGCTCTGTCCCTAGTTTATGAAGCTATAACTCTGGAAAGCTCTTTTTTCCTTTCATTCTGCCTTTCAAAAATAAGGTGTGCATTATTTTCTGCAACATGTTATATGCAAGAAAATGCAAATAATAATGCTTCTCAATCAAATAATGATCTGGACCAGGACCTCTTTATACCAAGAACTGTATACATATAGCACCACAAAATATATGTAGTCCACACCCCACAATGCTTATTATCTGACTGATAGAGGAGATAACAGATAAATAAAGAAAAACAGAAAACAATGAGACAACGTTGGTCACCATACTAAGGAGTGATTTCAGTGTGTCAGCAACCTCACTTTTCCTATTTTTTATTGTCAGAATTGTAGGAGACTTTTAAGGAATATTTGAAGAAGGATAGCTATCTAGATTTGACAGGGAGCATAAGGAACTGAGTGAGAAAAAGCTAGTTTGAAAATTTAACAAGTGGATGAGGCTGCCATCATGGAGTGATCATAAGCAAGAAGCAGCATATCAGTAGGGAATAAAAGGTGATTGCTAGTGTGGGAGTATATTGTGCAAGCCTTGAAAATGGAGACAAGCAAGCAACTCATGTTTGATATGATACAGAATAGAAACCTCTGAAAGAATTCAGAGAAAGGAATGTCATGATCAAAGCACTGAGCAAGGAAAATGGTGTTTGCAACAACATCTTGAAGAGGACTGAGTTGCATTCATCACATCTCTGGGTGCATCTACAGAAGACACTGACTGCACAGTAGCCATAAAATACTGTGCAGTAGCACATCACAGCACAGACAGTGCTAATATGCTATTCCACAGTATTATTAGGCTACTACACAGTAGCATCACCTAAAAGACTTTTGCCAATACTACTGCGCAGTAACTCCAGATACTGCACATTTGTTTAGTACTTGCTAATACAAACACTAAATAAATGCACAGTAATAAATGCTCACTAGTGTCTTGTGCAGACATGTGCACTGAGTAGCAAAATGAAAAGAGTCTAGACAAGAATCCATTTTATGAATGGTTTCAAGAAAGGTCTGAAGATTGGGTCCAAGCCTTTGTGCTGAGTCCCTGCCCTCTGAAAGGGTTCCTTGGATGTGGGAAGAGCTGCTCAGTCACAAGCCCTGTTGGTGATGAGGCTGTGGTTTGTGCTTGTAGCAGCTCTTGTCCCTGGAACTGAGGCCCCTGGGGCAGAACAGACATTCAACAAATGATTGGTGTGACAATGGTTTGGATGTTATATGAGATGTTATTAGCATCAACAACAAGAAGGAAGCTGACAGAAACAGTAACACATGAGGAACAGTTCCAGAGGTGGTGCAGTAGTGGTGTTGTATCCCTTCTTCCAGACCATAACGCAGAAGCAGAAATAGGGACCTTTTTTAAGCCAGTCCCTGAAGCAAGTAAAAATTCTTTACCTCGCTCCCCATCTGTGCTCAGCATCACATTCCCTCCCTCTCCACTTCCCATTGTTGCTACTGTCCTTGCTTTTTCCAACTGCCTCAGGGGCAGAGGGAGCTCCAGACCTGCTACTGATTCATTCCAGCTGGGCTGCATGGCAAGTCAGGCTTAGCTGGAGAGAGTAACCATGGTGGCAGTGGCCAGGTTCCCCACTCTGTCCAGTCCCCCTAGGTGTTCCCCACCAGCCTGGGAAGTGACTTAGGTCTATCTACCCCAGCTGTTGTCCCTAGCAAAGCCCAGCTGGAGAGGGACAGGAGCAGCTCAGGAGCTCCCCTACACCTAGGGCAGCCAGAGACAGCAACAGCAATTTGGCGGGGGGGAGAGGGGGGGTGGATGGGACGGGTGTGGGATACATTGTGGGTGCCACTGAGTATGGAGGGAAGGAATAGGGTACCAAGAGCTGGAGGGGAGAATTCATACCTGATTCAGGGACTTCAAAAGTCCCCAGTTTCTGCTCCTGCAGCATGGTCTACCCATTCTAATGTTGGTTGGGACAAAAATGGGGGAGGAAGGCAGGAGAAGGGATGCAGCCACCCCTGCACTGCCAGATGTACTTTACAGATTCTTTGAAAATCTTACACCTTTACAAAATTCTTTGATCTGCCTACATGACCCAGGGACATCCATCAAGAACCTATTAAAGGAAGAGTTTTGCAGCTGACACTCATGCTGCCTGGTTACTATATGGGTGAATATATTTTGCCTAGTTTTGTACACACTTGAGTCTCCTAGATTCCAGGTGAGGTTGTGCTCTTTGATCTGTTTAAACTCACATTCTAGCTCTGCTTAGTTCAAATGGAAGTTTACTTCCTAGTTAAAAATATCAGCTCCTGTGATCACTGGGTACTTCCTTCGTCTATGTGAATTGGAACTAAGGTTACAAATAGAAAGCTATTCATGGGTAGGAAATAACTGCTGTCTTCAGGTCTTCTGAAGACTTGGGGTGAAACAATTTAGAAGTAGAAATCAAGAAAATGAAGCCAAATTAGAAGGAGGTCTTTAAAATGCACCTTCAAGTTCTATAAGAACAGCAGGCAGGGAAAAGCAGGAGCTTTTATTCAATTCAGAGGCCTGGAAAGGATGGCATTTAAACCTAAGGAGCTCTTGTCAAAGAGCAAAGGTGAGAAATATACTTAATTAAAAACAGAGTTTCTGAAAAAGATTGGAGAAAAGAGAAAAACATTGTTTCCTCAATCAAAAACTTGAAGTAAAAGGAAACAGCAGTGGAAAAAAATTACCAGCGCTGTGAAAATACCGTTCTTTTCCAATTAAAGAAAAAAACTGATAGAAAAACTGTTTTCCAATAAAAGAAACATCATAGGGGATGTGGAAAACAGGCAATTCCCAAGAAATAAAAGAATATTTTGAAAATAAACAGACCACCACTTAAGATAACTATTTCTGCCACCCTCAATTGTAGGGGGGCAGAATGTCCATAGTTATTATATCCTGCCTGTCACTACTTCTATTGGCAGATGTTGTGAAATGATAGATTTAGTTAATAAGGATCACCATGCCAGCCTGACAGAAGGCACTAGCTGCCACCAGTTAGATTGTCTTTCAGCTCCCAGTGCTGCTCTGTTATAAGGCATCTGCTACTGAGTTCGAATATGAGTTACTAGTGACATCCACATATATGTCTTCAAAAAATATCATTACAGCCCATTTTGTAGGAAACAACATACTTACTGTGACACCAGATGTGCATTTTCTGACAGTTGCTCTGATGTGCTATAGAGCTGCTGCTAGGCAATAATTCATTGGATCAGCCATTAGTGCCATCATGGCTTTGGGTTCAATGTGATGATTAATCTTCTGTCACTCTATAGGTAAGATTAGCTATTGCCAATTTCCTGCCACAAAGCTGCACAGTCAAAGATATATGAAACTAATAAAGATGTATAATACCATTGATTGAATTTAGGGCATCTTGTCTGAAATACCCGTAATGCTTAAGGTCTCTAGTCATGGAGTTCTTTGTTAGGCACTGTACATATAGGGGACCTATACATGTGCAGAGAGGCTGCTCCAACGTGCTATACTTACAACATGTCAGAGCAGACTTGATTAATCAAGTTTGCTGGAGCGTGGTATTACTGCACTCCAGCAGACTCCAGTGTCAAGGGAATCAGCATCCCCACACTGAAAAATGGCAGTGGGGGCACTTTAAATAAAGCTCGCTGCCATTTGCCACCGAGGGGTGCTTACACACATGAGGCTCCGGGCTCTTTAATTAGAGTGCTCTAATTAGAGTAGTCAAATCCTCTCTGATTAAAGTGCCCCCCCCTCCCTGAGCATATCTATAAACACCAATACAAAGCAAAATATGGTCCCCGCCCCAAAGAGTTCATAACCTATATATAAGATAGGGCACAATAAGATGTGGGGGTTCAAGAAATTATTGGTTATCCTGATTTGCATTGAATTGGTGTATCAGTTTTCTAACAATACTCAAGGTTTTTCTTATAGGTATTACAACAAAGGAAAGTTTTAAGGATAGATTTGGAGTATGATAATTAAGTAGCTTTCCCATGTTTGCAGCCCACATGGGAGAAAGTCTGAAGGTGCCTGAAAAATGATTAAGTGAACAGTGGAGGTAGGACCTATAAAGGACCTATTAGAGGTAGAAGATAACATGCCAGTGGTGAATGAGATATGATATATCATCCTTTCAGATCTTTTCAGTAGCAAATAACTTTGCAGTGATGACATTCTTGATACATATTAATAGGTCAATGTTGTAGCTGTCAAATATAGAGATAAAGATGTTGCAGTAACCAGGACACACTATTATAAAAGCTAAGGTGAGAGTTTTAATTTATGGATGTACAGGAAAGGCTTATATCTTAGATATACAGAAATAATGTTTAATATTAATATGTAGTCCAGATACGAGCACCTAAAAAGATCTGCAAGCTGAAGAAGGTGTCTGTCCAGGGCCTGAATAACAGGTGCTCTAAAATAGATGCATCCATGAGTGGATCTATGATTTTGAAAAGGAAGATGCAGATGATACGATCCTTTATCACATACATGATGATTCATTTTTCTCCAGTTAAAAACAAAAAAACCAGGAAGCTTTGCTAATATGCTAGAACCTAGGGCTACATTATTCAGTTTAAGACTGAAGCAAAAACAAATATAATTTTATTGGAATGTGCATTAATTTTCTAGATCATATATTATGTATAAAAGCCCACAACAAACAAGGCAACAATAATCAAAATACATTGTTTCTTTAGTCTTATTGTCATTCGGATTAAATCTACGTGTCGTTCAAATTCATAAAACAAAATCTGACCTTCTCAAGCATGTTGGCAGTGCACTGTTTTGCTGAAAGTTATTTCAACACCTGAGTTGATGTTCACCTGAGTTAATGTCTTTAGTGCTAGAGTTAAAAAAAGTCTCCAGGGCTGTGAGATAAAAGCTATATTATTAGGAACATTTAAGAGACAACAAAACCACAGAAGAAAAACTACTTTGATTAGTGGAACAGCATGACCACTTTAAAAAGAGAGAGGGTTGTAAACATTTGGGGAATGAAGAGTTTAGAAGGAATCAGATAGATTATAATGAGCCATTAAGTCAATTGACTCCTTAACTGGTGCCTGAAAAGAAATGCTTCTGCCACTGCTAGGCAGTTTGTTTCAAATGTTGGGTGGAACAAAAATGACAGAGTTGCAACTGTACCACTGTGCCCTCCCCGGATCCACCCCAAGAACATCCAGGATTTATGAGACATAGGCTTAGGTTTTTTGGACAGGAGAAAAGGGGTCTGAAAGTTGTCACCCTAGGGATAATAGCTGAAATTGCATTTGTTGATGATTTTGCCCAAAGATTAATTTGTAAAGAGAGAACAGAAAATGGAAGGGATGGAGCCCAGTGGTAGTTTCATAGAAGATGGAGGGAAGATAAGAAGGATCCTCAACTACGTACTAAGTCAGTGGTGGCACATGCTCAGCAATTAATTCCTCATTTTGTCTCAAACAGCAAAGCCAAAAGAGTCAGCAAATTTGTTGTTGGATGTGTTCTACAAAAATAAGCTAACAGCAATGGTACTGGAGTAATTATACCACATTTAATGGAAAGCAAGCATACCATTTTGGAAAAACAAACTGCAGCAATATAGTTTATGTAAAAGCAACAAGTATTGTGGCAACTAAAAAGGCTCAAACACCATTGATGCACATAACTTGTTCACATTGGCATCAGGGTAGAAGCAACAGTAAAATATTACCAAAGTTAGTTTCCATTGCTTTCTTCACTGTTTGGATATTGTGGTAGAAAACATGCCTTTAATTGAACTACCATAAAAATGTCACATGTTGCCATAAAATATTTCACATACTGCCATAAAATATTTCACATATTGAAGAGAAGCCTTCAGAAATGCGTTAATTTGGTTTAATCCAGAAAAATAAACAACAAAAATAATATGCAAGATTTTTCTTGTAATCTGACTTTAATTGCACTCCTTTGATCATAACTGGCTAAATATTCTGCAGGACAGAATTCCCTCAGTCTGGGAAAATCCTCAGATGGTACCAATCTGGCAAGATACCTGCTATTCAACCCCCAGGCTCTTATACCGGTAGCAGTTATAGGCAGGGTTATGACCACCTGGGGAAGACTTACCATCTGATACCACTCAAAGAAGCCCTGAGGTGGCATTACATACACAGAAACCAGCTTAGTGAGTGTAATAGTTTTAATTTACTACCTTGCATACCTCCTCTGTCCAGCAGAGACTGGGTACATCACATCTGGACTAAAGTCTCCACTGGGGAAAGATTACAAAAACAGTCTGTCTCAAAAATGAACCATATAATGGTAGCTCCCTCACAGTTCATCCTTCAGGGGGCAGATTGATGCCTCTATATTTAAAGATACCTCAGAAGAGGGAATGACATCTCCTCTCAGTTGCATAGCAACATACACCCAAATGATAGTTAGCAGCATTGTGATATACAATATAATCTTCCTCTTCTGAAGCATGGCAAATGGCAATGTTAAGATGATAGATAGAAGATTAGCTAGATATACAAAAAAATACATCACCCATTGCAATGGCATCTAGAAACTGAAGATTAACAAAGCCAATTACTTACAATATCTACAAAATGTGAATTATCCCTCCTACCCATCATCCAGCAAATTAAGTTCCACATACAATAACTGTATACCCAGTTAGGAAATTGCCTGACTAGCCTTCTCACGTTAAACTGCAAGACACAGTCATAGATGTATAATGTATTCCTGAACACACAAACCAGATGGAACTATATTACAATGGCAACTATATAAAGTTCTCCTTTGCTAATCTTGAAGCCAGTTTTACTTGAGGTATAAATTCCTGTATGCAGCTAAAACATGTGGCTTTTTATTTCTTGAGCTATATTCTGACAGTTTTATTTTTGCTTAATACAATTTTACTTACATAGGTCTGGAACTATTTGAATTCATAAATGCCAAACAGGTGGTCGCTTAAGCAACAACTAGTTTCTGCGGCATTTTAAGACTTCACCTATATTTTTCAGTTCAAGTGGGTTTTGTTTTACAAGTAATCCTGAAAGAAAATCAAACCAGCAACAAACCAACAAGAATTGTTTCAGTGTAAAAATACAGCACTAAATGTGGCTTTTCTTCTTTTCACAATGCACTAAATGTGGCTTTCTAACCTGTTGTGATATATGCTGACTATGTGATATCAGTTAAGGCAGTGCTGTCCAGCCTCTAAGGAGCCAGGAGCCCAACATCCCATGGGCTGTGTCAAGAAATCACCTGGTAGGGCTGGGGCCCTTGCCTTCCTGGGGTCTGGTGTGGGTGCACTATTGGGAAGGTGGCTCAAGGCGGTTGCTTTCCACTACTTCCTTTGAACCGCTCTCACCTGCCAGACTTGATGGAACATTTAAACTAATTGGGAGCTGGAATGAGTTGAAAGCATGCATCCTTGAGTCTCTCCCAGGGTTTTTCCAGGGGGGCTCTTCCTCCGCTCGATACTCCCCATCCCCATCCCCTCTTGTACCACATCAACACAGTTGGTAAATACCCTAGGCCAGTAATCTGGCACCTGGTCTTGATTTGGCTATGCCCCAGGAGGTCAACTAGTCAACCACGGCTTAGTTGATTAAGTTTTTATATTGCCTGTTTGGGCCTGACTTGCAACACCTGTCTCTGCACAGTCACTCTCTCACCAACAGTTTATGACCCATGGTGGGTATTCATTCAACCCAGGGCCACTAAGGTTATTTCCACCAAAAAACAAACAAAAAAATCTCAATTAGGCTCCAACATGGAGATACCTAAATGGTCAATCTGGCCCATCTACTGAGCATCTGGGTGCTGTGTCCATCCCATAGTCTGGAACGTCAGATCCTGGGCTTCTCCATTAATTCAAAAAAAAAAGAAAGACCATAAGGAAAAAGAAAGGAAAAGGAAAACAAAGCATGTTAGGGCAGGGATCAGCCGGCCCTTCTATTTGGCTGTCAATGGCACCTTTCAGCATCTTTGGGGCTCAGTCTTCCCAACTTGAAGACTCACATATTAGGCTTCCAAGTCCACCCTGCTCACTGCAGAGACAATCTTAATGGAGATAAAAAAAACAGAAGAATGAAATAATCCACAGTCTGCTGACTCGCCAACCCTGGGGTGGTCTCTTCAAATCCAGCTGAACTGATCTCTTGTCCTTCCTTCCTGGGGCTGGCAGTTTTCACCCCAGCCTCACAGTCCACCATTGCTGCCTTCACTGTTGAAGGGTGGCAATCCTCCAGCTGCCTCTGCTCTGCAGGCATTCCTCCCTGCCCGCTGGAAAACAGCCATTTCCGGCCAAAGCAGAATCCAGAAGTGCTCTGCTCCCTGGCTCTCTGGCATTCTCCCCATGCTGCCCCTCTCCATGGCTTGAAATGGCTGGCTGCTAGCTCCTTCCTCAAATCCAGAGGGTGCACCGGCTTTGAAAACACTGCAGCGCCATTGAGGATGGACCCAGGGCTCCTTCTCTCCCTAAAGTGAGCCCTCCATCCCTTGCAGCCCTGGGCTCCACACACTGTCCTGCCTTCTCTCCCTCACAGGCTGCACTTGTGGGGGCCACAGCAATGGGGACATGGGCTTCCAGGACCATCAATCACATCCCCCCCCCCCCAACTCTGCCACACCAGATGTTTGCCCCCTCTTCCTTGGTACATTATGGACCTGAGTGCCCCACTTAGGCACTCTGGGCTGCAGGCTCCTGCAACACTGGAAGCTGCACCATGCTGCACCTGAGGCAGGGTAAAGAAAGCAAAGGGGAAGAGAACCCAGAAACTCTGGCTGATTCTACAGAAGTAGCAGCCAGGTTGCAGCCCTGTAACTACAATTTTACCCCTTGCAGGCCACAAGTTAGACCATGGGTCCCCACAAGCCCATCGCACCGGCCAGGAAGTGGCCATGGCACTCCCAGAAGAGGCCACAGCGCTCCCAGAAGCAGCCATAGCACTCCCACTTCCTGGCTGGCGCTTGCAGGAGGGGCACCAGTGCTCCAGTCTGCCCCCCTCCCCACAGCCACCACCTGAGTGGGAAGTGTGGCCTGTCAGGGGGCGCCCCAGCACTCTCAGCGGGTGCCCGTGCACTCCCTACATGTCACCACTGAGTTGAACAGTCCTGAGTTAATGCTGTGTTCCCACTACCTCAGCCTCTATTACTTTTCTAAACATGGCTGGGGACCATTTTCCTGTTTCTGTTGACTACATCTATGCCATGTTCCTTAACCCATCCCTCCAATGCTCTCAATCTTTTTCTATCTTTAAATCTCCCCAAAAATGTCCCTCTCTTTAGCATTTGTGGTAGACTGTCTCTGTGAAATATTTTCTTATTTCACCCATGCACATCTATTAGTGTAACTTACTTTAATTATTTGTTAATCATGCTCACTCATGTATAAGACAGAAGAAAACACAGTCTCTGCTCTGGAGAGGTTAAGGCTTAGATACAAACATAACATGAACTGTTGTATCTGCCAATTGACAGCAGAAGCAGGAGATTGTTTAGCCAGTTAATGAAGTAACATCTTCTACCTAACTGTTGAATACACTGCTTGCACAGCATTCAAATTATAGCAGCTACAATTTCAAACCACAAATCTGTCTTCATGGTCAGGCTCTGGCACCACTGAAGTTAATGGGAATTTTGACTGGGGCATTTCCAAATCATTCTGAAGTGGAAGCCTTCAATGAATTTCAAGCAAACTGCAGATGAGCCAGGAGTCACTGTGCTAAACTTCCTTGTACTATTATTCAGCAGCTTCATTTGCAACCTTTATTCATATTAATTTCTGTATCATTCATCATCTAAAGATTATCCAAACAATTGTTATGGGTGGTTCTTCAAAGGATTTTTGCTTTAGACCTCAATCATGAAAACTCCTTTGAAATACTAGAATGTATTTAATATAGAAAAACTGTGATATAGTGCTTCTCTGAAAATATTCTAACAACTTATCAGACTAAATTGGTTGACATTTTAATTTCAATTATGGCAGTCTTAACTCCTAGTGGAACATCTTAAGATCTAATCATAAAGGTCAGAGCAGAAGAAATAATATCCTGGAATCAAACTCAAGTACGTGTTCTTGCTCTGGATTATAAACATGTTTTTATATTCTACGTATATCTATACTAGGGAATATTTTAGACATATTTCTAACACAGATTTCTATATTTCTGTGGGATCCTCAGGACTAACAACCTGCAAACTAGAAACCAGAAATTAAAGAACATATAATGAATTGTGTGCCTGAAATATTTCCAGCAGTCTACACTTGAGTTTACAGCATTGCTGACTGAAGCACCTTTAACAACCCTAGTATAGATAAGGTCTAAGAAATTAATTGGTGAATATACATACTTGTTAAATTGGCCCTTCCCCTTTTCAACCTCAAATTAAATTTCTCAAAATAGTATTTAATTTGCATTTGAAAAAGCAGCTTGAATGTGAATTAATTAAATATTGATTGCTCAAAGAGTACTTATTGAAATTTGGTAGAAATACAAGAGATAAGTGGAGTTGCTAGGTCATTTACACAAAACAACTTCTGCAATAGATGTATAATTACATTCTTATTGTTTGAATGAACTCACATTGTTTCTTGAAAAGGAAGTTCAGCTATGTAATTGGTATGTAATATGGCCAAAGGGAATTTACCAGTTCTTAGTTAATACTTAGTCAATTATGCCCTTAGATTCTTGCTAAAGTCAACATATTGGGCCCTAACAGAGTAGGGAATGAAAAATTTTAAAATGTTAATAATATATTTGAAAGCATGGCACCCAAAACTTTTCCTCAACTGATATAAAGCATATTGAAGTCAATGAGGGTCTTCCCATTGACCTCAGTGACTTTTGAATCAAGGTTTTGGTGTCATCTTTGTGGAGACTCAAGAATACATATAATAGTTTCTTAGAAACAAAAATACATGTAACTGTTTTGAAACAGTACTCCCCAGAGACATTCTTGGAGGTTTGTATAATCAAATATTTTGAGATTTAAACCAGGGGTGCTCAGTTCCCAGCCTGCAGGTCAGATCTGGCCCATACTACCACATCTTCAGGCCTGTGGTGGCAAGGGAGCAGTAGCACCACTCCCAGACTGCCAAATTTCTGTACAGAGAGCTGTGAGCCCTGTGCACTGGATGAGGCACCTGATCCCAGCATGCAGAGCCAGGCTAGGGTGGTGCCAGGCCCCAGGGCTCAATCCTGGTATGAGGACTGGGAAGGGCAGTGCCAAATCCCCAGGACCCAATCCCAATACAAGAGCACAGAAGGGGATGGCACCAAGCCCCAAGGACTGAATGCCAGCACATAGGAGTCAGGAGGGGTAGTGTCCAATTCAGCCCACAGACCAGTCCTGCACCACTCATCTGGCCTGTGTGTCCAAAAGACTGAATACCACTGGTTTTGATAGTTATGGACTGGCATCTTAAAAGAAGCTGGGTTCTGAGAAGATTTCACTTACAAAGTGATCCACTGAATAAAAAGGTTTAAGTTGCACTTTAGAAATACTCCTAGACTATAATAAACAAACAAAGTAGAAACAAATGATATACAAGAAAGCTGTGCATTTGCCATTGTTTTACTTATGCATTCTTTCTCTAAGAATTTCAAGACATTTCTTCCTGGTGTACAAGTGCGGCATCTTCGCTACAGCCAATTTGCTTCCCCTTGCAAACCCATTCTTTTCCTTCAGTAGAACTCAAGTGGCCTGATCCAGCACTTCCTACTACTCTTTGCAGCTAGAAATATCTTTCATATACTGGGGATGAGATAAATGCCCGAGATCTCCATTTTGACTTTTGGCCATGGAAGAATGAAGCTATGAGGCAGGCTCACTGCATCCAGAAGATACCTTATCAAGGATTGTTGGAGAAAGTCAGTCATCTGTCTCAGTGTTCTAGCTAATAGACTAGCTGGCCCTCAGTGCAAACCCTGTAAAGCAGCTAGACTTCCTAAGAGATAAGCACCAAGTGAGGGATAGAGGGAAGCCAGAGTTTCTTGGGGAAACATACCAGTAGGGGATACATTTACATTTACGTGCTGACCCAAAATGAACCCATGAACTGAATCTCTGAATATTCTCTAATCTTTAGTGTCAGTTCGGAGGAGTCTAATGCATCCTCAAGGATTTATGTCTGGCCCAACTGATGAAGCAAGCCCTCTGCTTATGAAAGCTACCCTGCCTTCTGACAATCTTATTTAACATCTTTCTTTTAAAAAAAAAAGAGCTGTATTTAGCTGTACTGCTAAAAAGAAGCTCACGGCATTAGTGTGTCAGAAATTAATGTATGCTTTCTCAATGCTATGTGACTGCAAAAAAAAAAGAAAAGAAAAAAAAAAGGTCAGTGCAATCTGAGGCTGCAAATACACAGACCAGTGTGTATTTAAATGCTGTATACACCTTGGCCAATACTAAGAGAGCACTTGAGGGTACTGAGGGTATTATAGTCCTAATATTGGTCAAGAGAAAATGCATGCCAGAAGGAAAACAAAGAAAAACAGAAGGAACTGACTTATCAGGAAAGTCTAGGTAAACAGAATGTACAAATGATCGGCTACATAATCAAAGGTTTAATCAGATTCAAGGACAGAAAGACATTATTCCAGGCAATCAAAAATATATAATGATAAGTTATGGGCTATAATTGAGTAAAAAAAAGGAAAAATAAATCCACAGATAGAAAAGATGGCTGCAAGGGACCTTGAGAGGTCATCCAGTCCAATCCCTGCCCCAACTATAATTAAATCACTCCTGACAGATGGTTGTTTTACCTGTTCTTAAAAACCTCTGGTAATGGAGATTCCATAACCGCCTTAGGTAATCAATTCCAGTGCAAAACTATTCACAGTTACAATATTATTTTTTGGGGAAAAGGGGTTCCCTTCTCCTAAATCTCCCTTCTTGCAGATCAAATCCATTACTGCTATTTTTCCTATCCTCAGTGAGCATGTGGAGCAATTTATTATCTACCTCCATGGAGGAACTTTAATGTATTTGAAAAGTGTTATCATGACCCAAGCTCAGTCTTTCAATCTTTTCTTCTATATCAGGTTTACTAGACTCTTTCATTCTTGTTACCCTTCCCTACATTCTTTCTGATTAGCCTTCATCTCTCTGGAAATATGGACTAAAAACTGGATGCTGTACTCCAGCTAAAATCTTACCTATGCTGCAAGTAGAACATAAAGTTTACACCATGTGCTTTTTATGTGGCACTCCTATCTCAATATGACATTTAGGGGTTTTTTGCAATAGAATGACATTGTTAGTGCAAGTTCGGTTTATGTTCTGCTGTAGTCCTTAGAACCTCTTACGCAGAACTGCTGTTTAACCAGTCATTCTTCACTTCGTACTGGTACTGTTGATCATTCCTAAGTATAGTATTTTGTGTTTATCCTTATGGAATTGAGTCCAATTCATTTCAGGCCAATTTTCAATTTGTTAAGATCATTTTGAATTCTAATACAAAATCCCTATGTAATATAAAGTGTCTGCAGTCCTTCCTGGCTTGCTTTTTTCTGCAGATTTAATAAATGTGTTTTTTATTCCATTGTGCAAGTGATTAATGAAGGTCCTGACTAGTCAGACACAGCAATGGGTGTGTTTTCCTCTTGTGTAGCCCCAAATGGTAAGGGTTCATTTTCAAGACCCTATACCACATCAAAACACAACCATAGTGCAGTGGTCACTCCTGACAACTTTCAGACCCCATGGAATTGTACTAGGCTGGACACCTGCAGAACCTCACTTCATGCATCATTTCAGTCTGAGAATGAACTGATAACTACATCTTTGGTAATGTTTTCCAGACAGCTGTGCATCTACTTCACAGTGGTTTTATGTAAACCATATTTCCCGAGTATGGTTATAAGAAAGTCAAGTGAAACAATGTTGAAAGTCTCACTAAAATCAAGATATATCACATCTTCTGTTCTCTCTTCTCCACAAGTCTGGTTGCCCTGTCAAAGAAAGAAGTTATATTGGTTGAACATGTCTTGTTCTTAACCAAATCCATATTGCCTGTTACTTATCACTTTTATCAGTTTCTAGTTTCTTACAAATAGATTGTTTATTGATACAAGGATCTTTTTAGGAACTAATTTAGGTCGACTCGTCTATAATGACCTCAGCTTCCTTATTCTGCAGCCCCTCCCTACAGGTAGCACTCTGTCCTTTTCCTGTGTTCTGGAATCTCAGCCATCCTAAAAGAGTTCTCAGAAATTAGTGATAACAGTAAATCTGGACTAGGAAACTCAGATATGGTAATGAGCATCACAATACATATGCAATAAGACAAAATATTTAAAAACACACTGTAATGTCTCATTGACAGTACATATAGTATAAAATCCAGCCGAGTTTTTTATTTCTCTTTTTTTGTCTATGCACTGTGTCTGCAACATCCAGCTCACATACGCTTATGGAAGGTACTTGAATCTACTAATCAGTCTAAAAACCTTTACAAGCCTTTTGACTTTTCCATGGATTTAGGCTTAATTCTCAAAAGCCACTACTAATATATTAGTGATTGAGGAATTAATTCCGCTTTCACTCTTAACCCATATTCATTTCTCACTTTGTTTTGCTCTACACATTGCAATTTTTTACAAAAAAAAATACTTTCAGCATAATTAATTTATTGATAGTATCCAGGCTGAAGTAGGAGGGAGGAGGAGAGAAATCACTGGTGGTTACTTTCCTATACCATTAAGGTAGACAAACTGTCCACTCAGCAACACATTTAATGACATGAAAGACTACTAAAAAATAAATCTATTCTGCATTGATTTGTACAGCTATTATAAAAATCAGAGAACAGAACTTAAAAGGGAGCACACTCCCCATTCTGAGGCTTGGAAATACTGCACCCAGTTTCCAAGAACAGACCAAGAAAGCAACCTCATATTTTCAGTTTGTTACAAGGTAACTGGATGCACTGAACCTCAACAAACACCAATGTCAAAATTGATGTTTAACTGACTGCCTGATTAAACCTAATTACCATCTTATCTGAGGCATTCACTGTTCACTGTTGCCATTTTGTGACATTTAGTTAATGTAATTACTTAACAGATCATCTGTTTACTGGAGGTGTTATATATTTAGTTTTACTTTGTCTACACTCCGAATGAGAACACAAAACTGTCCAAGCTCCAGACAGGGTAGAAACCATGAGTGGGGTAAGGAAGAGGCAATGCCATTTTATGATGGCCAGATTTTTGGGTTGCCAGAGACCAGTTCAACTAATGAATACATATAAACCCACAGATTAATGGATGAAGCACAACACTCACCACATCCCATCTCACAAGCCATGGCTTTATCATGTTCAGGAGCAGGAAGCAAATTTTGTTACCCAGCTTTATGTTACAACTAGATTCTGCTATGCAGGGAGAATTTAACTCAATGCTACATTGACTTTGGCTTTGAGAATTTTCATGTTCCATTTTTGCTCCCCTAGCAGTAATACTTATGTACCTCACAATGGCAATATGAAAATTAATTAGTTATTACTTGCAAACCACTAGACCACTAGCAGTCTAAACCACTAGTTTTCAGTACTACATATTTCATGGTAGGGAAGCATATGATACAAGGAGCTGGCAAAAAGGTTGTGAAGTTATCATGGAATTATCTCTGCAGCACATACATACCTGACAATCAACCAGAATCTTTCTTATATTCTTCAAACACTCTCCACAAATATGAGCCACTAGTAAAAAACAGATTCTGTTCTTAAGAGTGATATACCATTTTTACTGAATTCCAGGATGAGGGTTGTTTCCCCATATAACATGGAGAAAAAAGCCCCTTGTCTTAGCATTGAGTATGAGACAGTGGGGACGAGCAGGCAGCTGCTGTGGCTCTGGCTCCAGTCCTTACCCAGGATTGGAGCCAGAGCTACAGCTGCTGCCTGCAACTCCCACCACCTCTGTTCCTGCCTCTCCCCTGTCACAGCCTCAGGCGCCCCCATTGACATGACCCATTGGTTTACCTTTGTTCCGGCTCCAGTCCAGCCTGGGGCATGAGGTACATTCAAGCCCAGCCTGGCAGAAATGGTGGTGGGGGCATGGTAGCTCTGGAGCCTAACCACAGCTGCCACCATTGCTATTGGGCTGGCTAGGGACTGGAGCAGGAATGGGCACCAGTTCCCAAACAGAAATGGAGCTGGAGCCTGCCAGAACAGAACAAGGCCAAGTGGTGTAGGGGAGAGATGAGAAGAGGCAGTGGGATGGGGATGCCAGAGGATGAAGCAGGACTTAAGCAGGGGAGAAGACAGGGGGGGAAGGTGGGGAGGAGGAAGGTGGCCCAAGGATGTGGGTAGAGGGGCAGGTGCCAGGAGGAGGGCAGGGGCAGGCAGCAGAAGGCAAGGTGTGGTGGGGGCAAGAGCAGGGCTCAAACTGCTTTATCCCCCCATCACTGCCTGCCTCCTACTGCCAGCCCTTCTGCCACTGCTTTCCCCACTGCTGGGGGCGGAGGCGGGAATTTAAGACAATCCTCCAATAATTAGATTTCAGACACAGAAAATTATAACAAATATAAAAATTTTCCATGCACACAAATCTAACAATTGAGGGGTCATATTAAATTCAGGGTTCTCTTGATTTTAGATAAATACAAAATTATTAATCAATTCATTGTATATGGGCAAATATACGTTCCCTTTTGGTACAATGCCTCGCCCATTTAATATCTTCTCCTCCTGCAGCACTCCTACTGTCCTAGGAGTAAAATTCCATGAATGAATACCAGATTTAAATACTATTTCAATTCTCTTACAGAATCAGTGGAGGAGACTATGTTCTCAGTTGCACAGAAACTGGTGTTACTGTGCGGTAGCGTCCCCACACAACCTGTGGACACTGACTGTTCAGTAACTCATTACTACTTTGCAGTAGCTCATTACTACTGCATATCAGTGTTGTACCATGGTTTGTGCTATGCAACAATACTGCACAGTAGTAATGAGCTACTGCACAGTAAGTAGCTGGCCTTGTCTGGACATGGCCCCTATGTAACAGTTAATGATGTGGACATTGGAGTCAGAAGTGGACTGACCAAGTTCACCGATGACACCAAACTTTGGGGCAAAGCATCCACACCAGAAGACAGGTGGGTGATCCAGGCTGACCTGGACAGGCTCAGCAAATGGGCGGTTGAGAACTTGATGGTGTTTAACACTGAAAAATGCAAGGTTCTCCACCTTGGCAGGAAAAACCTGCAGCATCCTTATAGGCTTGGCTGTACTACGGAAGAAAGACTTGGGGGTCATCATTGACCACAAGATGAACATGAGCCTGCAATATGATGCTGAGGCTACTAAAGCAACCAAAATGCTGGCTTGCATCCATAGATGCTTCTTAAGGAAATCCAGGGACATGATTCTCCCCTTGTACTTGGCCTTGGTGAGGCCGCAGCTGGAGTACTGCGTCCAGTTTTGGGCTCCACAATTCAAAAAGGATGTGGAAAAGCTTTAGCCTGGAAAAGCGCAGGCTCAGGGGTGATCTGATGGCCACCTATAAGTTATGGAGATGTGGAGATGTGTTGGCAGGTTTTCTTATCCTGGCATGGTCTGGATCCACTTGGTGTGGTTTTGGTCATAGGGAGTTTGCTAACAACATTTGGTAATGAGGTTAGTGCATGTTTAAAGGCTAGAATGTTTAAAGGCTAGAATGGGTGATTCTGGAAAGGTCTCTTTAAAAATTGGGTCTTCTAGTCTGGGTTGCAATTGTCTGAAGATTTTTCATCTAGGCTCCCAGGAAGGATAGTATGTCATAACTAATGGTGTGCAATTGTGAGGATTTTCTTTTTGTACTGCAACAATTCTTCGTGTGGTATCTGGATGGCTCTTTCAAAAATGTAATCTATCTCCCTGGAGGAGTGTCTTTTATTAGGTGATCTAATAAAATATTTTACCTCTACCCAAAAAATCTTGCCAGGACAGAACTTTGAAGACACTGGATCCAAAGAAAATGTTAAAGGCCTTAGTAGTGGTGATTTCTCAGAGGCTTGGATTCAATAACCAGCTTACAAGTCCCCCTAGGAAGGTTTGTTCCCTGGGACCCTCTGCAAAACCAAAGAATGCAGAGTTAATTTTATATAGCCCATATAACCAACAGATTTTATTCCCCCAATTTCCAAACCAAACCACAAGCATTCTCAAATCAGCAACCTCCCACAGTACAAATCTCTTTCTTAATTATATCTCCAGGAGACCTTGTCCATACTAGTTTCCTAAGAGAAGTACCACAGACAGCAAAGAAGAACAGCAATTTGATGCCATCTCTCTTGAGCTACAGATCTCTCTCATGGTTTCTTACTCTTTGTCCTAGAGTTTTCAACAGAAACTGATGACAACTGAGATGTGTAGGCAAAACAGAGGAACATGATGTTCTGGAAACATGCAAACAAACAAAAAATCAAAACCTTCACACACTGCTTCATTTTTAAGAAGTTATTCCATAGAAAAGATTCTGGCTCTGGTCTTCCCCATAACTAAGAGCCGGACAGCAACTTAAGTGACCACATTTGAGCAGCAAGTTGCAGAGTGAAGGAGGACTTCTGGGGCAACTTCCACTCCATATGACCACTTTGAGGCAATGGACAGCCAAACATATACTTGCACCTATATTTTTGCTACCCCAGCAAGTATTAGCACAAGAGTGACATTTTAAACAATTGTGATTGAGGTTCAGTGGCATCACTACTTTGGCAAAGTCAGATGGATCAAGGTGACAGGGCCCAAATATGCATCGGCAGTCATAGAATTAAAATTGCCCTCCCAAATTTTCTCCTGACCCACTACTTTGCCAGTACCCAAGCCTCATCCAGAGGTCAGTTACTAAGCAACCCTTTGCGATTCCAACCCACATAATTTCTAAGACCTCTGAACCTTCCTGTAGTTTTCTTTCCCATGGGAGGTTTCAATATAGTCTTCAAGTTGCAAGACTAAAGTCTCTTGCCAACCTCTCTAAAACTCTAATTTATATTCCCATAGCCCACACATAAAAATTGAAGGTTTATCTTGAAAAAAACTTCGAATTGTAAAATTCCCTCATTACTGGCCATCATTTTCCTAGGTGTGCTTTTTTATTCTATATATATAAAATCCTTTGTCTGCCCGTAATGCTTTATTTGCACTCTGATTGGCTGTCTCGGCAGCCAATCAGAGTGTGAATACAGCGTTATGGACAGTAGGCAGCAAAGTGTTGCCATGACAGTAGAGACAAAGGTGGTGGTGGCACAAGGGGGGGCATGGGGTTGTGGCTGCCATAGTGGGGGGGGACAAGGCCCCAAACCCAAGCCATGGGGGGGAAAGGAGTTGGGCCCAAAGCAATGGGGGAGGGGGGCAACAGGGTCAAGCCTGAATTGTGGAGGACAAAGCTGGAGGAGAGGAGTGGGGGTGCAGGGCCGGATGCTGGACTCTGTCCCTGCTGGTCCCCCAGGTGAGTGTAGGGGGAATGGCTCTGGCCCCAAAGTGTCAGGGGAGAGGGTGGGGGAAGCAAGCCTGGCCCCAGGCCTCTGTCCCCACCCACTCCCCCCTGGCAGGTGGTGGTGATGGAGTGAACAGGCCAGCAGTGCTGGCCCTGGCCCCCCGGTCCTTGCAAGCAGCAGCAATGGAGCAGATGGAGAGAAGGCAGGGGCAAGGCCAGTGCCCCTGGCCCTTTAGGCAGCAGTAATGGAGCAGATTGGGGGTGGGGCCAGCAGCAGATAGAGTGCGGGCAGCCTGGCCCCAGCCCCAAAGCAGTGTGGGGAGGGGAAGCAGGCCTGGCCCCAAAAGTTGGAGGGGTGGGGCTGGACACAGGCCTCTGTCCCAGGCTGCCCCCCACCCCTCCGCCTGTCATTCTTGGTGGGCAATTGACTAGAAATGTCATACTGTTGGATGATCAGACAGCTAAGAACTCAGATTTTCAGTACTGTTTTTGAAACAGAGAGACCTCAAACTAGCCATTGAGCATCTACACCTAGCAACTAATATATTAAAAGAATTGCTTAAATTCAGAGTATGCAGCACATCTCGTAAGCTTAAGTATCCTTAGTACACTTGGCACACATCTTGTACACTTAGAACACATATTCTTATAGGTACTATAACATGATCAGAGACTAGAGTGTGTTTAATGCTTGGCCTGCCCTTGAGTCTGCTGGATTTATGTAAGTAACTGATTAATGATTTCTATGTTGTGTCATGTCTGAATACTAATTCCAGGAGTACATTCTGCTTTCTTTGACACACTGAAAAGGAACAGCATGCCCCAAACTGAGGGTATGTCTGAATAACAGTATGAACTATTAAGTAGTAATTGTTACAACAATCTTGGAATAAGAGTAATTTAAATTTAAATTGTTGTAATCTTCCCTCATCATTATATACCTTTGTTCTCTCAGTTTTAGGTTTTTTTCAGTTTGTGTCTTTCACAGTATTCTTTGACAGCAGATATCCATGTGCGCTTTCAATTTTCAATAACTTGAAAATAAGCATACAGTTAAAAAGTCAGATAATTTGCCTAGTGATATAGAATGTTTTATACAGGAATAAACATGTAAGTGTTAGGCTCAGGTGCCGCTAATATGGCAAACAAGTATGGATCTCAAATTCTAATCTCTGAATATATGTAAAGATCAGTTCTTAATTCCCTGGAAGTGGGGCACAGCACAGAACATGTTATACTAATTCACAGCTTCAGGGTTCCCTTATTTCCTATTATAATCTCATTCTAAATCTCTGCCTTGGATATTTTTGTAACATGTTTTCAAAAGCCCAAGCACATAAACTGGTATCTGCTTAGCTGAGCAGATCCTTAGCATCTTTTCATGTTTTTATTGCCAAAATGATATAGAATGCTCACTAGCATGGTTTTATTTAAATCAGCAAACAGAAATAAAGAACCAAAACCCAAAACCTTTTAAGTAAATAGATCCTTACAAACCTGTTATCACAAATATAATGGTTTGGAACCTAAACTGTGGTCTGACTCTTCTACGCTGCTCTGGCAGTACAAAGGAGTCAGGAAATAGGCAAGTCTATTTTCTATTCCTTGCTTTCATGAGACATCACAAGGTCTGGGACAGACATCGCATAAATCAGTTTGACCCAAATCAGTTAAGTCTGATACTACATTCAACCAGGTTTATCTCAAACCTGTTTCAGCCATTTTCAAACTGGTTTATGTGTTCTGTTTAAACCAGTTTCTGATCACTTAGACCAATTTATGTGTAATGTCTGCCCCTAGTCCAATAGGTGGAAGGCCCTTTGGGACATGTATTAGCTGATGCAACATTTTTAGAGCTACCTAGGACTGCTACAATTCTGCTAATGATGAGATTCTACAAAACAGAACCCAGAATCATGAAACTACTTTTGATAATTTTAGGGTTCCCCTCTGTCAACCTTTTTTTCAGCCATTAATCTTAAACTATCACTAAAGGTTGCCTTTTCACCAGTCCAAAACAAGACTGCTCTTTTGTACCATCTATTGACACTAAATATTACAGCCAAAGTCTTGAAAAATTCACAGAAATTCTTTCAGAGTATCCAAATAGGTATACGCAATCTGAAGTATCCTTGTAAGGATTCAGGTTGAATGTTCAAAATTAAAAAACAAACTCTGAATCAACAGAACTGATGTTTTATGCTTTTTTATATCTGATAATTTTTATAAACTCTACAGACTTCCCTAGCAGCTTAGTGACAGTACAATATGCTACTTTAGACATGGATTCTACTTTAGAGATGGTGAGAAAAGGCCATATTGCATCCAGTGTTCCCACCAAGATATTACACTGTATGAGGGAATTAATCCCAGCAGAATGCAAACTTTTTGGTGCCGCCACCAACTTCCCCAAGGAAGCAAACCTTAAATGGTGGGTTTACTATTTTTTCACTATGTTCAAAGAAGAAATAAAATTATTTCTGTGGAAAACAATCTTTCAGTGCTTCCACAAGGAAATTAAAGGGATGTTATAACTAACTGTACCTGGTAATATACCTTTTGTTCTAAACATTTCTATCAATTTTTTTATACACCCTTAGTCCTAGAGAAATGTCATAAAAACAAAAAAATAAGTAGAGACTGCCAAACCCTGTTCTGCTCCACAAAAAAAATGATTGAAATGCTCCCCTTTTGTACAATGAATGTATTTACATTTTTGTGTTGATATTTGAAAAATTTTGACTGGTGCTAATAAGATGATTTTGATTTTTCCTCCCATTAATGATTCCTGTCCATTTACTGTATCAGAATTAGGTCAAATAAATTGTGCTACCCTATATGTTTAGTTTATCCTTTTTTTGACTATTTGGAACAATATGACTTTCAATCTCTATCACAAGGATTATATGTGAATGTGTTTTTTAGGAATCATGATTTATGGTTGATCCACTCAGTGGAAGTTGTGGGACTTGGGGGCGTGACTTATTTTGTCTTGTTTATATGATATTATTGACATTTTCTTTTTTTAAAATAAAAAATATGGGATATGACTTTATAACTATGCAGGTAACATGAAGATTTGCATTTTGTTATCATCTGATTTTTCAAAGGCACTGAATGTTAATAGAAAGACTGCCTGATGTTCACATTTGGGTTGGGGGAAATTTTATTAAATTAAAGTTTGTCAGAGTGAAATATTTTCATCCAAATACCTATTAGATTTAGAATAAATATTTGCTTCTGTTAAATATGTATTTTTTCTTACTTTGCAAGATCAAGATAATCACGTACAAACATTTGCTCCCAGGGTTCAGATTAAATCCAGTTGGAGAATATTAACTTTATTGTAAAAATGATTTTACTCTATTACAGTAAAAATTTTAATCAGTTTTTCCTTGTACAATAAAGTTATTGTCTGAAAGGTTCTTAATATCAGCCCTGGATATGTAATACATTTATGAACTATTGAGGTGGAGAAGGATGGTGATGATTACTAAAAATAAAGTCCAAAGTATTGTCTCAAAACATTGGGCTCTTTTTTAAAAATGAATTATTTGTAACAGTACCACTGAGTTTCCAAAAGTGCAAGCAAAGAAATAATAGTGTTTTTTAACTAGCGAGTGTCCTTATGCTTTTATGGTAAAAATATCCCAAAAAACTAAAAAAAACCCAACTATTTATAATGTATTAAATAAAAAGCATTGTTCTGTACTAAAAATGGCAATGGAGTTGTAGTTAGCTGTATTCTATTGTGACCCTTATAGACTAAGGGTATAGACAGATGTTCCTGGGAACCAATCTGTGATCATGCAGTTTACGTTAAGCCACATGATCATAGATTGGGTCCCACTTGGGTAGACATTTACTAGTGCTGGAAGCCATGCTAGGAATGTGATCTAAGCAAGCTGGGGTGGAGAGAAGGACTGGGGAGAAGGATTGAACAGAACTGGGGGCTGGAAGCCTGCTTTGTCAGATGCTATAAATGGACTTGCAAAGAGTTTACTACTAAATAAAAAGAAATAAGATCATTAAAATATAAAATATAGAGAAAGGGGGATGAAACGAAGGGGCACAGCTGAGAGAGAGAAAAGTGAGTTAAAGTATCAAAGGGGATAAACACTGCAGTTAACCCACTGAAGGGCATAGGGGTTATAAAAGCAAGTCCAGGTAATGAGATAAGAATCCATGGGCTAGGGGTGGGCAACATGCAGCCTGCAGGGCCCCTAAAATGTTTAGAAAATTAAAATTTTCTGCCCCTGGTTGCCTGTCATGTGGGCCTCCACAGATTGCCAAAACTCAGTAAGTGGCACTCCATCCAAAATAATTGCCCGCCCCTTCCATGGGCTCTACTGAGAAGCACAGCTTGTCTGAATAGGCTGTGGTAAGTTGAATACAGTGGACTGGTCACCTGCAGGTCCTTAGGTATGATATTAATCTGCTTGCATCTAGCCAGAAAGAAGATATCTGAGCGTACCTGAGAATGATTCTCATGTAGATTGGTTGCAGTCCCTTTTATTCAGCTGAGCATTGTGCTATCCAGGAGTAGAGGGAGGTAGTCAGCCAAGTTTGAGGTTAGGTAGAAGGCAGCATAGTGGGGCACCTTAGAAATGTATTCATTCATAGACCCAGGAACTTTGGTAGTCTACAGCCTCCTTTGTCATATGTTGTGGATGGCCTTGCAGAAAGTTGAGGCACTAAACAGAAAGGAATAAAGTAAATTAAATTAGCATGGCAAACAATTCTAAATGCAAAACATGTTAATGAAAAAGTATGCAAGTATAGAGAACAGCGTTAGTAACCACTGTAAATTTTATTGTCTTTGACATTACATGGAGAAAAGAGTGACAGTATTTCATTCACAGATCTCTGTGCAATAATAAATGGACTCCATTTGGGCTGCATTAGCTAGATCTTTATTAACAGCACTGTTTGCAGCTATGTTGTCTACTTGTGCTTGGAGCTACTGTGCCATTCCCAAGCACATAGAGCTTCTTGGTGTTACCCTCCAAGTTATCCCTCCTAAAACCCTCTTCTGACTTGCAGATTGTTACAATGGGGACATCTGAAGTTTTTTTTTCCCTTTGTGCTGCAAACTGTGCATAAAATAATAGTTTAGCATATTCCTCAATTGTTACTTGGCAAAAATTGAGCATTCATGGCTAACTTTCTGTAGCCGTAGAGAAGAGAAAGCACACACCCAAACAATTCTGCTGATCATGTGTAGAGATGTACCACTGAAAACAGACAGATATCAAGCAAATTAGGATGTGAAGCCAACTTGTCAATGAATGTTGAAAGTGCAATTTCTCCTCTTTTATTCAAATAAAAGTCCAGATTCTAACACCCAGGCTCCCCATGTACTTCTATTCAATTTAGTGAAACTACTAGTGAAGAGGAAGGAACTCCTAACCATGAATAAGAGTGTCAAAATCACACCCATGAAATAGTAACTAGGGGTATTAAAAATTACTATGAAACCTGGTAGTGATACATTATAGTCTTCTTATTTAGCAGATATGCCAGTGACAGATTGACATGTGCCTTGGCATCTCCCTGAAAACAAACAAGTATTGCTGACAATCAGCACTCACTGCAGGATGCTCCTAGGAGAACATCAAGGTGTTTATCAAACAATCACTGAACTAGCATCTTGGCATCAGCACTCATATCTCATAAGGGCCAGCCAAGGGCAAACAAAAACCCAGAAAAACATTCTGAATCATTCAGCCGTTTGTGCATGGACTGAATGCAAAAAACAAGCTATGCTCTTGGCTACCTTTTTCAATAGCCTTTGCTTCCACTTAGGGAAAGCCAAGTCGGGTGTCATACCTCCTACAAAAAAGTAATACAAAACTTTCAGCCACTACAACAAATTCCCACAAGTCATAACTTGTGATACTTTCTCTGCAAACATATTTCAAATGTACTTATTTTTTAAGATTAATTTTTCCATAGAAAAATACATAAACACCAAAAAAAAAACCCCCTCAAGAATTTATTCTAACTTAACAAAAAAAAAACCAAGCAGAGCATTTGTGGTTTTTTTAAGTGAGTGGCACTGCCCAAATACTGGTCATAGTGAAGCCAATGCTAAAACTTATGCTGGCTTCATCAACAAGGTAGAGTTCAAGCAAATATGAGTGCTTTTGACAGGCCCTTCCATAATTTAACACCAATGCAAGCTATTTTTCTCTTGGAGAAGCCATTTATGCTTGTGAGAAAAATCTTGAACATTTATACATTCATGGTTTCTCCTGGGAGAGCATCAATATAGCACAATGCTGTATGGTTTGACTACACTGCCATGATTCTTCATGACAGTTCCATGTTCACAGGACATTACAGGAAATATAGCCCAGCTGGGAAGACCAGCTCATACAGGAAGATGGGCATTCAAAGTTCAACTCCCATAAGGTATAGTGGTAGGTCAGGGAAAACTGAAATTATATGAGACTTCAGGATTGGAATATTTTAGAACTTTCTGTTCGGGGGAAAAACACATTTCAACACTGCAACAATTTGGTGCAAAATTGAATTTTGAATTCATAGCATTTCCTTTGGGCTACAAATACTGCTTTTTGGCCTAAATGGACTCTACAAAGAGGCTTTTGAAAATACAGATTGAATAGGGTGACTAAATAAGGCACATTTACAATATAAACAAGTGAACTCTCATGGTGATGCTGAAGTTGAATATATAGAACCTATATGAAAAGAGCTCTCCTTTCAAAATGAAGCTTTATCCTCAGGAATGGAAAGTCTAAAATAAAAGCTGATTGTGTGAATGTTAGAGGAAGTATATTTTGTCTTCATGGAGTCTGAGATGTGTTTGAGTGCAGTTATTTACTCGGTTCAGATTCACCAAAAAGAAAAGCTCAGACCCCTTTGATCACTCCTCCAGGCAGATGCTATAGAAAACTGAGCATCCAATAAAGGTAGACAGGTCTTCAGTCCTGCACAGAACTTCCAAAGCCTTAATTCTAAAAGGAAGACAAAGCATCAAGGTCTGGTTTTGCAGAATTTCCGAGGATAATAATTGATGTGCTCAAGTTTAGAAACAAATTACTTTCAAAAGACTTGCTTTTACAGCAAAGGTAATAAGTCGGTCTTAACAAAATAAAGACAAGTACTTAACTTGGTAGAATTAATGTTCTTTTTCAAAGAAAAGCAACAAGAACTTTGATGCTGAAATTTCAAATGCTTCTTTTGAAACTGAACCATTTATAAAATTTCCCAAGCTGCAATTAGAGTAGCAGGATATTCAAAGCCATAGGAGATACTACTTCTTAGTTTTCTTTTCAGTGGGATACACTTGCCATTTTAATAATTATACCCAATGCATTACATAGAGTGCATGTACCCCTTCAGCTTAACATGCAGTAGCCTATTTTACTGTGCATTAAAGCATCATGTAAAAAAATGCACAATTATGCTAATGTGCGGTAAAATAGGCTACTATGCATTAATCATCACTTAAAAACCATGCTCATTCATTATCACACATTAAGGCAGCCTAATGAGTATTTGTTTAGTACCTCACATTGGAAGTACTAAATTTAATGTGCATTAGGGAAAGTGCCTTAATGCATGTGTAGATGCACCCACAATATATTACCAAGTTTCTTGGGTGTACTGAGAATTTCCATATTGTTGCTAATATAAAAGAGGTGGAATCTGAAGAAGATGGAAGCCAAAAGCAAGCTATGCAGGTCATAAGACATATTAGCCAGATTCTTAGAGTCATAAAAAATCCCTCCTTGTCATGTAAAGCAAAAAGTTTTGAATCTGTGACTTTAGGGCAGATATACTTCTGTTTTCATTGACCATCCATCAAATAGGTGCTCTCAGTTTAGAAACCTATTGACAAGGAAAGAGAAGGCTGTTTTGTTTATTTGCCTTAAACAGATAAGACTGTAAGGTCCTTAGAACAGAGTATTGGTTATAGCCTTGTTGGTCTAAGGACACAGGCAGACAAGGTTCTTCAGATAAATCTGATATCTTTTATTAGACCAACCAAAATAGTTGGAAAAATTCTTCTTTGCAAGCTTTTGGGTACAAACACCCTTCTTCAGGCTAAGGAAGTCTGCAGGTCTTCTGTGTTCTTCCTGAATAGAATAGAATAGAATAGAATAGAATAGAAGCCCAAGGCCAGTATGCAAGAAATTGGATTTATGGCACATTAAAACCTGCCTAATACCTAATACCCTTGGTAACCTCTCTACTATTTACCAGCTACATCTTATCACCAGGTCTACATTCCCCTTCCACCCCTTATCCCCACCTGTTTCTTACCCATTGACTGCCACCTGGCATTCTTGCATACTGGACTCAAGTGTTGATTCTATTCTATCCCATCCAGGAAGAGCACAAAACAACTGTAGACTTCCACAGCCTGAAGAAGGGTGTTTGTACACAAAAGTTTGGAAAGAGGAATTTTTCTAATTATTTTAGTTGGACTAATAAAAGATCTCTGATTTTCCCAGGTAACCTTGTCTGCCTTAGAATAGAAGCTCATTTGTAAAGCTCTACAGCATAGGGCAATGAAAAAATAGACAAGAAAACCTTTTGTCAGATTTACAGGACTTTATAGTTATCAAGGGAGTAGCCAATCTTATTGCAGCAAGATCTGATCTCTAGGCTTACACTTAATTTCTGGATTTAGTGGAGGTCTGCAAGAAGATTTCATGAATTGTGTTTATCTGTATAGATTAAAAAAATAATTTTGTGTTGCATTAAGTCCTACATGGTTTTGTTAAACATGGACCTTATTAGATAAAGTTACAATGTTTTCATTTATATTTTCCAGTTTATCCAAGCACTTTGTGTTTAGAGAAGGTAGCTTTTTATAACTATATATTTTCCTCATTGATACCAGCTGTAGATAGCTAAGCATTTTGTTTGCAGTATTTGCAGGCCTTTTTTGAATCCAGTGTACAAATTTATCATCCAGCAAAGGAAAACTAGAAGCCCCAAGTACAGATCACTACATATTCTTTTCCTGAGGTCTTGTGTGGCTGTGATACCCTTAATAAGTAAAGTGGTTATAACTTTACTTCATAACAGTGAACCTGAAAAAGTCCTTTTTTAGGAATACTTCAAATTAACAATTTATTTCAAGGTACCTAAAACTAAATGACCATTATCTCCTGCTTCTAAGGTCACCTTTCTGTTTTTGATTTTCTAAAATATAAATTCCAGAAGATATTTTTATTCAACCCCAGAGCTCTAGATACAAATCTTATATAATTTTAAGATTAAATGGGTCTCTTTCTTTGCGGTGGCCTTACAAACATTTTGGGGGGGAAAAAAAACTTTTTGCATTGAAAAATTACTACTCTTCTCAAACCATTTTTTTGAAGTCAATATTATCAAAATGTTTTATAATCATTAGAAATATTATTAAGAACATTATCGTGTCTGGTTCAATAATATTTGACAAACATTTGTACAATCCCACAGGCCCTGGAAAATTTCCAGAAAAAAATTAGAGAGAAAAACGGCTCATTTCAAGCCCTTCAAAGGGGACACCACATGCAGATTTCAAATATTTCACATGGGTTTTCAGGTTCTGACTAGTCTTAATATGAAGTGACTTATTGACCGGAAGCATTATGAAAGGAATATGAAGGGTATCCCTGTGGCAGGCCAGTAGGGGGCGCTCCTGCTTTGAGCCACCCACCTCCCTGCACCCAACCACCTTCCAGGCTCCAAATGCCTCCCTAGGGGCGCCTTATGCTCGGCTGACCCCTCTCCCGGAGCACACTCGCTAGTCTGGGGGTAACATC
>NW_017728950.1:42499291-42517213 GCF_001723895.1 Crocodylus porosus
GCTCAAGTTACCTAAAGAGACAGGCTGAGATGTGAATCCTCTGTGCTGGGCCTATTTTAATCTCATTGTCACAGGGCAAAGAATCTGGGGAGAAACAAAGGTGGCTTTCTGCCACAATCCCTACACAAGTAAAGCCGTATGCAAATGTTTATTGCTGGTGACGGAAAAGTTCTTTCATTAAAACGATTCCAGGAGTAAAAGCAGTAGCGATGTTTAGTATGCAACTGTCCCCTCCCCCTTGCTCTCTGCACCTGCCCAAAACCAGGGAGATCCAATCTGGGGAAAGCATGGGCTGCTCCAGTCTTCCTGTTCCTGGGGGCACTGAAGCATGGGGGGCAAAGTTCCCTGCCCACTTCTCACAACAGGGACCCTACTCAGCTCCCAGGCACCAAGAACCCTGAAGGAGAAGAAACTGCATTCAGAAGCTTGCCTAAGTCTATCCCTACCATGCAGTTTGTCCAAGAAAAGATATCATCTACAAAAATCGTCTCACATTAAAAAATGCATTATCTTTCACTGGGATTAAGCTTCATTTTGGAGTCCCAAACAAACAGGAAAGAAGAAATTGGATACTCAAAATTTATCACAAGGGCAGTATAAATTTTGTGGGTGGGTGTAAGTATGTTTTTAAGAGAAACCTTAGCCAACAATCTCTTCAAGCTGCATGTTGTAATCATGCGCATAAGTGACTGAATTAATTTTTACAATTGTATGATCTGATCATCCTCCCCACCACCCCACCAATATATTAACTTTCAAGAAATGCCTTAGTGAATACTTCAAGATTATTGTTGTTTCCCCTTTCAGACAATGGACATTTAAAGCCACCAAATTTCTGAGAACTAAGGGGACAGCATGGGATTTATATTAGGCACTGTGTTCAGCACTTTGCTATCATCTTTGTATGGAAAGGGGAAATGAATGATGATAAAGACCTGCTGCTTAAAAGAATACGAGTCAAACTTCTGATTTTGTTATCAGTCTTAATTATCATTGGCACAAATAATGATATTTCACCCTCTAGCCATTCTTGTTTAAAAAAATGTTTTTTGGTATTTCAGTTCTTTTTGGTGCCTAGTTTGTGACACCTACAGCTTCCAACCTTGACTGACTTTCTGCAACTTCCATTAACTCTAGTTGTTATGAATACTTAACACTTCTAAATATAGGCTACGGTTGTCTCAAGGCTGACAGGTAAACTTAGTGGACACTTGAAAAATTGGGCCCCAGCTATGTAATCTGAGGATGCAATTATGTGGCTGGATGTCAAAATGCAACAACTGTGAATGCAAACACTTCCTGTAAATTATGTTCAGCATTTCAGGCTCACTCCTCTTACTATCTAGCAAAGTCACAGAAACACCATCAGGTCAAATTGTGATTTTAAAAAAGAATGAAAAGAGTCTCAAAAATAGATTTTGCAAATTGATCTCTAAGCTACATGCACAACTGACTTTCTGTAAGTTTTAGTGGAAATGCATCCCCTTTTGAGAGAGATCCCCTTTTCACAGCACCCCTTAACACAATCCAAGAAAAATTACATTCAGCTATTACTTTTGCACCCAAATTTCTTTTTGCTTCTGCTAAAGACATACATTGTAGTTGTTAAGGAAATATAAGTATTTTTGTTTTATAAAGAAAACCATACTTGCTTGAGGTCATGAAATCTGAGGAATTTGATTTTAAAAGTTTGCTTGGGCAACTGTCATGCTGTTCCAGTAGAAATGTGCATTGTAAAATGGAGCAAGTAAACACTGTAAGAGCTTTTCTGGTACTCATAAAATGTTTAATGATTTCAGTATTTACTTCATGTCAGAAAACATTCTGTAGTAATTCTGATGAAGTAAATTATGCAAATAACCATTAGTCATTTTTTGAAAAATACAGTTCATGCAAAATACATCCCTGGTCTGTTTTGCTCACTGGTTCCTGTTATTGAACTGTGGCCAAGTCTTTTTTAAGGATTTAATTAGCTGCACTTACTAAGAAATATTTTGTAAGTCTGTACTACAAAGGATGGTATATGAAGAATTTTTCCTGAGAATGGAGCCCAAATCTTATTTATATGGAACAATGTCATTTTGTCAAAATGGTGTTTTTTGGTTTCAGCAGTGGGATACCTGGACATACTTGAAAAAGTTGTTCTTCATAAATAAGTTCAGTAAAGCCATACTTAGCAGAAAGTGGTCAACTGGAAATTGAAAAAATTCTCTTTTTTGTTTGTTTTGTTGTGGCCATATCATTTGACTTTAAGCTAGGTGCAGATAAACAGATCCAAAAACATAATTCATTCAAAATGTTAGCAAAGTTAAACTGTAAAATGCAGTAAAATACTTGACTTACTATTGCATTTAAGGGCTATAAACCAGATACACTTTGGTCCTAGAAGCACTTAAAAGGGATTAGGTGGGATTTAAACACCTATAATTCAGCTTGGCCCTGGCCCCACAAGCCACAAAACTTAGCAGGCATCTATATTTATATAGTGCCTCCACTTCAGACTCGCTTGGGCTTCTGAGCATGCACAGACACAATCCAGTTTAATCACCTAGGCACTGAACTTCCCATGGCTTGAGATCCATTTTGCTACTTGCAAAGTACGTGATCCAAGTAAAGTCAGTGTCCAAACATGCTTTGCCTCAGCAGTGCCAATAGCCCCACCAAACAACCTGGTTCTTAGACATCCAGAAAGTGGGTTGTAGGACTCTCTCACCAAAGGGGATTTAAAACTAAGTCTCCCATTTCCAGGGAAGTACTCTAACCATCAAAATACAGAGAGTAGGCTAAAGAGACTGCTTTCCACTGAAGCTGAGCCACTGGGTAAACAAAAAAACACTCAAGTCACAAAGACAGAAAGGACACAAGAAAAGACCTCTACACTGGTTATAGTGTTTACCTGGGAGGAGATGTCCTTTGTCCCAGTCGCTGCTAATCAGGGATATTTCTTTCTTTTTTTTTCTTTTTTTTTAACCAATGCCCAACTGATGTGAAATGTAGAAACAATTCTGGGAGCAAGACAGGGCATGCCTCTCTTGAGTTCCTGCTGCCAGGACTCCTCATACATTTTTACATAAAAATTGTTAAAGCAACTTAAAACTGGCTTCTTCAGAAAAAAAAAAAAGTAGTATTTATTCGTTAACTGAAACCCCCAAAACCACACAACACATGGACCAAAGGAGAACACAAAACATGTCTGTGTATATATCTCCCTTTAGCTAATCCTTCTTTAGAACATTTCAATCGGCTCCTTTCCCTCCCTATGTTGCAAGAACAAAGTCAGCATGCAATGGTTTCTGCCTTGCTCTTTGTCTCTTTCCTGCCTGTCTGCTTCCACTGACTTTTTGCTGGCCTCTGGCTACTCACTCAGCATTCACTTTTTTCTTTGTCCAAAGTTCTTTATATCCCTATTCATGTCATTTTATATTTCATGCTGGGTTCATTTAGCAGTCCTTTCTGATCGAGGTCCTTAGTAAATAAGCCATCACAAACATAACCATAACATTCATAAAAAATAATACAGATACTTCCCAGGTCATTACAAATACATCCTTATAGTGCGGCTGAAATAAGGTTGTATGGGCAGACTTAATTCTGACAGTCTATTTTTTAAATGCACTTTTAACAATGTTCTTTTACTTCTAGCATGGGCCACATTTTGTGCATGTGTGCTTGTGTGCATGTAATATAAGAAGAAATTGTCCCCATCCAAGGAGATTATAATCTTAAAAAACATAAAGGCACATGAAAGTATGGCTGTGCAAAGCTTTGGTCTGTGATTCGATTCAGCGGAGATTCAGCCTGATTTGGTGGCTAAATCTCTGAATCCAAATTGAATCAGAGGACCCTTTAATCTCTCCGAATCAATTCAGAACTCTCCCAATGGATTCAGACAGATTCGGTGATTTGGACATAGACACAGCTTTAAATGCTTTTTCTACATACCTCTAGGTAGCAAGGCTCTGAACACAGCAGTACTGGGGCAGATGCAGCATCCCACACAAGCATGGGGGAGTACCCAGCATGCTCAACAGCAGACCCAGAAGTGGACTAGAAGCACTTACAGGTCCACTGGGGAGCATACAGGGAGACACCCCCCGTACCCCTCCTAGCTCAGCGACTGGTGACTCCGGGATCTGAGGGGCACCCAGAGTCCCCCTGCAGCCAATAGCAGGAGAGCCATACTGCTACTTCAAGGTATATAGAAAAAAACTTTTAAAGCTGTGTCTGTGTCTGAATCACTGATTTGCCAAATCAGCATTGTTGCCGCCGGGACGCGACTAGCTGTTCTCGGGCCGCTCTTCCCCGTGGGGTTGGTGTTATCCCTTGTCGGCGCTCCCACCACCGCCCAAGCAAATGTTCTCTGCCCGACTCCTTGACCCCGTTCCCACTTGCCATGACTTGATGTTATCAGTGTTAGGGGTCAATTGTCATGCATGCCCATGGCCCAGGGTTCCCCGGTGGTCACACTCAGGGCTCCGCCACTCCTGCACCCCGGTCTCACACCTCCTTGCGGTGCTGTCAAGCTGTTAGTTGTCTTGCTCTAGGATTATTACTGAAATAGGGGCCAGCTTCCCTTCTGCAACCGAGACTATACCTACTACCAGTCTAAAGCCCCCTGGTCTCCCCTAGAACTCAGGGAATAGATAAGCATTACACAAAACACGAAAAAGGCTCAACACAAACTGGGCGTACCACCCCTTTAATTGCCCCCCCCACACCTTACAGAAGCCCCGTCTGCTTCATGCCTAGGCGTTCAGTTCTAGCCCCATTCCCCGGCACCTCCCGGTTTAGCGGCGGCGTGTCCTTCGGAGGCAATTCTCTCTGGGGCTTCCCTGTAGGCTGTCTGCCTCTGTCTGCCGTCATCGGGGATACTCTCTGTAGTACTACAGGGGCGATCCCGGGTCTCCCTGCCAGTTGCCTCTGCGGCAATGCTCCCGCGGCGTCCCTGCCTCTTCTTTTCCCCATCCAGGGTCCTTCTCCCCTCGTGCTCTACTGTTCTTGCTGGTCTGAGCAGCAAGGGCGTTGGGAGCAGGATCTTCCCCTTCTCCCTGCCTCCCACGGCGTGTGCCGCCGTTTTTATTCATGCCGGCTGGCACTCCGGCTTGCGTCACTGGCTGGCCGCAGCTGTATAAACAAGCTGCTGACGAGCCACGCAGGTTTCACCTCGTGGTCTCCCTTCCCTGGCTCAGGAGTTGCCGGTAAGTATCTTTGCATCCCGGGACATAACCCCCCCCGCCAGTTGCCTTGTGGCGGTTTTTCAGGGTACCGGTTGGTGGCACTAGTGCCTCGCTGTATGACGGGATGTTGTGGGCTGTCAACCTTTGGCTCTGGGTCTTCACCACACCTAGACAAGAAGTCAGCCATTACGTTATCCTTTCCTGATCTGTACTGGACTTGGAACTTGAAAGGTTGTAATGCTAGCGCCCAGCACATGATCCGTGTGTTGTCCGTTTTGGTGGAACTAAGCCACTTTAAGGGTGCATGGTCAATGATAAGGCTGAACTCCCAGCCTAGTAGATAATACCAAAGGTGTTCCACCACCCACCGGATAGCCAGGCATTCCCTCTCTATTGTTGCATACCTGGTCTCAGCGGGCAACAGTTTTAGGCTCACGTACGCTACCGGTCGGTCTATATTGTCATCACGTTGTGTTAGAATGGCCCCAATGGCGGTGTTGGAGGCATCGGTCTGCAATGTGAAAGGTTTGTTAAAATCTGGTGAATGTATAATAACATTATCGCAGAGGGCCTTTTTCAAGGCTTGAAAGCTTTGAAGCATTGCTCTCGTCCAGAGTAGCTCTTTCCGAGGCCGCCCCTTCAAAGCTTTTGACAAAGGTGTGGTTATTTCAGCGAAATGTAGCACGAACCTACGGTAATAATTTACTAGGCCTAAGAAGGACCTTAGTTGTTTAAGTGTGCGTGGGGCCTGGAAGGTCCGTATAGCCTGGACCTTATCTTCCAGGGGTCCAATGGTCCCCTGGCCCACCCGGAAACCCAGGTATTTGGTAGAAGTGTGGGCGATAGCGCATTTATGCAGGGTTGCTGTTAGGCCCTCCTGCTGCAACTCAGTTAATATGGGCCTTAGCACGCGTAAGCGTTGACTCCAGGACCGGGTAAAAATAACAATGTCGTTGATGTATGCGGCCGCATACTCCGCGTGTGGTGCTAGGAGACGGTCCATTAGCCGCTGGAAAGTTGCAGCTGCACCGTGCAGCCTGAAAGGCATTTGCACAAATTCATATAAATCCCATGGGGTCCCGAAAGCGGTCTTAGGTTGGTCACAGGGCTGCACTGGTATCTACCAGTATCCCCTTGCCAGGGATACTGGCAGATACAGTAGCCCTTGCGTTGTTATAAATTGGGCTGCTCCGATTCGTTCTACTAGCTCCATTACCCAAGGCATGGGGAAGGCATCGAATGTAGTGACTGAGTTCAATTTATGATAATCGATACACAATCGCAGTGTTCCATCAGGCTTTCGCATAGGTACAAGGGCACTTCGCCAGGGGCTTCAAGAGGGCTTGATGACGCCAAGGGCTTGCATTTTTTCTACTTCTGTTTTCACTTTGGATGTTAGGTGATGCGGCAGAGGCCGCCATCGGTCCCTAACCATCGGTTCCTGGAGGCGTCAGAATTGGGTGAAACGCATTCTTCACCTTCCCCGGGTTTTCTGAAAAGACCTGGAATTCCCTGAGGAGCTCCCATACTTCTTTCTTTTGGGCCAGTGTGAGCTCGGTGCCTATACAGAGCTCTTTCATTGACTCAGGAGTTTCCTTTTCCTTGTCAGGTTCTTGTAACCTCAAGTTCTTGGCCAACTTGGTCATGAAAGCGGCCCAGCCTTCAGGCTGGTGCCACTCCTGCAATAGGTTGACATGATATATTTGCCTGGGTCTTAGATGGCCCAGATGATGGACTTCATAATCAACTGGGCCAACTCTCCATGTAATTTCAAAGGGGCCTTGCCACTGGGTCAGGAGTTTGCTAGGTGAGGTGGGCAACAGGACCAGTACCTTTTGTCCAGGTTGAAATTCACGCTCCTTAGTGTGGGCATCATATCTTTCCTTCTGATGGTGTTGGGCCTGTCATAAATTACCTGCGGCCAATTCTCGCGCATTCTGGACCCGTTGTTGGAACGCCTGCTGATATCTTGAGGGATTGTTGATAACTGTCAGGCCTTGTTCCCATCCCTCAAGAAGAATCTGCAGTAGTCCTCACAGCTAATGGCCCAATACCAATTCAAATGGGGAGTATCCTAATGGCTCAGAAGGGGCATCTCTCAGCACCAATAAGGCTAGCGGTAGCATCAGGTCCCACCGCCATGGGTCCCCTTATATACACCTCCTCAGCACCCTCTTCAGCGTTCCATTCAGCCGTTCTACCAACCTATTGGTTTGGGGGTGGTAAACGGACGTCCACAACTGCCTGATTTGCAGGGTCTGGCAGACTCCCCATAGAACTCCGGACATGAAGTTCCTGCCCTGGTCCGTAAGTATCTCGTGGGGAATCCCCATGCGAGAGATCCATTTCACTAACTCTTCTGCTATTTTTGGAGCCGTTACTGTTCTCAGGGGTACGGCATCAGGGTATCTTGTGGCATAGTCGATAAACACCAAAATGTACTGATACCCATTGCTACTGCATGGTAGTGGCCCTACTATGTCCATCGCGATTCTTGAAAAAGGCAAGTTGATTATCGGCATCGGCCTCAGAGGGGCACAAGGTGGTTGGTCTTCTCTGGCCTTTTGGCAGATGGGGCATTGCGCTCACCGGCAGGCTATGTCCTCACCTATTTTAGGCCAAAAGAACCACCTCGATATTTTATCTAATGTGTGGTCCCTTCCCAAGTGGCCTCCAGCTGGACTGGCATGGGCCAATACCTACACAGCTCTCCGGAAATATTCCGGCACCACTAGTTGCCTCTTCTCTTCCTCTCCAGCCCTATCCAACAATACCCTATAGAGGAGGTTGTTCCTTACCTCAAAATAGCTGGCTGGGCCTGCCCCGGATGTTTGTCGTGAGGATCCGTCCATGGCTTGATCCCAGGGTCCTCGTAATCCCGGGTCTTCTTCTTGGGCCTGCCTAAACTGCTGGCCACTGGCAAGGTCACGTAGATCGACAAAAGGCTCTTCCATCTCATCCACAGGGTTGTTCCCCTCTCTGGCGTCACCAAGCCAGCCTTCCCAGGGTTCTCAGGGCTCTCTGGGTGGTCTCCACATCCCGCACCCTGTCCATGACATCATATAGAGGGGCCCAGTCTCAGCCCAACAGCATGTTGCAGGCCAGACGCAGGGCTAAGCCCACTAATAAGTCTCCCTGGTATTCCATAACCCGGAGATCAAGCCATGCTCGACGCGTAGCTTGGGACTCCCCATGGAGACGCAATGTTCACCGGCTCAGCCCAGCGGTTCCGATGTTCCTTCACCAGACTGGCTTTTACCATCGATTGGGCACACCCGGAGTCTAACACAGCCTTTACTGGGCGGCTCTCAATCCAAGCCTTTACTACTGGGTGCTGCCACACCAGGCCCTCGCCTCCAACCCCATAACTGCAATCCATCGGCTCGCCTTGGGCGGGCTCCCTTCCTAGTTCTATTCCTCCCCTCGGGGAACTACGCAGCCGCCACCTTTCTGCAGCCCTTTCTGGACACTCTCGTGCGAAATGCCCCACTCATCCACAGTGATAACAGACCATGTCTCCGCCTTGATTCTTGGTGCCGGTTTTCCGCTGCTTGGCTACCCTGGCAGCTGGCACCGGAGGTGTGGTCCCACGCCTCTCACATGGGTATCATGCCTCCGCAGCTGTGAAGGCCTCGGCTAGTTTTAATGCTTCATCACAAGAGGCGGGTGAGTGCTGACAGACCCATCTCTGGGTCCTTTCCTCCAAGTCAATTAAGAACTGTTCTAATATAACCTTATCGACTATCATAGCAACCGTACATGAAGGCAAACTAACCCATTTCCCAAAGAGATCTCGTAACCGTTGCAGGAGGAGTCTCGGACGTCTCTCTTCTGCCCCTTTCTTGGCCCTAAAAAGCCGTCGATAATGTTCTGGACTGATTTCTAATCAGTAGAGAATGGCTGCCTTGACAGCCTCATAATCCAGGGCTTCCTCACATGTGAGAGCCCTATACACGGCCTGGGCTTTGCCTACCACCAGAGCCCCTAACTGACTTGCCCATAATCGCCTATCGAGGCCAGTGCTAACCACGTGTCGTTGAAAGGCCTCAATGTAAGCCTCGGGATCGTCCTCTGACGTCATCTTTGGCATCTGTGAAGTGGACGAGCTCTGCTGCATCCAGTCTTGTTGCCGTTCCAGCATCCTCTGCTGGGTCCCGGCAAGCTGTGTCAAAACCTGGAGGTTCTGCCCCAACAGGTCAGTTGTCACCATCTCCATAGGTTGCATTTTCTTTAGGTAATCCCCTGACAGTTTCCTGGCCAATGCACCACTCTGTCACCGCCAGGACGCAACTAGCTGTTCTCGGGCCGCTCTTCCCCGTGGGGTTGGTGTTATCCCTTGTCGGTGCTCCCACCGACTCCTTGACCCCGTTCCTGCCTGCTACAACTTGATGTTATCAGTGTTAGGGGTCAATTGTCGTGCATGCCTGTGGCCCAGGGTTCCCCAGCAGTCACACTCGGGGCTCTGCCACTCCTGCACCCCGGTCTCACACCTCCTTATGGTGCTGTCAAGCTGTTAGTTGTCTTGCTCTAGGATTATTACTGAAATAGGGGCCAGCTTCCGTTCTGCGACTGAGACTATACCTACTACCGGTCTAATGCCCCCTGGTCTCCCCTAGAACTCAGGGAATAGATAAGCATTACACAAAACACGAAAAAGGCTCAATGCAAACTGGGCTTACCACCCCTTTAATTGCCCCCACACACACACCTTACAGAAGCCCCGTCTGCTTCATGCCTAGGCGTTCAGTTCTAGCCCCATTCCCCGGCACCTCCCGGTTTAGCGGCGGTGTGTCCTCCGGAGGCAATTCTCTCTGGGACTTCCCCATAGGCTGTCTGCCTCTGTCTGCCATCGTCAGGGATACCCTCTGTAGTACTACAGCGGCAATCCTGGGTCTCCCTGCCAGTTGCCTCTGCGGCGATGCTCCCGCGGCATCCCTGCCTCTTCTTTTCCCCGTCCAGGGTGCTTCTCCCTTTGTGCTCCACTGTTCTTGCTGGTCTGAGAGGCGAGGGCGTTGGGAGCAGCATCTCCCCCTTCTCCCTGCCTCCCGCGGCGTGTGCTACCATTTTTATTCGTGACAGCTGGCACTCCGCGCTTGCATCACTGGCCGGCTACAGCTGTATAAACAAGCAGCTGAGAAGCCGCGCGGGTTTCGCCTCGTGGTCTCCCCCGGCTCAGGAGTTGCTGGTAAGTATCTTTGCATCCCGGGACAAGCATCAAATCGTCAGACTCAGATTCAGCCAAATAGAATCAGGAACAGTGATCCAAATCAACGGATCAAATCACTGTCCTTGATTCGAGCCGAATCTGAGTCCGAATCAAATATGACCCATCTCACACACCCGTAATTGAAAGGTACAAGAAAATTATACAATGTTCCAGCAAAGTTCAGGGTGATAACTATCTCCTGAGAATTGTGTGGGAGTGCTTGCCTCCAAAATCAGGACAGAATCAATAGACCTACCCTAGGGAGACATAAAACATCTATCTGGTACTGCCTGCAGCTGACCACAACAGGATTCTCGTGAGAGAAAAGTCTTTGCTGATGCTGGGGTGGATCCAGGCCCTACACCTCTGACTCCTCTCCATCCCAAAGTATTTGGGGTATGGAGGAGTTCTGGTAAAGAAGTCCTAAACAGTCAGTTTTCTAAAAGCTATGTTCTTGTTTCATGGAAAGTGGGAGGGCTACAGTGAAGTCTGATAAAGCAGAGAGACAACATAGCATCTTCCAAAGTGGGGAGGAAGGTTACTAAATAGACTTCCTGGACTTCTTCAGCAGAAAAATGACAAAAGGAGAACGAGTGGAAAAACAATACCCTCTTAGAAGAAATGTTAATCAAGCAACCACTCAAAACTTTTTATATTAAGTTGTTCAGTGGTTGTTTGCTCTTCCCCTCAAGAGGGGAGGAGATATCTCTTCTCTCCTAGTTTTTCATATAAATTTAATACTGCCACTGCCAAGATCCTGAAACTCTGCTACGATTTGTGGTAGTAAATGATTCCTTAATCCAGAACAGCAGCTGACCCCTGAATTAAACATGACATGCTTTTCCTCATCTACTGCAGTATGATGGTGATCTACAGGTACATTTGAGAGCATAAACTGGTCCATTAAAGATGAAGAGGTACAAGAAGGAAAGGGGCCAGTTTGTCTTTGACTGCATTTACAGGCCTGGCAGTTAAGAGAGAACAGTTTTCAAACAGAATAAAATAGACTGAGAAATCATTGAAAGCCAATACACTTAAAAGCTTGTAATGTCAAAATAAAACATATCAAGTTTGTAAAAGTCTTCAAAATGTTTGGGATTCAAGCAACAAATCTTTCTAGATTTAATTTCAGAAAATGTTCTCAAATAGTGCTATGATCCATTAAATATATTACAGTATTGAGCAAAATGTATAGGAACTCTTTAACATGTTCTTATATTGTCACATCCTTGTAACTATGCTATTCTTTTCCTGACAATGACCCTTGTTCTTTTGCTTTCTCTTTTTCTTTTCTGCATTAAACTTTTCTGTCATTTTAGTACTAAGCGCAAACTTTTAAACAGTTTCTAACTAAACTAGTGTGAAGCTATAATGTTTTACTATGTATTTACCTTGGTTATTTATGATCATTCTTTTACTGATGCTTTGCAGGCTCAGTTACTGACATTGTAATAAACTTTTACTTATAAAATGATATGCCTCCTGTGTTCTTCAGAAAGTCTATTCAGAAAGTCTGTATGCAAAAGCATACAGATAATACTCCTATTATAATGTAAAGCTCAACAGACCAAATACTGCAGCAGAAGAATCATCATACTTCAGACCAAATTATAACTCCACAGTCAGGTATCCTGGTGTAATTCCGCTGGCTTCAAAGATGTTATACTAGCAGACAATTTGACCCAGTCTACTTAACTGCCAGCCCCTTTCTTTCATTTTTTCATCTTCTTTGGTCTTACTATTGGATCTATATTTGCAGTTTTAAAAAAATCGGTGAGAAAATCTGGAATAATTGTAAATAAGACATCAGCAGGAGTGAGCCCCCAGTTTCGTGGACAGAAGACAAGGATGAAAGGAGGTGGACGGGAAAGTATTCCACTGGAGTAAAAACAACTGATCTGATGTGATCTGCCATTTCACTGTGCTCTGATTTGCCTTGTTGCAGCGTAACATAGTCTGAATTGGTATGTAGCAGCTAGGTAAATCTCTGTGCTTACTCCTTACCACCTGCACATACAATTCAAACAGTAGCCATTTGTTATATATCTAATACTCTCATGGGTCTTGATGTGAAAGAAACTTAAGTATGTCCTCTTAACCCCAGCTCAACTATTCAGCAATCTGAGAAGTCACATGCCTCACTTCCTTATACATTTTAACGTAACAGTACTCCAAAGTACTTTTGGAGTGGAAGTGATCCTTCTTGATGAATTAACCTGAAAGCATTTTCTTTTGAAAAATATGGAAAAAATGTTGTGGTAAATAATAAACAAATTAAAAGCTGTAGAAAGGTTTGCCTTTTCCCTCTAGTTATTTAATTTACCATAGATGCCATGGTGATTGTATCAGGTTTTCAAACAGGAACTTTCCAACTTCAGATAAATGCTTTCACCTAGGTGTAGCATCAATAGAAATGGTATGCTAAATTGATTCAAGTCAAATAACCCATCTGAAAACAGCTCCAGGCTTGGGTAGCCACATAACTGTGTCAAATCTTTCATGAAACTTTAGTTCATTTTGTATAAGTAACTATACATAAATTTTAAAATTTAAAACATGGAACAGGTTAGAATGATGTTTATATTACATTTTAAATAGTCACACTGAATTTTTGAGAAAAAGCCAATGAGGCATTTTATTGTGGTTAGTGGTTGTATTATCATCAATGTAAGCAGTAATGAAAGTCACCATAATAAATTCCACTTTCTATGAACAGCCAATATTTTGGTGTCATAAGCAATGTCACTTTTAAGAAGTGGTACAGATTTTATTGTATTTTAATTTTACTATCTGCTATTGAAAACTAAAAAGAAAAAAAAGAGAAGAAAAAAGTGTATCTGGTAAATGGGAACAAAAAAACCCAAAAGAACCTTGGCCGTGTTTGAGGCATAGGCTATATACTAGAACAGATTAAACATGTTACCATGTGCCAAACTGTGGCCCAAGTTCCATAAGTGGCATTGGAAACTTCTGTGTATGGCACACTGTAAATCAGAGAGGGGACAGGAAGCCTAGCAGGAGATAAGACAGGAAGCAGAAAGCAGAGCAGGAGATCAGGCAGAGAAAGGGTATTGGATTGGCACTTGGCGAGGGTGCAGAGCTAATTTTTAGCATGCCTGCCAAAAAGTTTGGCCCCTGCTGTGTTAGTGTACCAGCAACTGTGGACAAATGGCATTAAAGCATAATACACCCTCTCACTTTGTTAGAATAACCAGAGTTTGTATTATGAGTATCCAGATAAAGGAAATGAGACCCTTAAAATGAAGAATCCCTTAGTCCTTCCATGTACGTCAGGTTTCAGGGCCAATAGATACCTAACAGTTGGCTACAGAACTTCAAAACACTAATTTTTCAGTTCCCTAACCTCACCTATCGGCAAGTTATATATAATCAATATATTTATTGATTTGCATTTGTAAATAAATTCTCATTGGCCATTTTCACAATTTCTTGCCTCCATAAAATCATCACATTTTATTTAAATTGGCCAAAACATGACTTGCCAAGACAATTATGTATCTGCTGAAATAAAATTTTTAATTTGCAGAATAAATTATTATTTTGGAAAATTCTCACATTCTTACCCAGTTACAAAAGAGAAAATATTATAGGTAATCTATCTAAGTTAGAAATCTTTATTTCAAATGTTTGTGATGATATCACAGAGTAAACAAAACGGAGATAATCCCATAATAAATAGAACACAAAATTCATAATATTCTTATAGAGATGTTCCAAGCTAAAAAGTAAATGCGACAGCAGCAGCTAGGTTCTCTGAATAAATCCTTTGTGATTTTAGTCATTCAGCCCTTATTAAAATTCACTTATTTAATTGGTATAAACTACTCCTGGGTATCCCTTAATGCATCTTTAGTGGTCCCTTACATGTGATGATGCTGTTCAAACTGTGTCTTTCTCCATTAGCTGATCTCACAATGGAAAGAGAAATGTTGCATATTTGTCATTTTCTGTCAGTTTTGAATTGTAAATACTGTAGTTTATAGCACAGGTCCTAAAAGGATTTGAAGATTATAGATAATATCCATTTAGATCTCAAATGCATGTTAAAGGATCAAAAGAACAAGTTACTTATAACAATACCAGGAATTATGTACAAAAAAAACTAGGTAATGAAGAGGGGCTATTTCGAACGTAACTGTACACATGTCAGCAATGTATATAAATATTTTACATACAGGTAAAATGCATAGACTTTAAAATTAGTGGTGGAGAATTATCATTCCAAGAACAATTGGAGGATAAGTTCCTATGAGTTAGTGTTTTCATTATAAATATAAACCCAGGACCAGTTCTTTCCCTTCCTAGTCCTTAATTCAAAATATAGCCAATCAAGAAGCTCTGTTCCATAATCCCAAATCTGCATCCAGTGACTGTGAAAACATAATATGTGCAGGTAATAGGTAATAAACAGGCATGTATATATCTGTTATAGACTAGCTGCAATTTTTAGCATATCTTTACATGCAGAAACCAACCAGCCTCAAGTTTATGAGCACTTCAAATAAATGGAGCACATTCATCACATTTGCTGGCATTCCCTGTAGAGAAAATGTGGCCAAATTTCTCCAGGACATCTCATTCCTAACCCTGTGCTGCTTCTCTTTCCTGACAGCTTATAGAAATGTATCATTCTGCTCACTGGAAGAACTACTTTTCCCTAGTTTAAAAAGAATTTTTTCTATCTTCTTTGTAGGCAATCCACAAGCTCAACACAATTTTCTCAAATTCATTAATCAGTTGAATTTACTCAATGCCTCTATCTGCCCAGGTTTTCCTTTTCACTCTGTGGTTTGCAAGCAGGCAAAACTGAAAGGAGTGTTCAAAATCTGAGCTGTGCTGCTTAGCTGTAGGCAAAAAGTTGCATGCTATTTTGGAGTGACCCTGCAAGCAGTTGTAGAGAAAATATTCAAATATCTGAATTAAAATTCTGTTTCCTCAAATGCAAACACATACAACTATGCTATTTGGTTTCTTCAAATGTGTTGATAAATATTGTACTTTAAATATTTGTGGAAAATAAAAAAGGCACAAGGACTGACCAATTCAAAACTACTTACATGGGAAACATAGTGAGGTATTTTCCCAGATCTACCTGTGATGATTTTAAAAAGTGTGCCATGTAACATAATTATTGTATCTACCATATTTACTCAAATATAAGGTGACACTGAATATAAGACCACTGCCCAATAATTAGATTCTTTATATGGAAAAAATACAAATTCGTTATAATTTTTTAGGTAGGGAATCTAATTATTGGAGCTATGCCTTGAATTTTTCCCCCTCCCTCCGCCTACATCTGGGAAAATAAATCTGAGGAGGGTCATATAGCCCCATTGCCTTGTGCCCCCCCTCCCCCCACCCACAACTTCTCTCCCTTCATCCCCTCCGCTCTCCTCTCCTTACTCTCAGACCTACTATCCTTGAGCATATGGAAGTGAGGGGCAAATATGAAAACTCTAGGCTCATCTCCATGAGATGTGTATTGCAGAGTAGATGACTTAGCTCTGCAATAAACTTCTTGCATCTACACATGCAGGGCTATTAGGCTAAAGAAAACTAATAAACTCTGCAGCGGGGAAGTACTTGCAAATACAAGTATTAATTTACTGTGGAGTTATTTACTGTGCAGCAATGCATGTGTAGATGCTGACACAGGAGTAAATAGCTTCTGGTCAGCCCAGCCAGCAGCAGGGCACACTTCTGCCTGATGCTTAGCCACATAGCCTTGGGCTGGCAGATGGTACAGCGAGGGTCAGGCATGGGCAGTGGGTGGCCGCATTGGGTGGTGGAGGAGCTGGCTGGGCCACGAAGCCCCTGCAGCCATCAAGCTGTCTCCCAAGCCCTGGGCCACACTACTGCCACCAGCTGGAGCCTGAGCCCAATCCTATACCTGCTGCCAGCCTGGGACTGACACCTGGGCATCTGCAGCCAGAGCCTGGAGCTGCAGGGGAAAAAAGCTATGCAAGAGCAGCCCTGGCCTAAACTGCTTCTCCCTGGCTCAATTTGCTGTTGTAGATGCTATACCTGCAAGTAGTTTACTGTGGTAGAAATTGACCTGCAGTTTATTCATACACTTTAATTGAATTTGTCAATGGACTCACCTTAAAATAAACATACCTGTAGTAACTTCCATATAGGCAAATAAACTAGTTCATCCAGAATGGTGAATTTTACCTTTTTTTGAACCTACTGAAAATCTTAGCATAAATACTCCATAAACACAGTTTTAAACCCTCTTTTGTAGCTATTTATACATCTGCATGATATTAGTCCAGAGCCCAAAGACTTATGGTTTAACATATAGCATATTGTGCTGGGCTCTGGCAGAGTCAACAGCATTTCAAGCCATGGTGATCCCACAGCTCAGCATGGCTCAAAATGATGGTGCACTCCAGATAGATCTCCCCCTCCTCCTGCCAAAGAAGCCATGTGCTAATTAGTCCTCCACTCATGACTGGAACCAGGTGTCTTTGTCATGAGTCTTAGGATCCTCCAAAAATCTATATGCAGATGAGGCACAGGGCAACCTGATCCCAGTCCATCTCATGGAGGGAAAGACAAAACTAATCATATGCAATGGACTGAGAAAGGGGAGGAGGCCAACAGAGGAATTCTGAGTGAACTGTTTGTCACTTTATTTGGTGATAGTAGTCAGATACTGGGGGCTGGTGAAGAAGCAGGAATCACTGGAAATAGGGAGATGGGGGAGAGAAAGGCACAGCTTAGTTTTGGAAGTAAAGAGAAAGTTAAAAAATATTCAATGTCTTGAGTCACCATTGTAGCAGGCAAACTGAGTTATGCTCAGGCTCAGCATAACTTTAGGCCTTCCTGGAACTAAGCAATTCAATTGTACAGAGTACTGGAAAAAGTGAATGCTGTGATTGATACAGTGGCCTAACCAGGTACAGTCATTTCCCTAGAAAGAAAGGAAACCAAAAACAGATTAGGATTTCATAGATTTCATAGATATTAGGGCTGGAAGGCACTTCAGAATATCATTGGGTCCAGCCCCCCACCTGAAGGGCAGGAAGTCAGCTGGGGTCATAGGATCCCAGCAACATAAGCATCCAAGTTACTCTTGAAGGTGTTCAATGTAGGTGCTTGAACCACCTCCGATAGCAGGCTGTTCCAGACTTTGGGGGGTTCGAACAGTAAAGAAAGTCTTCCTTATGTCCAGCCTGAAACAGTCTTGCAATAGTTTATAACCATTCAACCTCATCATCCCTTGGGGCAACCTGGTGAACAAACATTCCCCCAGATACTGGTGGTAACCCCTGATAAACTTATAGGTGGCCATCAGCTCACCCATGAGCCTGTGCTTTTCCAGACTAAAGAGCCCCATGTCTCTCAGCCTGTCATCATAAGGTCTGTTTTCCTGACCTCTGATCATCCCTGGCTCTTCTCTGGACTCTCTCAAGCTTCTCCACATCCTTTTTCAATTGTGGAGCCCAAAACTGGATGCAGTACTCCAGCTGCGGCCTCACCAAGGCCAAGTACAAGGGGAGAATGATGTCC
>NW_017728950.1:42517333-42522084 GCF_001723895.1 Crocodylus porosus
AGCCTGGATTGCCCTCCTGTCCTCATGTGTGGATGCTTTGCCCCAAAGTTTGGTGTCATGGTTGAACTTGGCCAGTCCACTTCTGACTCCAATGTCCACATCATTAATGAAGATGTTGAACAATATGGGTCCAAGGAGAGAGCCTTGGGGGACCCCACTGGTCACAGGACACCATGATGATTGACTTCCATCCATTACCACCCTCTGGGTCCAACCACAGAGCCAATTTCCCAGCCAGCGGATCATGGTGGACCCAAAGCCACAATTGGCCAGTTTCACCAAGAAGTCATCATGGGATACCAGATCAAAGGCTTTTTTGAAGTCAAGATATATCACATCAATCTCTTCTTCCTTGTCCAGGTGATAAGTCACCTGGTCATAGAAGGAAATGAGATTGGTCAAGCAATCCTTATATAAAAAGTACCTTATATAAAAAGATGAGGTAAGAAACTTGAGGATTGGACAGGCTGAGATGAGAAATTTACAAAAGTAATGGACAAAGAGACAGTGCATTTGTGTGGCCACCCTGGGGAGACAGCAGTAACCTTGGACTTCTTGTTTGAACAACAGGGAATCCAGAAACTAACATCCCACACACCCAACAGAGGATCTCAGGCTGGTACCACCACAGGTTGCCATTGTAATGTCTGAAGGAACCACTTTCCAGGTCGTATTATGAAGAGAAAACTTGTAATAAAGCCTAGCAGTTACAATTAAAATTCACTTGATACCTAATCTGATGAGGGGTTGTGTCAATCCTTGGGGGGGTCTCTGGTAAAAGGAATCCTGGTGCAACAACCTTGACTTGAAAAAGAGTTGGTACTGAAGGGAGCTGCACATAATGTGTCCTAACATAAATCTTATTCAGTTAGTTTGCATTAACCTACTCTTAAAGGAGGTTCCTTTCAGCATCTCAGCCTTTTGGCTAAGATCAAGCAATTTTGGCACCAAGAGGAGGGGTGCCAGAGTGGTATTGCAGTATCTCCAGGTGTCATGCCAGTTACTTCCTGGGGGAGCAACTGCCTGTTTTTTTTAAGGGCCACATAGAAAGAAAAAAAAGGTTACCATCAGTATGTTTACCCAGCATGGGCCATGTGTTTTATAGTCAAGTTTAGTGTTGCCTGCATTTAATCAGCTTCATAGTAAGTTTTCATTACTGAGCATATTCTGCTTTTGGCAGAAGCTTAATGATAGACAATGTATTTAATGAGGTTACCTTGTATGCAAATATAAGATGAGGGGCTTTTTTTTCCTAAGCTGATTGAGTGTGATGAAAAAAAACTTCATCTTGAATTCAAGTACATAGTGTATTTACTCAGCAAGCTATGAACAGTTTAAAATGGTCTCCCTATTTTAAACATTTATTAAAATTATAAATATACTTTTCAGGAAATTAAACTGCATTTTATTACATGATGGTTTGAGAGGTTTTGTATAATACTGCAGTGACTCTATCTTGTCAGAGGTCTGCTGGGGAAACACTGATATACCATCAAGGACAAGAGGAAAGGTAAACATGTGTCATAGGCAGAATAATTACAGGGAGTGTCTACACATGCAATTAATTTGAAGCAATAAACTCCAGCTCTTATTGCCAGAGTTGTTGCTCCTGGAAGTGCCGTTTGAACATGCACTTAGGACTGCAGCACATTTTGCTGGGTTGGAGCAGCCCTAGCTGGCAGGTGGCCTGAGTGGTCACCCTGCCAACCTGGGGCTGCTCCAACTTGGCTCAGCATGCCGTGGAGAGATTGGCTGAGGCATGAGGATGCTCCAGTGCAGGGCTAGCCAGCAGACAGAACCCACACTAAAGCACCCTCATGCCCCAGCCAGCCATGTCAGCATCTACATGTGCTCTACTGCAGAGTAAAAAATTCCCAGAAGGGTAGTATTTGTATTTGCAAGTACTACCCTGATGCAGAGCCTATTAGTTTACTCTAGCATACTAGCCTACTAACATGTAAATGCTGAGATATTTATTGCAGAACTAATTAATCTATTCTCAGTAAGCATCTTATGTAGATGCACCCAAGGTGTTTTGCTGTGGCTTCAAAGTCATGAATTCAAACCCCACTCTGAACTTGCACTGTAGGCTACCCCCAGGTAAGCTGGGCTGAGCAGGAGGGGCTGGGGGTCAAAGACATCCAGGTAACATACAGTCACTTCATTCTCTTCTCTTCATTCTCATTAGCTATAGAAACTGATATGCCTTAACCACATTATGTAACCTGCCAGATTTGGAGGGACCTTTGAATTTTTTGAAATAGGAGGTGGAAAAGGTGTGCTGCAGAAAAATAGCAAGCATTTGAGATAGCTAATCTGTGCCCTGAATGTAGCACAGTAGCTTTAGAAATGTTCCCTTAGTGGCTCATTTGAGCATGTGAATGGCATACCAAGGGCATCATGCATCATGTTCAACTTAAATTTGAGTGGTTTAAAATTCAGTTTCCATAGGTTTGATGCAGTTATGCCAAACAAGGAGAATATAGCAAGTTAGAAACACAGACTCTTAAGAAACACACAAAGATTAAGAAGAAATTAGCAAAGGAGGTATGATGAGTACAGCAGGCATCTTGAAATCACTGGCAGTGCAGTGCAGAGACAAGGTAAAGAGAAAGAGCAGAGCATTCAGGAAGACTATATTTATTGTTATTCCTACTCTCCAGGAACCAGAACCATAGTACATCGACAAGTACTAGGGAAAAGCAGATACTATAGGAAGAGGATGCATATGGAGCAAGGACCAGCAAATTGTGCCTAACAGAAAGGAAAAGAGAGAACAGTGAGATGTGCTAAGAAGAGGTAGGGAAGAATAGTTGTATTTTCTAATTAAAGAGATCAATGAAACAGGCAGAAATTTCTTAAATTCAACTTTTAACTAGATGTCTTTGTTTAATAACTGAACACAGATAACTAAAATGCAGATTAAGCTGGAATCAATTTTTAATTTTAAATATACATGAAAGATCCTATCATGTAGAACATAAGTCTCTGGGTAATGCTAATGTCTCAGAAAAGGTTTTGGGACAATCAGTTAATACAAAGAAAGGAATGGACACTTTCTAGTGTAGTTGGAAGGTATGTTTACTAATTGTATTAGTGATTCTATTTCCCAGCCTCAGGTATCTAAAATGGATGAGGTTTACAATGAACACTCAAACTAAAGCAATGAAAGACTGTAAAAAATGTAACAATAATATTTTCAAAGCCAAAATAATATTGCAGAATTTTTTTAATGTACAACATGAACTAACAACCTAATATGATGTTTGTGTTACAAATCAAGTCTAATTATAACCTTATCTACAGTAAAGAAAATTTTTGTGCACTTAAAACTAAAATAAGCCAATCCACAGCAGCAACATTTTTTCTCATGGACAAAAGTTAAGGACCTAAGGTCTGGCATATCACAAAGATGAAAATGGCTTTTCTATATTTAAAGAGGAAAGATGCATTTCTATCAGGCAGAGTGATAAGCATATATAGCTTAAAGCTTCAAGGTAAATAGCAGTCATGTTTAAGGAGAATGTTGTTGCTTATGATGCTCTTTTTACTTTCATACTAACTCAGATTTCATGGTGGGTATCTGTTAGAAAAAACAGGGGAAAGACGTTGCCATTTTCCATCTAAAATCTATTCTGATCAAAACAACAAAATAATAACTGAAAATTACAACACACCTAGCCTCAAAATTATGCTTGCTGCTCTCCCCTGCTGAATATCAGTACAGTCCAGCTAAACATTTTTAAATGTCTTTGAATGTAGGACTAGAAGTGACCTTTGAAATGATCTAGTCCAATCCCTAGCCATTAGGCAAGATCACACATGCCTAGGTCATCCCTACTTGAAAACTCTGCAACTAAAAAAAATCTCTAATGAAGGAGATTCAACAATAACCATAAGTAGAATTCCAGTTTTCACTACCCTAACTCATATGAAATTTTCCTAATAACCAGAGATCCTGGTTTGCCCTGGTAAAAAATGCCAAATTCTCTGATAAAATCCCCCAAATTTGTGATTAAAATCAAAGGCCACTATATATATAAATAGGCCACTAAATATATATATATATATATAGAGGTATCCATTGAATACAATGTTTTATTAATATATTTACAATTTTAAAGCAATTTGGAAGCCTACCAGTGCCTCAATCACTCTAATTGTAGCCCAGGCACAGCCAGGGGTGTGCCCTGTCTGCCAGTGAAAGGGATGGTGTTCAGACAAGAGTGCTAAGAGAGGGGCCTGCCACCTGGGAGCAGTTCCCTTTCCTCTCTACAGAATCAGGCCGATACCAAGCACTTAAATATATACACATTTATTGCTACAACAAATAAATATAAATAAGAATATTAAGTATTTACAGTAAAATTAGTATGTGACACCACATACAATAACCTGCAATCAACATACTGTACCACTTCAAGGGCACAGCTGGAGGTAAGCGGGCTCATGGTGGGAAGGGGTTAACTCCTCGCTTGCTGGGAGGAGGCCGCTGCCTGGTGCCTGGCCAGGTCAAGCCCCTGCCCAGGCCCCTACTTGGCCCAGCCCCCCAGGGAGCCCCGCGACCGGAGCCATGCGAACAGGCTGCGCAAACAGGCGCTCAAGTTAGAATGGAGTTCGCACAGGAGAGGGCGTGGAAGGGCACGAGACCCTGCCTGTGACCCCCCCAGCCATAGCCAGCCCCAGCCGTAGCCAGCCTACCAGAGGCATGACACGGATGGGCACGCGCCACACTCCGAGTGTCCCCTCAG
>NW_017728950.1:42523387-42529075 GCF_001723895.1 Crocodylus porosus
GTCAGCCAGCCTGCCTGAGAAGAGCCTCCTCCCCAGGGGAGAGAGGTGGAGGCCATCTCTTCCCAGCAGCTCGCTGCCTCTCTCGCCAAAGATCGGGCTGTGGTCATGGAAGCCAAAGTGAGGGTTGTGCCCCTCGCTCCTGCCATGAGAACAGGGGATGGCTCACCAGGGCAGCATGGGACTCACAGTGGCAAGGAGCTTCCACTCATGGCCCCACTGTGCCCTGGAACTCCAGGTCACACCAGCTGGACTACAGAGGCCCGAGGGGAGGGCAGCAGGGCGGGAAGCCCAACCCTACAGTGGGCAGCCTGTGTCCACCTACAACCCATGCATAGGTCTGAATGGCACGGGTCCCTCTTCCACCCCCAGGAATGCACAGCACCAGGGAGTTGGCCACACCCTCCTGCCTCCCCAGATGAACCACCCACAGCCCTGTCTCATTCCCTGCTGGTGCCCTGAAGCCGCGCTTTACAACCCTGGGCCCCAAATCCTATGCACTACCCAGCTGGGCAGCAGTCCCATTCCCAGCCCTGCCCAACTCCCTCCCTATGGGGGTCTCAATCTCCCCCTGCCACCCCAACCTTACCTGCAGGAGCTGCTCTGCAGGCTTCCTGGTGGCCATGTGCATATACCAGACTGCAGAGAGCTCTTTGCAAAACTGCAAAATCCACGGGTTTCTCCATTAAAATGAAAAATTCCTTGGGTAAAAGAGGAAATCCCCATTTTTCTCTATTTTTCCATGGAAAGTGGAAAACCTAGATCCCTGCTAATAACCAGCTTAAATCTTCTTTGCTGCAAATTAAGTTGTTTTCCTTTTGTCCTTCACTCTTTGGGCATGGAGAATAATTTATAATCATCCTCTTTATAATAAGATCACCTTCCCCAGACTAAATAATAACACCAGTTCCTTAAACTAATTCCCATTTCTCTTCTTCTCTAAACCTCTCATCGTTCTTGTCACTGTCCTCTGGACTCTCTCCAATTTTTCTGCAAATCTCTTAAAGAGCAGTGCCAAGCAAAGTGAAATATTTCCCATATCTGCCAGGTGATTTTTCTGCTAACACATCTGAGGACCCCAGGACAAGATTTGCTTTTTTTTCTTTTTTTTGCAAAAGCATCACATAGTTGTGGCCCACTATAAGCCACTGATCACTGATTCTTTTTTTTTTTTTTGACATATGCTCCTAGACAGGTATTTCCTACTTTATGTTTGTGCATGTGATTTATCCTTATTTCATACAAAATGCCCTCACACACCTACATGCCCATGCAAGTACCCATGGCAGTAGTTGGCAAAGGGGGGAGTGTCTCTGCAATGCAGCAGTGGGTGGGGAGAAGCATCCATGTGGCATCATATTCCCTTCAATCAGCATTCAACCCCCTGCTGGTACAGCCCTAAGCTATGTGGCACCTGGGTGCTTATAAATTGGACAGACCTACCTTAGATAAGCTTCCCAAGAAATCCTATCTACCAGTTCCCCAAGTTTGTTAAAGTCTGCTTTCTGAAGTCAGTCACACTTATACTGTTGCCCCCACACCTTCCTTTCCTTAGAATAAGGAACTCTATAATTCCATGATCACTTTTCCTCATTACCTTCCACCATCAGAGGCTGAATTCATTCTTCTCTATTAGTAGCTAATTCTCTTAAAGTTTCCTCTACCTTCTCAAGCAAAAAAATGTCCCTATGACATTACCCCTTCACCTCTTCCCCTTCTTATCTTTGCCCAGAGACATTCAACAAACTTGGCTCCTATCTGTTCCTAAACTATTCAGGCACAGAGAAAATAGTTTAAAGTAGGTAAAAGCTAAGCTAAATACCAACTTTAAAAGCAGTAACAGGCTTGACATTTTGGACCCTATGTGTCAAAAAAATCTGTAGGTATAACATCTGCAAATCCTGAAGCCATAGGTCTTGCTGTGGTAGGCAAGACCTAGTAGAAGAACAAAGTTGGCAGAATTCTTGGCACAACATCATGACCCCCAGGCTATAGCAAGATCATTCAAACCAAGAAGGCTCCAAACTATGAAACATTTTTCCAGTTAAGTGTTCTTATCAACATGTTTTTAGTAGGACGTCAAAGTAACCTTTCAAGCAAATAAGAAATAATCTTTGAATGCTTATTACGAGGGAGACAATCTTCTAGGTTTAGAACCTATTACTCACTATGAAACAGGTTTGAAGTTACATAATTTGATGGACACAAAGAAATGTTTTGACATTATTCTGCAAGAGTGGACATTGTACCCTAACGCAGTTCCTCTGGGTGATAAAAGAAGAGATTCCATTGTGAATAGTAGCAAGGCAGCTATGAGCTCATATTATTATGACTGAAACAGTGACTTATGATTTGTGCAAACTGATATTAAAGATATGATTTTAATGACTTTGACTTCTCCTAATTTCTCCACCTGCTTCCAGAATTGTTTGTTTCAACACATGTAGGACCAGATTCCATTGTATTTTTTAGGCTATGTCTAGTCCACCTACATTGAATGAGGTGCCTAAGTGTGATTTTGTTTCACCCTGAGCATGTCTACACATTCATTAATGCACCTTAGATACTGCACATCTTGTTTAGTACTTCCTTAATAAAGTACTAACTAAATGCACAGTACCTAGAGTACTGTGCAGTAGTGCCGGCACATGGTTATTTAGTGACACTTACTGCACATTAGCCTAATAACACTGCACAGTAGGCTATTAGCATGATTTTTGCTGTGACATGCTACTGTGCAGTCTTATTAGGCTAATGTGCAGTAAGTGTCTTGTGTAGATGTACCCCCTGTTCAAATTCTGAAAATACACTAACACATCTACTTTTATAACACATCTTACCATTAAGACTGAGTCACAAAAAAGCAGAGAAGAAGGAACCCTCCTTTTTGTATAATTTTTTTTTCAGGGATTCAAAAAGTGTGGATCAGAATCACACTTAGACACCTAAGTTCACTTACATTCACACTGCATTTTTCCTACCTCCTTCTTGGCACTGGGCTATTTTTAGCCTTGCCCCACACTGCTGGACAAACCACTCAGGGCCTGCCAAAGGTTCCATCCCACAAGCTGCTCCCAGTGCTGATTTTACCAGTATTCACCAGTGCCAGGAGCTGACTAAGAATAAGGCTAGGGGACAGACAGGTAGAATTGGGGAGCTGGTTCACTCAAAGAGGTGTTGTCTTCTGAGGTAGGGAGAGTTGGGGGATAAATAAAAACCTGTTCCAAAGGGGTGGGGGACAGAGTCCCCCATCCCTGCAAGTACTCCCACCCCAGAGATCCTATGAGCCTCTCTAATCCCACCAATGCCTACCAGACACCATGAATCCCTTTGTGGATCCCATCTGCACTCCAATCTTCCTGTGAACCTCACCTGCCCCCCGTCCCTCTCATGGACTCCATTTATCCCCCAATTCCCAATTCCCCAATCCTGCTATGGATGCTGCCTATTCCCCCGATCCTCCCAATCCCTCTACAAACCTCGCCTGCCCCTGCAATCCCCTAAGGATTCTGCTTGCTCCCCAATCCTTCCTGCAGGCCCTATCTGCCACTCCTTATCCCCTAACCATCCCCATTAGCCCTCCCCATTCTGATTTACCTTAGAGTGGGTGACCATTTTTAACTCAATCTAAACCTTCCTTAACCTCCTTGAATGTCTGTACACAACCTTACCGTATGTCTGTACTAGAACTAGGGAAAGGGAACAATCTTATTTAGGAATTCTAGGTATTGCAAAAGTATGGTATTACAACCATATTTTCTTGCATACAACATGCTCTTAAATAAGCACCTTGTTTTTGAAAGGCTGAACAAAGAAAAAAATGCCTCTCCTTGAAAGCTTCTGCAAGGGAGGAAATAAAAAGTGTCCATAGCCAGCAACTAGGAAGCCCTGTATGTGGCGTGTGCAACTTTATTTATACTTTCCCTTAACCAGGGCTTAAATAGCAGAAACTTCTTTTACTCTATTTCCTTAATTAGAATGCACACCCCAATTTCCATTAGCTAAATTTGAGGGGTGGGGGATGTGTGCGTTGCATGTAAGAAAATACAATAATGGTAATACACTGAATATTGACTATAAAGATGATTTTTTATAGTTAAATAATAACACGGATTCACAGAATACACTGAAATCCAACTCCTTATTTATTATGGATGCAAATTCTGAAAAATATTTGACCACAAATGGTTCAAAGTGTTAAAGAGAACTAGCTCTAAGGTAATGGATTGGAAGCACTGTGGCCAGATGAGGGTAAGATACAGATAAAAGAGGTTATATTACACAGTTAAAAAAAAGTCTTATGTGCATTTATTATCAAAAAAATTCCTTTGCAGTTACCTTTCCTTTATCATGTATATTCAGAAGACTGACAGGACAGATACCACTGAACAAAGATTTCCTAGAGAAGAGAAGCATATTAAGCCACATCCTATTAGCAAGGAATAGAAAAAAAGTTAAAGAAAGCTATGGTTATTGAAGAATATAGGCACCAGTGCAGGGGCTTAGCTGCTCTGTATTTCATAGAAATAACAATCCAGAAAGTATTTACCTTGTACTATAGTGGCAAAATAGCTCCACTGAGGTAAAAGGAAATGAAAATGTCAGAAAAGTGCCCAAAGCATCTGCATCAAGCACCATATATTTCAAGAGAAAACAATGCCACAAGGGTGGTAAAAGTTAAAGAAAATTACAAATAGGGTGGTAAAAGTTAAAGAAAATTACAAATAATACAAATTATAATGTTATAAAATCCACCCTGCTGCATATGAAAGCCATCATAAACCACTCTCTCATTAAAGTAAATTCAGCACTGTGGTCTGAAACCAAATTCTTATTATTTAATCTATATAAAATGACAAAAAAAATAAGACTGTGTGCGTCTCTGTGTTCCTCTTGCACTGTTAGGACCTTTGCTAATGATCAACAGTATCTGACATAAGGCAGAGGGGACCAAAGATTAAATAATTCCAAATAAAGTGGGGCTGGAGTTTTTGATAGTTGGTTGTTATTTTTCACTACTTCATTCTTTTTAATAGAAACTTGCTCCAAGCAGCTGTCAGAGCTTTCTCGTGCTGACACCAGTGACACACAATTGAGCCACAAAGCCTGGTAAGCTGCACTGCTCTTTCATCAAAACCCTCAGAGTTAAAGTTTTCAGGGAGAGCAGAAAAATGGAATTATAGCATGTATCTGGGTTGTAGAATCCTGTCATCTTGTTAAAGGATGGTAAAATATGTACATGTGTAGAAGGGCTCATTTTTGGCTGGAATGTCAGGACCAGAATACCTGGAATTTCAGAAGCAGATTAGTAAATAGTTTTAAAACCTTTGTTACGAACAGTTGTACTGAATTGCTATTCTGAAAAGCAAATCATCATTACATTCTTAGGAATATTGGATTGCATTAACTGGAAAGAGTTAAATTAAACTGATCTGAGTTTATGACACAGGAAACTCACCCTCCTGCTGGCTGACACCAGCCCAGACATAGTGGGGATTATGGAAACGTGGTGGGACTCAACGCACGATTGGGCAGTCAATGTCAAGGGCTATAGGCTGTACAGGAGTGACAGGATAGGAAAGAGAGGTGGGGGTGTGGCGCTCTATATTAAGGAGGAATACACATCCTCGTCAATTAGCAAGGAGTCCAGGGATGGGCACTCTGAAGTGCTTTGGGTTAGAGTACAAGGCA
>NW_017728950.1:42529175-42561272 GCF_001723895.1 Crocodylus porosus
CAGGAATAACGGTCACAAGCTGGCAGAGGGTAAGTTTAGGTTAGATATCAGGAGGCGCTACTTCACGGTCAGGGTGGCTAGGGTCTGGAACCAACTTCCAAGAGAAGTGGTGCAGGCTCCTACCCTGGGGTTTTTAAGAGGAGGTTGGATGAACATCTTGCTGGGGTTGTTTGACCCCAGTAATCTTTCCTGCCATGGCAGGGGGTCGGACTACATGATCTGCTCAGGTCCCTTCCGACCCTAGAAACTATGAAACTATGAAAAATACAGGTAAAAGTTCTCACTCCATAGGACAGTACAAAGTTAGCCAACCAAAAACATGCATGCTACAAGAGGCACAACTGTCTTGTTGGGCATATGGCTGATCCTTCAGGGAACAGGGAGAACAGAGAACAGCCACAAATAAGCCAGGGAAGAGAGAGCAAAGCAACAGATTTGGCAGGGAAGAGCAGAACAATGGATCAGGATGTATGGAGAAAGCAGAGCAATGGAGCGGGCAGAGAAAAGAAAGCAGAGCATGAATCAGGTAGGGGAAACGGACTGGAGTGACATTTGGGGAGAGAGTAGGGCCTGCTTTGTGGCATGCCAGCCAAAACAGTTGGCCTCCACTGAGACAGTCCACCCAAAGGCCAACAAAACAAGCAGTGCTTTATTAGATATCACAAACTATGAAGAAGTTTCATGCATAAAGCTGAATGAAATCCATATTTATAAGCAGGAACAGAAACTCTTTGCAAAGATATTTGTGAATAGATTCTGGGTATTCTTGTAGTCTTTTCTGGTGTTCCATCATTTTATAAAGTCTGTTATACCATTACAGTGAAGCATAAGAATGTCATGACGTTCCCAGATGTATTCATTTAATCTGGAGTAGAGCAAATGTCAACCATCTGGTTTACATAGTCTTGCCTTAGCACTTGCCTGTTCCCATCAACTGTTTTTTTTTCTACTGGATTGCTAATTCAGTCTTATGAAGAATTAAATGTTGGTATATTCTTGTACTTATTTGATGCTGATGCATGAAAAAAAATCGATGGGTCTAAATTCTGTACTTTCACGTTACATTGTCCTCCTAATTAGTTAGCAGTTTATAGATATGTAATAGTATTTATTAATTCTTAGCTCTGACAAACAAAGTCATGAACAGCTTATCTTCAAATCCTGACAATCCTGACATAAATATAAATCTATTTTCTATAGCAGGTCTTTCCAGCTGGTAGCCCACAAGCTGCATCTAGCCAACAAGTCTAAACATGTCAGCCATAACAACTCCCATTGGTTTTGCTGCTGCAGCAGGTCAGGGTTCTGGGGCAGAACAAAATCAGGGAGGAAGGGGACAGTGAGTTCACTACCTGCATGACAGTGAGAGAGAAGGGCTTCAACTTCTCACATGATGACAACAGAGATATGTTCTGCCTATGCAGCAGTGATAATGAGGAAAGGCTCATGTTGCCCACCACGGAGGCAAAAAGGAGGGGCACACATTGCCTGCTTGACAGTAGCAGGGGTCCCAGGAAGTCCTGTTCTATAGCGTTAAGGACTATAACAACAGAATGGAATTGCCTATATAATTAGTTATTTCTGCCATAGATTTTCACCTATACCTGGAGGAGAAAAGGCTGATCACAAGCATCCAGCCGGGGGTTATGAAAAACAAATTATGTCAAACAAACCTGATTTCCTTCTTTGGCAGGTGGACAAAGGGATTTCAGCAAGGCTTTTGACAGGAACTCACATGACCTTCCCATAAATGAATCAGAGACACGTGGGCTAGATAAAATTACTAAAAGGTGGATAGATAACTGACTCAATAGCCGCAAGCAAAGGGTAATTTTTAATGGGCCCATGTCAGAATGGCAGGAGGTTTCAAGTGGAGTCTCACGGAGGTCTCTCCTGGGCCAGGTGCTGTTCACATTATTTATTCAAGGTTTGGATGCTGGCATAGAAAGCATTTTGAGCAAGCATGCATATGACACAAAACTGGGAAGGGCTGTAACCATGTTGGAGGATGTGAGTGCAATTCAGAAGGATCTTGACAGACTGAAAAGTTGGGTTAAAACTAACAGGATGAAGTTCACTGCAGACAAATGCAAGGTGCTACTGCTCAGGAGAAATAGTAAAAAACACAAATACAAAATGGGTAACATCTGGATGGATGGCAGCTCTATGGAAAAGAACTTGAGTCTTGGTAGATCACAGACTCAGTGGGTGCATCTACACATGATGCTATGTTGCCATAGCAATGTGCTACAGAGATGTACCATCAGTAGTTGCAAACCGTGATGCCGCAGCTATGCCACCATAGCAACATGCTCCCTCATTATACCATGTTGCTGCAGCGACATAGTGGTCAAAAATAACTGCATTGCCAGCATAGTGCAGTATGAGCTGTTACTGTGCCATAGGGACACATGTAGATGCACCCAGTTTGCAGCATGAGGAGTTCGCTGCATGATGCAATAACACAAAGGTGAACATTAGGCCTGTGCAAAGCTGCAAGTATTCAATTTGGATTTGGATTTGGCTGATTCAAGGGACAGTGATTCAATTCAGTGTTTCAAATCACTGTCCTGATTCAATTTGGTTGATTCAGATTCAGAGATTCAGATATTGAAGCTTTGGACAGCCCTAACAGATAGGGATAAGTTCCCAAGTGATGAGGGGAGGGAGGCTGGGACTAGGGAAGAGGTGGGGGGAGGGGTGCTGTTCCCAGGGCTGCACCAGTGCTCAGCCTGTCCCCTGACACCTGGGCTCCACCTGTCCCCATTCACTCCAGCTCCTGGCCTACACTGTGCTGTAGTGCAGGTAGTTGGTGTCAGCTGCTCCCAGGGCCACTGCAGCAGGGGCTGGGTGAGAGTGGCAGCAAGCGGAGCCTTGGACGATGCAGGACATGGTGCATCTTGCCCATACTCACCCTAGCCCCCACTGCAGCGGCCCCAGGAGCAACTGGCAGCAGCTGTAACAAGAACTTTCAGTGGATGTGGGGGGGGGCAAGGTGTGCCTCTTGCTGCTCTGGGCCTCCCAGGAGGGCTGAAGGCTGGAGGGCTGTGTCAGGCACTTCCCCCCAAATCTGCACACAGGATGACAGCAGGCTGCTGCTGCAGGATGGGGCTGGCAGCGGCACCAGACTGAGTCTTTCTGGTGCTTGGGGCGGGCATGCCAAGTGCCGGGAACAGCCCAGTGTTACCACTGGTCCCAGCCTGCAGTGGCAGCCTACTGTCATCTCGCATCCAGATATGGGGGCACTAGGCTGTTCCTGGAGCTCGGCACACCCATTCGGAGCACTGTGAAGAATCAGCCTGGTGCTGCCACTGGCCTCAGCCTGCAGCAGCTTTCTGCTGTCATCTGGCACACAGATCTGGGGGCATGCATCCCCAAGAAGAGCTCTACAAATCCCCCCAGCCCACAGCCCTCCCAAGGGGCATGAGCAACGAGAGGCATACCCTGCACCCCCCACTGCATACCCACTGACAATTCCCATTGCAGCTGGTGTTGGCAAATTCTTGGGCTGCTGCAGCAGGGGCTGGGGGGCTCAGGGCAGGTGCGCTGAGCACCAAAAACCGCCCAGTGCCCCTGGATCTGGACGCGGGATGAGAGCAGGCTGCCGCTGCAGGCTGGGGCCGGTGGTGGCACTGGGCTGTTCCCAGTGCTCGGTGTGACTGTCCAGATTGCTGGGAAGACTCAGCCTGGTGCCCCCACCAGCCCCAGCCTGCAGCAGCAGCCTGCTGTCATCCCGCACACAGATCCGAGACATGCACCCCTCAGTAAGAGCCTGACAGCCCCCAAAGCCTCAGCCATCCTGGGGGTCACAGAGCAGCAAGAGACTTGCCCCATTCCCTAGTTCCAGCCTCACTCCCTCCCTCCCTCACTGCCTTAGGAACCTATCCCTGTTTGTTACATTATGAAGTGGGTTCGCTTTATGCAAGGGAAACCTGTATAGCCTATGGGTGAATCTCCAAATTGGCCCTGAAACTCTCCAGATCCATTCAGAGGCTTTTGATTCAATTCAGACCTCTTAATGGGTCTCCCAGTTTGTTTCAGATTTGGAGATTTGGCCACCAAATCAGGCCAAATCTCCTCCTCAGCAAATTGGCTACCAAAGCTTTGCACAGTTGTACCGAATGTGTTTTTGGGATACATCATTAGGTGCAAGATAATGAAAGTGATAATACCTCTCTACTTGGCACTGATTAAGTCTCATCTGGAGTAGTGTGTGCAGTTATGGGCTTCATATTTGAAAAAGGACGGGGGAAAGTTGGAGAAAATCCAGAGGCAGCAACAAAAATGATCAAGGGCTTGGAAAGCAGATCAAATGAGGAAAAGCTGAAAGAGCTAGGCATGTTCAGCTTTCAGAAAAGGCACTTAAGAGGGGACATGACAGCAGTCTTCAAATACTTGAATAGCTATGATTAAAAAGAGGGAAAATACCTTTTCTTTCTTGCTACAGTGAGGAGGATATGGACCAACAGCTTATAGTTGCAGCAAAATAGGTTTACATTGGATATCCAGAAAAAAATATCAGTGCTGGAACAGTGAGGTATTTCCCATGCTTTGGGGCTTTGCTGGTTGCTGCCTTTCTTTCCCCACTCCCTTTTCTGCTATATGTGTTAGGGTGTTTTTAAGCTTTCCCCATGGGCACTGGGGGTTGACTACAGCTAAGGGTGGGGACTTCAACTGGGATGTGCCAATGTTCCTGCTGGGAGCAAAGCCAGAGGTTCCTGCCTAAAAGGTCTTGCCTCTCTGCTCAGGGTCAGACTGATCGCCATATTTGGGGTCAGGAAGAAATTTTAACACATGGTCAGATTGCTATGGACAGTAGAGGGTATTGCCCTCTACCTGGGACCTCTTGAGCACATATTAACAATATTTAATAGAAGTGGGATGTTGACTGCTGTGGTTCCCCTGCTTTACCTGTGGCAAGCTAGTATGTTAGGTCTATGTTGTGTCCGAGTTGATGGTAGTTTTATGAAGACTTTAGATTATGGTTGCATGGGATGGCTTGGATAGGGATGATCCTGCCTCAAGCAAGGGGTTGGACTAGGTAACCTCTGGAGGACCTTTCCAGCCCTACTTCTCTATGACCTGCCATTAATTTGCTTGAGACAGGTCCAAGACTTTCCCATAGAAAAGACAGTGGAAGTCCTAGTAGAAGTAATTTTTATAAACTTTTTAATAAAAATAATCACATAAAAAGAACAGAGAAAATAAAGAAAGTAAATTAGTTAATGCAGTTGTTAAGAGGGTGAATTCTGTGCCAAATTCTTCATCAATTAATGTTCATTTATCTGGAGGTTTTGCATATTGGTTGCTATACAGTCCAGTTTTTAAACATTGCATATTTATCAATTAAGAACAGTAACTAAATTCCCCTTCCACTGATAACAAATTCTCAAAACTAAGACTTTTCAATATAAACTGAAAGTTTAGAATAGAACAACTGCATTAAACAGAATTAAATAGATATATATTCATGAATCCAGCACTGGATACATTTTATCAAATAATAGAAACATATCCAGTATTTATAACAAAAATTACAAGATTAACATATAGGTTATGGCTGAATGTTTCCACCCCCACTTCTCTCTGCCATTTGGTGCAGGGAGCAAGAGAGTCAAAGGAGGGAAGCAAGACACAAAATAAAGAAATATTTTACAACATTAATTTCAACACTGTTCATAGCACAAACTATGCCACAAAACATGTGAGGGATTGATATGAAGCTGTCTATAATAATTTATGAACTTTTTAAAAGAAGGTTACTGTGCTGTTTACCGTCTGCATACATTGAGTTAATTCAATAGCAGGAATGCCAAGAAGTGCCACCGGGAAAGAAAACAGACAAGAGTTCAATATCAGCCCTCCCTTTGAGCCAGCCACACTGGTTTACTCAGATTCAGGTAACACAGGAAAACAAAAGACTTGAAGATTTAAAGGAGAAGAGACTGGGGAAGACTGCTGGGAAACAGATGGAAACACTCCCCTAAGCAGTCTGGGGTCTTCTCTGAGACAGGCATGTAGCCTTTTTATCTTCCGGGTAACTTTTTATAGTATGTTTTGCTTTTACTGGTAAAACTAAGCAATAACCAGTTTTCAGAAGGCTGTTTTGGATCTCCAAATTCACAACTGAAGGAATGAACCACAGATATCATACCTAGTCACAATAGAATAACCAGGGGTGGGCAAAGGCGCACAAGCCCTGGAGCTTGTGGGAGCCCACACCACAGTACCGCAACCCACACTGCAACAGTAACAGCCTCCCTACATGGAGCCTGGGCCGTAGCAGCAGCCTGTCCTGCTGCACCTGCATCCTATGTGCAGGGTGATAAGAGCCACTTCTCCCACTCTCCAGCTCTCAGCACCCCCTCCCTGTCCCCTACACCCAGGACCCCAAAATTCCTAGTTACACCTTTTCCTAGTCAGAGCAGTTGGACAAAGAGTCATCTAAAAGTAGCAGAATCATGACGTTCCAAAGCAGTTCAAGAAATGACATGAGGACCAACTGCTGCGGGGTACAACCAGAGAAGCCCGAAAGAGGTTCAAAAGTACCGGCATCCCGGAAACCATGACAACGTATTTTTATTAAAAGATTTTAAAACTATTTGCCTGAAGTGACTATTATCACACAGCTTTATTAAAGCAAAACAAAAATAGAAGCATAAGCTTAAAATATAAGTCCCAAATAATATTTGAATCACAAAGAGCTGGCAAAAAAATAAGTCCCAGTGAGTTTCAGTCATGTAAGAGATCCTTCAACAACAGTAGATTTATTGCTAATATATAATGAATAAATAATCTATAGGATGACATTTCCAATATAGCTGCCATTATTAATAGGCATGCACTAAAAAGTGTTTAGCCACACCATGTGAAATTTAGATCTAGAAAGTGTCACTGGAGGTTTTACAGATTTATTCAAGACAATGGTCTGGAAGTTTCATTTATAACCTCCGTTAGTACTTGAAACAAATAATAAAACAGCGCTTTACTATGAATGATTTCTCCTCCCAAATTTGATATGAGATTTTCCTTATGATATTCCAAATTTGTCAGTCTTTTTACTTTAAAATACCTTGTTTTTCTAGGTATAAGTTATCATATAGTCAAATAAAAATTCCTGTTAAACCTATCGGTATTTTAGAATATCAACAGCAAAGAATATCATATTTTTCCCCACTTCCACTGACTGCCTTACTCGTGTAGATTTCTAAATTGCATCGTGCTCACATAGGAACTGTAATGTACTGATTACATCCAAGAAGGTCCAACAATTCAACAGTTCATTAATTTATTAGCTATTCTGTTGAACATACTTAATCATAAATCCAGCCACTTTTGAGAACAAGCCCTCAGCCTCCCTTACATAAACAGTACCTGATAAGTTCATAAAGGTTAAACTATCTGGGGAAAGACAATACAGTGAGGATAGCTAACTTACTCAGTTTGATACGTAGATTTCTTTTCATATAATTCAAGAAGTACAAAGGCCTTGTGTTAGTCACTATGACAGCATTTTTTCAGATTCAAAGATTCACATAAAATTTTAGTATTTCATTTAATTGTTTTACATTTATTGCTTATATATTTTATGGACACCTCACTGGCCATTGAAAACCAAATCAATATGCCCAACTCTAAAGTGCTTTCTGCTTTCAAAGTGCTGTAGACAAAAATCATGCACTGAACCTATAACTATTATTTTAAAATATCTGGCCTCCTTGTCATAAAGAGGAAAAAGTTATTGCTAAAAGTAGTTGGTAGCAAGAAAAGAAGTGGAGTTTTACTGTAGGTTCATTGTCTTAAGTTTACTTGAGCATTCCCTTTAAAATGGTGTCAAACTCACTTGGCTTCATGAGCCAAATGAGGGTCTCTGAGACAGGCTATGGGCCGGATTGGGCCAGGCCAGAGTTAGTGTACAGGGCCAGTCCACAAGAGTGCCACATACCAACCCCCTGTGCCATGTGCAGCATGTACAGCCAGTCCCGCCACATGTTGCACTCACTGGCCTCATTCTGGGAATCAGTCTGCATGTGGTGTGCAGGGCCAGCACAAGGCATGGCCTGTATTTCATGCCCCACCAGACCGGCCCTACACACTGATTCCGGCATAGCCTGACATGGACCAGCCCCAGAACCACCACTGCATGCAGCGTGTGCCTTAGACCATAGTTTCTCAACATGTGGTATGAGTATCCCTGGGAGTACGTGAGACACAGGAAGGAGGTACGTGGGCACCAAAAACACCCATAGCAGGGGGACTCCGCTGCTCCCCCCACTGCTGCTGGGTTTGTGTCTGGCCACTCGCCTTCCCCGACCCCCCCAAGCTGGCCACAGGATGCTGCAGGAGGGGGAGGGCAGGCACACAGATACCCGCACGCTCCCCACCAACCCCGCCACAGGCTGGTAAGTTTCTTTCTTTATCCTGCCTGGGCTTGTGGGGGAGGAGGGGACAGACGGAGACCCACGCAGTGCAGGAGGGACTGCGGTAGGAGCAGGGCACTGCCCCACTCCCTGCTGCACTGTGGGGATTGCCCCATGACCCGTCCTGCCCGGGGTCCAGTTCACTGCGTGCGAGAGGGAGCAGGCTGCCACTGCAGGCCAGGACTGACAGCAGCACCAGGTTCTTCCCAGGCTTGGTGCAGGCTGCAGTGATGGAAGGGAGGCTGCTGCCACCTGAAAATTCACCGTAGCCCTCCCCAATCTGCGCCCCCAGCACCACGGCCAAACACTGGGAAAAGCCCGGTGCTACTGCTGGCCCTTGCCTGTAGCCAGCCTGGGCTCTGGCAGCTGCAGCAAACGGGCTGCAAACAGCTGCACCAGGCTTTGCTCCCCCGGTATCAGCTCCATGCTGGCAGTGACTGCACGCACACTTCAGAGAGCAGGGATAGGGTCTAAGGCAGTGCAACCCTCCCCTGCTCTCTGCTCTGAGGCGCACGTGCAGTTGCCAGTATGGAGCAGATGTCAGGGCTGCAGAGCCTGGTGCAACTGTTTGCAGCCTGCCTGCTGCCTGCCACAGCTGCCCAGAGCCCAGGATGGCTACAGGCAAGAGCCGGCAGCAGCACCAGGCTTTTCCAGGCTGTGCTGCCTCAGGCCCCTACCCCATTTGCTCCAAGGCATGGGATTCTGGAGCCCGGAACAGCAATTTGCAGCCAACCAAGGCTCTGGAAAGCTGCTGCCTGCCACAGAGCCCAGGCTGCTTGCAGCTGGGATTGTAGTCTTCCAGTTGCATGCTGGGAACAACCCGGGCTTCATGGCTGGCAGCAACTGCCTCCTTGTCCATCTCTCTCTTGCCTTCTTTTCTCCTCTCTCTCACCCTCTTTTCTTCTCTCTCTTGCCCCTTCCTCTTCTCAAGACTATGGCAAAAAAATTGGCGCGCTGCACATTGCACAGCACTTTAAATTCCCCAGTAATAATTTGGGGAAATTTAAATTTCCCTAGTAATGATATCTGGGTTCAGCCCTCCCAGCTTTGGCCAACATCACCTCTAGCCCAGGTACATACTTGAGTTGTGCACCCCTGGTGTAAAAGGTGGCAACCCTACCCACACGAGATCAAACATCTGTCATATCATGGCCTTATATACACAGCTCTTCTTCCAACATATGGCACACATCAATCTGTAAATATAAAATCCACTGGAAAATTGTGTTGGGGTACCTATTAAAAATTTCAGAAGTTAGGGGGTACTTGTTACTTAAAAGGTTGAGAAACACTGCCCTAGACAGACCCCTCATGCTGTGTGCAGTGCCCATGGTGCCAGGTCTACCCCACATACCAGATCTGGCCTGCATGCCATATGTCTGACACCCCTGGTTGGAAAAAGAAGGTGAAAACATTATCCTTCAAATTCAGAGCTCTATGACTTAAATAATAATGCACAAACATGAAGAAAGACATGAGGAATGCCACATACCAACATTTACTTTCATCCACACATCATTAAAAAAAAATCTGTTATTAACTTTTTTTTAAAGCCTTATATGGACTCATGTAGCACCCATTCAGGGGAAGAAAGGTGATACGTAGTTTCTATGTAACTATTAACATCAGTGGATGTCAAAAGTGCTTTATACAAAAATCATCATTGTTCTTATTAAGAAAACTAAGCCTGAGAAAATTGATTTGTCAAAGCTCATGAAGGTCACTGACAAATCATAAATAGAAATCATAGCTTCCTACTCCTAGTTCAAGGCTTTGCTTTGGACAGCAGTGTCATCCAAAGATGAAGGAACCTCCACCAGTTATCTTCTGCTACGTATCAGTCCTCAATCCCCATATTTTGCTAAAATATTTGAGCATTCTGGTAAATGGTTTGTCTTTTAGCTATTCTGAGTAAGAAATTATTACAGTTTAGTATGATATTTTGAGAGGCATCAGAGACTTCACTAACTATTACATAAGATTGAATAGTTCATGGCATATGTGACTTCAAAATCCTATCGTTTCAATTCTCAACCTGTTCTACTCATTAAACACTTCAATTGCAACCTGATTTATATAGTTGTTGCCCTGGGAGTGGTCTATGAGAATCAGCTGTAAGAAATATCTTTTTGACACATCGTACCTGTCCAGCAAGATGATCAGTTTTGTTCAGGTTCAGGTCCACGGATTTATCCATGAATCTGCCACAAACTTGAAGTTTGACTGCTAATATAAAATACAGTACTTGTTGCCCATATGACCACAGGTGAATGTTTTTATCTTAGTATTTTGGTCTCCCGAACTTCTACACATTTAATGTAAGGATTATCTCACAAACTGCTGTACAATGAGGGGTGGGTTTTTGTTTTTGGGGGGGTTTTGGCAGGGGTTTATTTTATGGGTTTTTTTAAGGAAGTCTCAGCAGACCCCTCCTCTCCCCCCTCCCCCATCCTTAGAATGAGGAATAAGGTACATCACCTCTCGGAAATACAGCGGAAGGAAGTTCTATTAATTGCTCCCACTCTCGTATTTCTCAATTAACTTTGGTCATTGTGTTTCCTGATAACCTCTTAAAGAGTGATTCCAGGGAGAAGAGACTTCAGGATATAAATGTACAAACCTCTTGGGGTACTACACAAGATTTGCACTATGATTTAGTCAAATTAAAAATAAAATAGCATAATATTTTTTCAAAAGAAACAACTCTTGACAAGCTTGAAGTCTCTTCTCCCTTAGCAGTGAGCAAACTCTTCCCTAAAGAAAACATAATACAACACTTTTACTGGGTTTCTTATACTTCCCAACATTAAAATTACATTGTTGGCATTAAAAGTTTGGACAGCACTGGAATTACTTGTGTCCTGCTGTTCCTTCCTAGGCTGGAAGAATACTGTGGAACACTATTATTTGCATGGAATGCCTTTACTAAATTAATCCATAGAGCGGTCTCCCTCCCTTTTGCTTCAGATCTCATCTCAGATTCCATTTCTTCTGCCCCACATAAAAAAAGAACTAGCACTATGACACACATTATTATTTTAAATATTTCCAGCTGTTTAGAACCAGGAAGCTATAGAAGAGTTTACATATCCAGTTTAATATCATTATGTTCCTCTTCCCTCACCACCATCTTCCCAGTTACCAATTATTATGCTCATTTGCTGTACCATGTCTAGAGTTAAGATATGATCATTCCATGACTTACACATTTGCCCAACTGTAGGTGCTGTGAGTAGTCAGCCCTATTAACTTCAGCAAATTGGCTTATCCTGCATAAATTTAAACACAGCATCAGAGCTTTAGACTGTATATTCTTAGTGGAAATAACCATATCTTACTAGATATTATTACATATCTAGTACTCAGCCCATGAGGTTCTGAGATTTCTTATGGCATTTTAGCATGACAGTTATATTTAAGAATTTCAGGCTATTACAGAAACATGCATGGAATAACAACAAACTATCTGCTAAGGTGAAGATGTATATCTAAAAGACTTGCGTGCTGTCATCCTTGATTTATGGTTCAGAAACATTGACTACATATGCTAAGCACATCAGGAGACTGAATAGCTTCCACATGAGATGCCTGTGCAAGATCCTGAAAATAAAGTAGGAAGACAAAATGCCAAACATAAAGGAGCTGGAGCATGCAGGACTGACACACTTTGAAACCATTATCAAGAAGAGGAGGTTGCAATGGCTCAGGCCATGTGAGGAGAATGGGAGAAAACTATATCCCCAAGAATATTTTGAGATTCGAGATGGCTCTAGAATTTGGGGTCACCCTTTATGGCAGTATCACAATGTGTGCAAAAATTATATGAAGTCATTCAACATCAGCATAGAAAGCTGGGAGGAGCGCATGGTATCCTGTTCAATCTGGAGGGAACATGTGGGACTGGGTGGAGCTCAACATGAAGCGGCTTTGATCCAGAGGATGGCAGTAAAGTGAGAAAGAAGGAAGCAGCATGCTGTAGACTCCAACCCAGACAACATATGGAGTAACAAGCTGTGTCACTCTCCAATTGGGCTTGTCAGCCACAAGCAGATTCACCAGGAACTGACTAGGCCTCTTACGTGTACACCATGATCCAGAGGATTGACAGTTGCCTATATATAATAAAAATCACATAGATTTTGGCCAGATCTTCTGGTAGACAAAAAGGTGGAAACATTCACTATAAAATTCTGTGTAAACCTGTGTTTACAGAGCTATTCCCAGAAAACTGCTTGTTTTTAGTCACTTTTACTTTTTCAGAGATTGTAAGGATATTTATAATAACAACAGGGAAAGAGTCCTCTAGGAAAAGACGCTGAATCAAGATCCTCTCCATAATGGAACGTTAGTTCCCACTATTGTATTATGGGAATATGTTTTGCTGGCTTAAAGAGAAGGCCCAGTGGAAGAGCTGGCAGGGACATGGCAACATGAGCCCCAGTAGTCATGCTATCTGGCTGGAAATAGCTTTCTGAACAGCTCAAATTGCATAGAACACTGTTACAACCTAACACTAGGAGGGGAAGGGTGGGAGAAGTGAGGAGAAGGGAAGGGGGAGACAGACAAAAAGTAAAGCCAAACCACAACGAATTTAACCTGTTACAATATTTCCATGTAAAAAGGGCTAAAGCCGAAGAGTTTGCTGACCAGCATGGTTGACAGAACTATGGGTGACATAGCTACTAATATCATAGACTCATAGAAAATTAAGGTTGAAAGGGACCCCAGAAGGTCATTTAGTCCAACCCCCTGTTCAAAGCAGAACCACCCCCAACTAGATCATTCCAGCCTGGGCTTTGTCAAACCAGGGCTTGAAAACCTTGAAGGATGGAGATTCTACAGTCTCTCTGGGTAGCCTGTTCCAATGTTTCACCACTCTTCTAGTGAGAGTTTTTCCCAATATCCAACCTAGACCTCCCTTGCTGCTACTTGAGACCGTTGCTCCTTGTTCTATCACCTGCCACCACTGAGAACAGTCCCGCTCCATCCTCTTAGGAACCACCCTTTAGGTAGTTAAAGGCTGCTATCAAATCCCTTCTCAGTCTCCTCTTTGCTAGACTAAATAAACCCAGTTCCCTCAACTTCTCCTCTAAGTCATGTGCTCTAGTCCCCAAATAATTTTCTTTTCCTTCCACTGGACTCTCTCTGACTTGTCTACATCCTTTCTATACTGGGAATCCCAAAACTGGACACAGTACTCCAGATGTGGCCTCACCAGTGCAGAATAGAGAGGAATAATCACTTCCCTTGATCTGCTGGCAATGCTCCTACTAACGCAACCCAGTATGCTGTTAGTCTTCTTGGCAACATGAACACTGCTGACTCATATCCAGTAGAGCTGTGCAGTTGCTGATTTGATTCAGAGAACTTTTGGCCTGCTTCAGCAGTCTAATCTAAAAATCTGAATTGAATCTAGAGTCCCATTAAGAGGTCTGAATCAAATAAGAAGCCTCCGAATCAATTTGGAAAAGATTTGGAGATTTGGATCAGCCGCGGAGAGGCAGGCACAACTGGGCAACTGCAGGTTCCTCCATCTGTGCCTGCCTCTCCCCGGGCGGGGAGCCACAGGAGAAGGTCCCATGGCTGCCCTGGCTCACCCCATCCCCCGCCTGACCCCAGCCTCCCAGCACTTTAAAAAAACAAAAAGCCCCACATTTACCAGCTTCAGCAGTGGGGATCAGGGCCTCTGAGGACTCATGGCAGACCCTCCTCCCCCTTGCAGCATGGGGCAGTGGGGGCAGCTGGGATTCCCCCTCCCCAAACTGGCAACCATGCAGCAGCTGCCCCATGGTGCGGGTGCAGCATGGCTCAACAGGGTGCCACGTGCTATCTGGGAGCTGCGGGGGATGGGGTCAGGCTGGGCATGGCAGCCATGGGGCTTCTCCTGTGGCTCCCCCCTCCCAGGGAGAGGCAAGCAAGCACAGCCAGATGAGCCATGAGAGAACCTGCAGCTGCCCGGCTGTGTCTTCCGCTCCCCGGCTAATCCAAATCTCCAAATCGCACCAAATCTCCAATTCTGATTCAGCTGAATCGAATGGGGACAGTGATTTGAATCACTGAATGAAATCACTGTCCTCCAAATCAGCCAAATCCAAATCTGAATTGAATACTTCCCTATTTGCACACACCTAATATCCAGCTTATTGCCTACTGTAACCCTCAGGTCCTTTTCTGCAAAGTTGCTCCTTAACCAGTTAGTTCCCAGGCTAGCGGTACATGGGATTCTTCTGTCCTCAGTGCAGGACTTTGCACTTGTCTTTACTGAACCTCTTGAGATTGCCTTTGGCCCAATTATCCAATTTAGCTAGGTCACTCTGAATCCTAACCCTACCCTCCAGAGTATCTACTATACCCCTCAGCTTGGTGTCATCTGCAAACTTGCTGAGGGTGCACTTCATCCTATCTTTAATATCATTAATGAAGATATTGAACAAAACCGGCCCCAGGAGTGAACCCTGAGGCACTCCACTTGATACCAGCTGCCAACTAGACAGTGAGCCATTGATTACTACCCATGGAGCCTGATCATCCAGCCAACACTCTATCCACGTTACAGTCCATTCATCAACCCACACCTCCTCAGCTTGTTTGCAAGAATGCTGTAGGAGATGGTATCAAAAGCCTAACTAAAGTTAAGGTACGGTATGTCCACTGCTTTCCCCACATCCACACATCCAGTTATCTCATCATAGAAGGCAATTAAGCTGGTCAAGCATCACTTGTCCTTGGTGAATCCATGATGAGTTATATCTACAGAGAACAAAGAACAGAGAACATAAATGTTAATATTAAATTTAAAAAAGAACACCCCACCATCAGAGCCAACTGAGCTTACAAGGAATATGCATATTTCTGGATAATCTATATTCTAAAATATAAATGGTGTTCTCTTCAGAGAGCTGCAAACTCTAAACCAGTGGAGATTTTATATGTATTTTTCAGAGCATTCAGACTCAGCAAGTTCCTGTGATGAGTAAGAGCGAGTTGAAAGGAGGAATATAATGGGCAATGTGCCAAAATCCATCCTGAGTCATAAGTATGTGCGTTAAGCAGGACAAAATTTCTCCCATTGTTTTTTAAACTGCCAAATCTTGACTTTCTTCTTGATTAAGATGCAGGTGCTCAGGTTTGCAGACCTCATTTTTTACCTGCTTGCAACCTCTTGAGGAGTACATCTCCTCACTAGAGAGCATTAGCAGAACAGCAGGAATAGTACTGGCACTAACAGACACTGAAAGTCACAGTGAAAGGCAGTGGGAAGAAGCCATTAAGGACAGCTGTTCTCATTTATGCCTACTTAGGCATAGTCTCTCAGCCAGTTGGGGACAGCCAGCTGAGAATACCTAGCTCTGAGGAGCAATTTCACTTTCTTTTCACTTGTCTATTCAACTGTATATTTATTTTTATCTCGGTATGTTGTAAATACAAAAATATACAGTAATCTTATTTCTTTCAACATATTAAAGGATAGCACCTATGTCTACCTCAAAACAGCCATTTTTTTAAAATTATAGATATGTAGATATAGATAGTATATAGATATACTTTGATATTGATATAAATATATTAATACCAGGAATGTAAGTCTACATATAGAGCACTTCTTAAGACAACTATTATGAAAATATTCTGCCTTCTCCTCCTAGAGGCTATTAGCACAATCCAGACCCTCTCCCAAAGTCTGAGCAAATAGGTTTTGCAGCATGTTCTAAACATGGGAGCAAAGGATTCAATCCCAAAGTGAAGCAGCCTTCATATGGAATTCTCTGCCAGTAGCAACCTCACCAAACAAACAAACCAATAGCTTATATAAACAGATTATATAAATTGTCATATTTCCATTGAAGTCAAATGCTCCACCAACTGAGGCTCTGTCCCTTGGATTTTTGCATGCCTATTAGGAGATGTCTGACCAATGGAATTAGTGTGATTTGTGTACTGAACTCAAGTATTTAAAGAGATGGACAAGAGAAAGATACTAGAATGGCATTACCTGGAAAAGGGTCTCCTAACAAGCTTCTTAATAAATTTAACCTTCATCTAGCTAGGTAGAAATTGTTCAGATTGTTAATACCAAGCTAGGATTTCTTGAATAGAGGCTACCCAAAGCTTCCTGAGTTATAACTAGCATTCCTAAAAGCAGATATCTATGAGCAATGGGCCCAGCACTTTCCGCTCACCTGCACACCATAGACAATACAAGCAGCAGAGCAGGGGCAGTGGGTACAGGGACTGGCACGGGGCACATGCTGCATGCAGTGTCCTGCTGGACAGCCTTGTGCACTAGCTCCAGCATGGCCTCATCTGGACTGGTCCCAAAGCCAATGCACAGGGTGGGTTCAGTGCAGGGTGCTTCATGCAGCTTGTGCACCAAATCAGCTTCTTGTGCTGCAAGCAGTGCCCACAGTGCTAGGTCTAGCCTGCATGCCAGTCTGGTTCACTGCCTCACACAGGCTGTGGGGTCCATCTGAGACCCATGGGCTGGATCACATGGCTCCATGGGCTGCATCTGGCCTGCAGGCCATATGTTTGACATCCCCGGTTTCCAGCAACCTTGACATGAGTCGACAGCAAAATTTATAATATGAAATTAATCTAGAATGGGATACCCCTGGGGTATGCAAAACACCTCTCGGTGATACACAGGAGAAATCGTGTTATGGAAGATTTATTTTTCATTATAATAATTGGCATTTAAGGGGTTAAAATATAAAATGTATGCAGGTAGAGGTACACTGGCAGTGGTGAATCTGGAAAGGCATACACAATAAGAAAAAGTTTGGTAACCTCTCTTCTAGAAGACTTCAGATACAGAGGGATGTTTAAAACAGTATCAATATCGACTGATACCATATAAGCTATTACATGTTCATGGCCCTCTAGCAATACAAGTACAGCAAAATCATTGCAACTTTACTCCTGTTTCATTCAGCAAAATCATACTGCAACTTAGCTACCTTGTATCATTACAGGGACATACAAACCTAATATGGGGGGGGTGCTATCTCCAAAAAGGAGGATACCTCCTCTGCACAGGCCTGTAGGGGGCCTGTCAGGAAAGCTAAGGTGGACATAGAGCTAGGACTAGCATCCAAAAATCAAAGATAATAAAAAGTCCTTTTTCAAATATATAGGGAGGATGAAGAAAGCACTGGGAAATGTGGGGCCCCTGCAAGATCCTCTGGGCAATCTGGTGGTTGCGCCAGAGGAGAAAGCAGACCTCTTTAACCAATTCTTCATCTCCATTTTCTTGTGCAGGGATCAGGACTTCCCCACTGTGATGCACGACTGACTCAAGGGGAACACTTCCAGACTTCAGGTTGGGGAGGACTGGGTGAGAGAGCTTCTGGAGGGGCTGGACATGTTCAAATCAGTGGGTCCAGATGCTCTCCACCCCAGGGTGTTGAGGAAGCTAGCAGGGGTTATTGCAGGGCCCTTGGCACGGCTTTATGAGAGCTCGTGGTGCTCTAGCCAGGTGCCAGATGATTGGAAAATAGCCAATGTGGTCTGCATCTTTTAAAAAAGGGAGGTGGGAAGACCCAGGCAACTATAGGCCCGTCAGTCTTACCTCAATCCTAGGGAAACTCTTTGAGAAGATCATCAAGGAGCACATCTGTGATGGGCCGGCCTCAGGGACAATGCTTAAGGGCAACCAGCATGGTTTCATTAAGGGCAGGTCATGTCAGACCAACGTGATTGCTTTTTATGATCAGGTCACAAAAGCATTCGTCGCAGGTGTCACCATGGACGTAGTCTTTCTGGACTTCAGCAAGGCCTTTGACAACGTCTCCCACCCCATCCTCGTTAAAAAAAATTGGGCGGCTGTGGCATTGATGCCTACACGGTTAGATGGATTGCAGATTGGCTAAAGGGTCATACTCAGAGAGTGGTGGTGGATGGGTCATAGCTGACCTGGGGCGAAGTGGGCAGCGGAGTCCCCCAGGGCTCGGTCCTTGGGCCCACGCTGTTCAATTTCTTTATCAGCAATTTGGACAATGGGGTGAAAAGTAACCTGTTTAAATTTGCTGATGATACCAAAATTTGGGGTGAGGTGAGCACACTAGTAGGGAGGGAAAGACTGCAGCAAGACCTGGATAGGTTGCAGGGGTGGGCTAACAAAAACAGGATGTGTTTCAATACTGGCAAGTGCAGGGTGTTGCACTTGGGCGGTAGTAACCAGCAGCACACTTATAAGATGGGAAACTCCTTTCTTGAGAGCACAGAGGCAGAAAGAGATCTTGGAGTCATTATTGACTCCAAGATGAACATGGGCCGACATTGTGAGGTCACAGTTGGCAGAGCTAACCAGACCTTGTTGTGCATCCACAAGTGCATCTCAAGCAGGGCCAAGGAGGTGATCCTCCCCCTCTATGCAACACTGGTCAGGCCACAGCTGGAGTACTGTGTCCAGTTCTGTGCATCCCGCTTCAGGAGGGATGTGAACAACATGGAGAGGGTCCAGAGGAGGGCCACCTGCATGATCCAGGGTCAACAGGGCAGACCCTACAATGAGAGACTGCAGGACCTGAACCTGTTCAGCCTTCAAAAGAGAAGGCTGACGGGGGACCTGGTGATGGTCTATAAACTTGCTAGGGGGGGCCAGAAGGGTTTGGAAGAGACCTTGTTTCCCCTAGCACCCCCTGGCATAACAAGGAATAACGGCCATAAGTTGTTGGAGAGTAGGTTTAGATTAGATATCCATAAGAACTACTTCACAGTCAGGCAGCTAAGATCTGGAACCAACTTCCAAGGGAAGTGGTGTTGGCTCCTACCCTGGGGGTCTTTAAGAGGAGGCTTGATGCCTACCTGACTGGAATCATTTGAGCCCAGGTTTTTCTCCTGCCCAGGCAGGGGGTTGGACTTGAAGATCTACAAGGTCCCTACCGACCCTACTTCTATGATTCTATGATAATATTTACATCATAATAAATGATGTACACTCCTGCAGATTCACTTCCGCTCCTCTTTTAGAGCATTTAAAAGTTACCTTTTTCCATAGCCTTAGTCTTTGGTTGCCTCAAGTTATTGCTTGGCTTCTAGAGGCAGGATACCACTACTGTGTTAGTGGGGGATTAACACTGAGCAAACTAGATGGCCAGACCCAACAATGTACAGAACGTAAGGAAGCAGCATTGCTCCTGAAAAAAAAACTTTTGACTTCAGGGTTGTGCCCTTCACCTTGAAGTCCACCTGCATCAACAGGTAATTTTAGCATTGCATTCTTTCAGATTATGACGTGTCATGGACATACTATTGAACTTCAGTCCAAGCTACTATTTACCTTATTTTTGTTAGATTAAAAAAAAAAAAAAGGGTAGCTAATGGTATCTAATACTCAATGGGTGTGTCTACATGTGCATTAGATCCAAAACCAGTTTACTCATGAGTAAACTACTCATAAGTAAATGCTCCAAGGCAGGTATCTACACATGCATGGAAGCAGGAGCAGATATGCTGCTAATGGCAGCAAACTGTTCTCACTCCATAGGGCCCTGCAATGGTGCTAGCCCAGGGGCTGGCAGGTAGCACTGGACCAGGACATTGATTGCTCCCTGCACCCAGGGATGTCACCCTGACCCAGCAGCAGGGAGCTCCTGGCCCCGGCTCCATGATTGGGGCAGAGGACTTGGGGGGATTCCCTACCCAGCTGGGGGATCATTACTAGTACTAGTTACCCCACTGACAGATGGGGCAGAGGGTTGGGGCCTGCCCCATCCCTGCATCTCTTTCCAAGACCTGAGCCTGGATTGCCTGATCAAGACATGGGACTGCCTTGCTCCAGGATCACAGGGTGGGGGCTGGAGAGCCTGTTCCCTGCTCATCTCCATGAGCACAGAACTGGGTAGGGAACAGGCTCCCCAGCCCCCACCAGCAGAAAGCTCCCAGCACCAGCTCCATGGTCTCGGGGCTGGCACTGGGAGACCTTTATCTCCTAGCCCCACTACCCCTTGATCACAATGGCAAATGGGGGGCTGGGAAATGAGGACCTCCCAGTCTCTGCTACCCCATCATGATCTCAGAGCCAAGGGCTTGGAGCTCTCTGCTGCTGAGGCAGGGAGACATAGTCCCTGCCTGGGTTCCAGTGGTAGAGCCTGCCCTGGCAGCAGGAAGTTCCCAGGGGCAGGAACCAATCTTCTGCTCCCTGGTGCCCAGCTGACTGGGAGCAGTAGCAAATTTCCTTGTGATTAACAAGGTTTTCTGCGCAGTAATTATGTGCATGTGTAGATGTACATGCTTACCGTGTAGTAGAATATGCTACTGTGCAATAAAGTGCCTCGTGTACATGCACCCAACTACCCTAAAATATGTTTGAGACAGTTCTAAATTGGTTCAAATATCGGTCTTGTTTTTGCTAAATAGAAGCCAAGGAAACATTGTTTGATGACAAAAATAACATTTGGTGAAATTCAAAACAGTAATGTGCTTTTATAAAATGGTGTAAAGTGAGGCTGATGATAAAAAATTGATTTTGCTTCTTCGTGTAAATTGATTTAATTTATTACAGTTGCATTAGGAAAACCTGTAAAAGAAAGTTCTTCAGTAAAACAATTGAACAGGATGCATACGTGTAATAATACAAATGCAGGGCATTTATTATCTTGCTTTTCACATCCTGCCATCCTCTGAACAGCCAGAAAATGTATATTTCTGTTTTTAATTGTACAAAGCTTGACTGAGATTTACAACTGAATATTGTTGAGGATGAGAAGCAAAACAATTTAAAGTTTTTAATTTACTAAAATGTAAAAGTGTACCATCAAGAGAAGCCTGAAAAATTCAGTTTGTGGATCTTAGACATTAACTAGGGAATAGAGAAACACTGAATAATAGTTCTTTTCATGATTTTCAGACTGTTTCAATATGGCTTCATAAACAAATGCAATTAAAAATGAACATGATAATCCCACCAGCAATACATCAATACCAACTGGCTGTTAGGAAATAACCTTTCCTGCACAGCAAGACATCTTAAACAAAAGAGTGCTTTATGAATGCATAAGGATCAATATAATGAAAATTGCTTTTTGATTCTCTGCCATTTAGAATAACAAATAAAATGCATTGAAAAAAAACATGTATTCAGTAAGTTCTATATTTTCAAATGTGTACACTAAAGTTAATCTGAAGAAAGACATTTTATGCCCAAAAGTTCATCTAGCCTGTTTCCTGACTATATAGTTGGCTCAGTAAAAGATACTACCAAACAAACCTTGTTTCTTATATATCCCCTAAATCATCTTGACTATAATAGCATTCTGATCCCACTAATATTAAGCCCCACTATTTGGGGGTGCATAAATTGAGTAGCCTAATGTCCTAGTTTCAGAGGTCCTTAATACACCATAGCTCTACCTGGAGCCAAAAGATTAGAAACGCAAACCAGTTAACTCTATCAAAACATTTAGACCCTGGTTTCAGAACCTAGCAACTTAAATAATACACTGTACAGCAGAAAATGGATCGAGAAAGAACATTGCAACAGGCTACACTGAGTTCCTATCTGGTTCCTGCAGATAAGTCAGTGTTAAATAAATAATCATTTCTGACGTAGCATAGAAAGAGGTCGGTCAAATACTGTTGCATGGAAGAACCTTCCATTGAATTACACTTCACACAAAAGAGGCAATCTGCCTGATGGTGGAGTTACTTGCACTTTGTGACCCGAGCACAAAGTGCAATTTTTTTTCCCTTTAATGCCATCAGTTTTGTTATTCCTGCCACTCTAATAACTGAACTTCCTTTCTCCTGCTCAGATTCATTTGAGTATCTGTAGCAGTTAAAAATGAGATGTAAAACTTGAAAGAGTAGAAGTGTGGTGCATATCAGCTACTCGCGTCATTCCAAACATAGTTCCACAGTATTCAAGCTGGGTAGGTAAATCTACCCTCTGTGTAAGGTCATTATTGCTGTTTTGCAGCTTAACACTGTCTTTTCACAAAAGTGGAGCTGTCACTGCATGAATTCCATTTAGTCCAGGCAGTTCTGAAGGGTAATGAGTCAGCACTCTGGAGAGTAAGACAGTGGCTGGGTTGTGAATAAAAGGGCAACAAACTGCTCGCAAGTTGTTTCAGTCCATTATTAAAATATATTCAACAGCCAGTGAAATGTCTCTTTCTTTCCTGACTATTTACAAAGGTAAGATGAAAAAAAAAGAACTACAATATTACTTTACATGTACATAGAACATTATTTACATGTACATAGAATAATGTAAGTGTTCTTTACATATACATAGAACAATATTACTTTACATGTACATTATTTACAAATCACTTGGAAGTATAGTGTATGACAATAGTCTCCAACCATTTTAGGTCAGAGATCACATATGGAATTTAAAAGGAACCAAAGATCTACCCCCCACCCCACCCCCAAGCAAGTAAGTCTCTCTGTGGGAAGGAGAGTGGAGAGGGAAAAGGGCGGTAGGGGGAGCAGGGCAGATCAAGGCCCCAGCTTTAGCCCCGCTCCTTCCCTCCCTCACCACTTGGGCCTCAATCTGCTCCCCCTCATGGCAGGGAGGTAGGGAATGGGGCAGGGGCAGGGGCAGGGGCAGGGGCAGGCCCTACACAGCCAGCGTGAAGCAGGGGACAGAGCTGCGAGTGGCTCATTCAGGGGACGCAGGAGGGAATGGCCCCACCACCACTACCACTACAGCCTGGCCAAGAAGAGCTGATGCCACCCTGGCCCCAGCCTGCAGCCAACTCACAGGCAGATCTGGGGGCACACGCCCCCACCCTTGTCCTCCAGGGCTGTGTTCCCCTTCTCCCTGTGCCCCCCAAACTAGCTGCTCATGGCTCCGTCCCCCACACTGCACCAGCTATGCAGGGCCTGCTGCTGCCCCATTCCCTACCTCAGAACTGCTGCAGCTGCTGGCACTGCCCCACATTTGGGGGGGGCATGTGTCCCCCTCCCCAATCTGAGCACGGCAGAGGCAGCTGCCCCTGTGGGCTGGGTTTTGTGCCCTGAGCCCTGCTCCATGTGCCCACTGGGCCTCTGGCCCTTCTGTCCCCACCGACTGACCTGCTGGTCTAGGGTGGGGGGGCACACATGCATGCACAAGCATGCTCAGCTCCCCCAGCCCAGGATCAATTTCAAGAGGCTCTAGGATCCACCGATATGACCACTGCTGTAGGAAATACACCTAAAATGCCTGTGGGAAGGACAAATTAACCCATTCTTTTCTTTTCTATTTCTAATGCTAGTATCCTATAACATATGTAAGAATAAGAACAAGAGAGGTTATTCCCACCACAAACCTATTATGACAGCCATGAGGGAGGAAAATCATGTAAACTATGCGATTTTTGTCAGAATTTTGCAGTTCTTTGCTATTCACAGAAATAACAATAATTTCTATTCATAGAAATAATAATTTTAACTATAAAACCAAAATCTTAACTCTATTGAACTATGTGAATATTTTGTTATGTTTTGCTGAAGATTTGTAGTAGTTAATTAGCAAAACCATCTAGGTGCTACCATAGTACAGGTAATATAAACAAACAATTCCCTGTTTCCCTGTTGTTGATGATCTCCAAATCATCTTGCTGTACTAGAATAATGTGTAGTGAGTAAGCTCTTAACCATTTTTCAGCTCCATTTTCCTTAATATGGTTTCAATTTTCATTTGAAAATGATTGATTCCCAGTCTCTCTTTTAAATACAATAATCCATTTAATACACAGTCATTCCTTTAAGGATATGTTTACTGCCTCTATAGTGAGCTCAGGAAATTCCATAACGTAGTACAACCCACTCAGTCTTGCTCAGTGTGTGCCAAAGCCTAGAAATTAGCCTGTGCAGTTGATTGAAAATTGCTTGAGCATATGTCCAGGTTGCTTTTCAGGCATGATTCAGTTCAGGCCGAAAGCTACACTTAAGTAGCTACACCATCTGATTTATGAGCTTTGGCATGCGTAGGAATGAATGGGCAGGGCATGCTACTTAGTGGCTTGCAACAGAGGAGGTGCAGACATGGCCTGATCAGGGTTTGAATTACACTCCAATTCTTGGGGGGGGGGAGGGATCTGCGGCAGTGGCAGTTGGAAGCCAGGAGTTGCTGCCACCACCGCCTAAGCTACTTAGAAAGGTGCGGGTTGGGCCAGGGGCTCTCATCTCCTATGGGGGGGGGCTTTGAGGGGGCTCCTGTCTCTTATGGGGGGCTCTCATCTCTTATGGAAGGTCATCCCCCCAAGCCCCCACATATTTCCAATCCTGGGACTGATTGTTCTTTCTTAAGCATATTTCATAACTGTGGCACACTTAAATCCCAAGTGGAATTTAAGTAAACATATTTTACCATTCATAAATTTCTGTTTGTCGCAGTTTTCTTTCACTAATTAACAACTCAAAATAGTAAGTTTTATATCTCTTTGCTTTGTTTTCAACATACAGGAAAGACTCTTGTTTGCTCACAGATAGTCTATATGGCCCCAAATCAGGCATGAGGTTTGTAACTTGGAACTTAAGCAGGGCAGGGATTAATGGGAAGGGCCATTGTTAGCCCAGTTTCAACAGGATTAATTTTTTTTAAATGCTTTTACCACTATAGCAGTATGTAGAATGGAGCAGCCATCACTTTATGTTTATATATGGGGTGGTTAAAAGAGAAAAATAAAGGGATGGAAAGGAAAAAAATACTGTAATGGAACAGCAACATATTCATGATGGATGGAATGCTTAATTAGTCAAATGTATAGCATTAAAAAAAACTTAATGGAATAGAAAATAGCTTCTCTGATTCAGAATGGGAACCCCAGGATGTGTCTACATTGCTTCCATGGTGGTTTTGAGAAGCAAGCTTTTTCCACCCACTCCCATTCTGCATGTACCAAATGTGGAAATGAAGCAATTAAACCTGACAGGCTGGCACTGCCATTTCTTAAGTTCTCTGTCCCCTGTATGCTTAAAAACAGGAGCAGTAGTCAGTAGTTAATCAGCATATTTCTAGGACTGATATATACAGAGTGGGAGTGGATGAGTGGGGTGTACTTCTTGGTGGCATTATCAAGAGCACTTCCATGAATAAACATATTCTCAGTAGCCCCCAACTTTCCGTCCATCTGTAGTCACAACTACCAAAATAGTCCCAGAAGTCTGTGCATTTGGTCACCTTGTCCATGGTATGAATTGTCCTCAGAATATAATTAGTTTACAAACAAACTAAAACAGAAAGTTCTGCCCAAAATTTTCACATCTGCAAGAAGAAAATTAGTAAGTGATAACCATGTATACATAGGAACTCAGTTTTTAGGAACATTTAAACCAAAATACTGAAACATCTGAGTTCCAACTGCCTTCTCCAAACTAGACAGGCAGGTTTTTTGAGTAGATGTGATATCTTTTATGACTATTGAATTTTTGGTGGAAAAAAAATTCAACAACAAAATTCAATAATCAACACCCCTTCATCAGACTATCACTTGAATAGTCGAACACCAGCATTTCCTTTTTGGACACCATAATCAATATCCAAAATGGTAAAATTCAAACCACCATACATAAGAAACCTACAGACCAACATGCATATCTACACAGAACCAGCAATCACCCTAAACATACTAAGAAAACTGTAATTTACAACCAAGGTCTCCAATACCATTGAATTTCCACCAAGGAGAATACTCGTGATTGCCACCTCACAAATCTCAAAAGGGTCTTCAGCCAACAAGGACTCTCCTCCAGAGAGCTAGACTGCACTTTTGAAAGAGTCACCAGGATACCACGTTAAGATTTGCTGCAGTACAAAAAGAAAATCCCTACAAATCTCACACCATTAGTTATGACATATCACCCTTCCCTGGAACTTACACAGAAAGATCCTCAAAAAATTGCAACTCATACTATAAGACCACCCAATTCTTAAAGAGATTTTTCCAGAATCACCCATTCTAGCCATTAAAAGAGCACCGAACATTGCTAAACTCATCACCAGAAGCAAACTCCCTATGACCCAAACCACACCAAATGAATCCAGAGCATGCCAGGACAAGAAATGCAAAACCTGCCAACACATCTCCACCACTCCCACAATTACTACACCCCGCAACAGAACCATCTGCATTCCTGAATCTTACACCTGCACCTCCAGAAATGTTATATAACTCATCCAGTGCACTAAATGCCCTGATGGAAAATATGTAGGAGAACCAAACAATAACTGCATACCAGTATGAACTGACACCAAAAATCTATCAAAGACAAAAATGCCCACCTACCTATGGAGGCACACTTCTCACAGGACAATCACTCCTTCTTTGATCTCTCAATTCTAATCCTCAAAGGGAACTTACAAAACACCTTTCATAGATAAGTCTATGAACTTCACTTCATAAATCTACTGGATACACAAGTCATGGACTCAATATTGACATTGGATTTATGACACATTACAACCTGCCTGACATCTGATTGACCAGGTGCCTGCCAAACCTGACCTCTTACACTTTTCTTCCTGCCTCCCTTTTCTCCCTCCCCTCCCCTACTTTTCTGCCCTTTGTCTTCCTAATTTCCAGCTATTTCCTCTTTCACAAACAGCCTATTTTCTACCTTGAATTACTATGACTGTAGAGTCTCCCTTACTCACCTTTGGCTCTTTTTCACCCCTGCTTTCCCCACCTCCCTTTCCTGTTTTACCTTTTGTTTTCCTAATTTACATTCTGACTGACATACTGTCACACTTTTAGCTTCTCTCATTCCTTGGGGGTCTCAGAATAGCAGAGACTTCCCATGCCTGAAGAAGGGTGATTGCACCCAAAAGCTTGCTAAGAACTCTTTTCCAACTACTCAGTTGGTCTAGTAAAAGATATTACATCTACTCAAAGAACCTTTCCTGTCTATGTCATTAAACCAACACGGCTACAACCAAAAACCATTTTCCAAACTAAGTTCTCTATGAATTTCCTTCTGCCTTCATCTCACGTTTCCTGAATTTAACCTGGCATTAAAATTCAACCACATACTTCATGATATGCACACCCTTTCAGAGTATGCACCTTGGACATGTCAAACAAAAAAAAAATAGACCTTTGTAGAAACAGACTAATATACATTAGTCTGAGCATTTTGGAAATCTGTAGGTAATCAACTAGAATGATTCCTGGGAGAAAACACGGTCTCATGGTTAAGATGCACACCTGAGAAACTGATTCTGCCACTGGTTTCATAGATTTCACAGGCATTAGGGGCTGGAAGGGACCTCAAGAGATCATCGGGTCCAGCCCCCCCACCACAGGTGGGAAGTCAGCTGGGATCAAGTGACCCCAGGAAGAAATAAATCCAGCTGTTTTTGAAGGAATCCAGAGTAGGTGTTTGCACCACCCTAGGGGGAGTTTGTTCCAGACCCTGGACACATGCACCGTAAAGAACATTTTTCTAATATCCAGTCTAAATCAGCCTTCCTGGATTTTGTGGCCATTAGACTTCGTTATCCCTTGGGGAGCTCTGGTAAACAGATGTTCTCCCAGGTCCTGATGTACCCCTCTTATGAAATTGTAGACTGTCACCAAGTCCCACCTGAGCCTTCTCCTCTCCAGACTGAAGAGTCCCAAGTCCCTCAGCCTCTCCTCATATAGCCTTCCCTCCATGCCTTGGATCATACAAGTGGCTCTCCTCTGGACTCTCTCAATCTCCTCCACATCCTTCCTGAAGTGGGGGACCCAATACCAGACACAGTACTCCAGCTGTGGTCTCACCAGGCCCAAGTAAAGCAGGAGGATGACTCCCCTGGTTTTGCTTGAGATGCATTGGTGGATGCATGCCAGAGTTTGGTTAGCTTTGCCTGGCACTGCATCACATTGGCGGTTCATATTCATCTTGTGGTCAATCAAGACCCCAAAGTCCCTTTCAGTCATGGTGTTAGAAAGCACACCACTGCTGAGCTTGTAAGTATGTTGAGGGTTCTTCCTACCGAGGTACAGTTCCTTGCACTTCTCTGTATTAAAGGTCATCCAGTTTTGGTTGGCCCACCTTGAAAGTGTGTTCAAGTCAGCCTGTATCCCTAGCCTGCCCTGTGGTGTGACGGCTCTCCCCCATAATTTGGTATCTCCATGAACTTGACCAATTCACATCTGACCCTTGAATCTAGATTATTGATGAAAATGTTAAAAAGTATTGGCACAAGTACTGAACACTGAGGGACTCCACTGGTAACACTGTGCGATGTTGATTTGCTCCTTTCAACTAGTACTGTTTGGGTCCCACCCCATAGCTAGTTGCCTAGCCATCAAACTGTATGATGATCTAGGCCACAGTTCCCCAGCTTAACCATGAGGACATCATGAGGAACTAGCTCAAAGTTCTTCTTGAAGTCCAGATAAATGATGTCCACATCATCTCCCTTGTCCAGGGCATATGTTACCTAGTCATAGAAGGAAATGAGATTGGTCAAGCAAGACCTACCAGACACAAAGCCATGCTGGCTGGCATTCAGAAGCTTGCCTTCTGTTAGTCCAGCATTAATGGATCCCTTGACAATTTTCTCCAGAATTTTTCCAGGGATGGACATTAGACTGATTGGTCTATAGTTCCCCGGCTCATCCCTCCTCCCTTTCCTGTAGATAGGGACCACGTTGGCTCTTTTCCAGTCATGCGGGACCTCGCCTGAGTGCCACAATTTTTCAAATATGCCTGCCAAGGTGGATGCAATGATGTCTACCAGCTCTTTCAAGACCCTCGGGTGCATTCTGTCTGAGCCCACAGACTTGTGAATGTCCAATATCTCAAGGTGTTCCTTCACCTGATCCACATTAATTTCGGGTCTATCACCCACTCCCAAATTGATCTGTGCCATTTCTGGAAGTGTGATCCTCGTGGGAGGGTAAAAAACTGATGTGAAAAAGTCATTTAGGAAATTGACCCTTCCTTGGGCATCTGATGTCAGTTGCCCTGTTGGATCTCTCAGGGGCCCAATACTGTCCTTGTTTTTTTTCCTATTTCCCACATATCTAAAGGAGGACTTTTTGATCCCCGTAGCAAGCCTAAATTCAGTTTGTGCCTTGGCTTTTCTTGACTGCTCTCTGAAGGTGCAGATGAGTGCAGAGTAATCCTCTTTGGTAATGCTTTCTGTTTTCCAGCTGGTGTAGGCTACTCTTTTGAGCTTTATGAGGTATAACAGTTCCTTATTCAGTCATAGGGGCATCTTTACTCATTAACTGCATTTCTTGTGAGAAGGGATGACTTTGCCCTGTACTTCAAGGATTGTGTTCTTGAGTAATGACCATTCCTCGTGTACTAGTTTTTCTGGGGGGTATGGCCTCTGATTGCCTGACTGACCAGTTGTCTCAGTTTGCAGAAGTTGGCCTTCCCAAAGTTAAGGACTTCTGTTTTACTGAGGGGTTTGCCTGCTCTTTGGTGAACTAAGAAGGTGATCAATTCATGGTTGCTGTCACCAAGCTTCCCCTTGATCCACAGATCATTCACCAGGTCCTCCCCTTTGGCCAGGACCAGATCCAGCCATGCCTCTCCCCTAGTTGGCCCATAGACTTCCTGGGTTAGGTAAAGGTCATAAATGCACATGAGAAAACTACACAACTTGTCAAATTTGGCCATGCAATCATCCCAAGAGATGTCAGGGAAGTTGAAGTCTCCCATGACAATCAAGCATTGGGAGCATGCAGCTTCAATCAGTTCCCTAATGAATTCCTGATCTAGGTCTTCCTCTCGGTCAGGGGGATCTATAGTAGACTCCTACAAGTAAGTCACCCTCACCATATTCTCCTGGTATCTTGACCCAGAGGGTCTTAAGATGCCCTTCCTGGTTTGGAAACTCAATCTGCAGGGAGGTGAGTTGATCTTTGACATAGAGACCAACATCCCCACCCCTCTCCCCCACACGGGCTCTCCTATACACGATGTAACCCTCTAGTGCCGCAGACCAATCATAGGTAGAGTCCCACCAGGTCTCCAAAATTCCTACAAGGTCATAGTCATTATCACATAGAAGGGCCAGTTCTTTATGCTTGTTCTCCAAGCTCCTGGCATTTGTGTACAAGCAGTTAAGTCTGCCATGTGGAACCCAGTGCTTCCCTGAGGGTTTAAGAGAGGCCTTTCCTTGGGCTGTTGCCAGAGTGGGATCCATTAGGCTTCACCACAAGACCATGCCTCTTCCTGCCAAGATGTCCCAGTTGATCATATCATAGGGAGCTGTCATATTATAATCTACTATTGCAAACCTTTCTCTGCGACTATTCATTCAACTTTAAGCACATTTGCTTCATGCACCATTTGTGTCTACTTTGTGTAAATCAGATGGTAAAAGTTTGCTGGCAGAAATATTTGCAGAAATTATGAATTTTAAATAAATATTGGAGAATAATATGGAATTTGTTTGTACTCATCCATGCACTGTTTCAAGGTGTTACATTCAATCCAGTGTGGAAACATAAAATACTAAGGAGCCACAGTCTGATTCAAGGAAATGTAAATATATATATTTTTTATATATATATATATATATAAACCCTCTCAGTGAATTACTTGCACCTAGAGCTATTCACAGAAATAATAATAATAATTTTAAATAACAAATACATTGAAGAAACATACAGTCTTGTCACAGCCATTTTGTAAAAACAAACAAAAAAGGAGATCAAATGGACTACATAACTATTTACATTATATTCCCTTAGCGTATCATACAAGCTATGCTTGGAAATTGACAGATATTTTCTTTCCCTGCAGGGTTGTACAACCAAGGAAGATGCACCTCAAGATGATCCCTCCACTGCTAAGTGGCAGACGGTCACCTCCCGTGCCAGGGCTGCTCGAAACACGGCAGCACCAGTTCCTCCGGTCCGGCTGGAGAACAGGTACGAAGCCCTGACAGCCCAGGAGGAGGAGGAAGGAGAGGATGAAACCAGGGAGGAGGCAACTTCACGCTCACCACCTCCCATGCAAGCTGAAGGAGGCAAGAAGGCCAGGAGGAAGAAGCGTCGCGTGATCATCATTGGTGACTCCATCCTGAGAGATACAGAGGGTCCCATCTGTCGCTGGGACCCCTCGGCACGCGAGGTATACTGCCTACCTAGAGTGAGGATTCAGGACATGAAAGGGATGCTCCAAACCGTAATCCGGCCCACCAATTATTATCCCATGGTCCTAGTCCATGTGGGCACCAACAATGCGGCCAGGAGGAGCCCTGATCGCCTGATGGAGGACTACCACACTCTGGGGTGTGTGCTGAAGGAGGTGGGCACGCAGGTGGTTTTCTCTTCTATCCTGCCACTGAGTGGATGAGGCAAATGGCACGAAATGTGCATTGCGGAAACCAACTGGCGGCTGCAGGAATGGTGCTTCAAGGAGGGCTTTGGCTTCCTCAGCCACGACTGGCACATCACGACGAGAGACATACTGGGATGGGATGGGCTCCACCTTTCCCCTAAAGGTAAGCATGTGTTCTCTTCTAGGTTGGCGGACCTCCTCCAGCAGGCTTTAAACTAGGCTCATCAGGGGAAGGGGAAGATGAAGGCGGAGGAAACATCAGACTGCCAGACCAAACAGCACCCACAACTACAGCCCAGCCCAGACCAACGAGTGAAGTGAATAAACAGGTAAGAGAGAGGGGCCAGGGTAACGCTGGGACTAGGGGGTCAGTACACACATCCACAGGAGGCCTCAAATGCCTCTACACAAATGCTCGTAGTATGGGCCACAAGCAGGAGGAACTCACCCTCCTGCT
>NW_017728950.1:42561283-42590347 GCF_001723895.1 Crocodylus porosus
GTTTAGGTTAGATATCAGGAGGCGCTACTTCACTGTCAGGGCGGCTAGGATCTGGAACCAACTTCCAAGAGAAGTGGTGCTGGCTCCTACCCCGGGGGTTTTTAAGAGGAGGTTGGATGAACATCTTGCTGGGGTTGTTTGACCCCAGTATTCTTTCCTGCCACAGCAGGGGATCGGACTAGATGATCTCTGCTCAGGTCCCTTCCGACCCTAGAAATTATGAAACTATGAAACTATAAAGTACACTCTCTTTAGGCTGGATTGAGAGCTGCTTACTCGTACTACTGAAGTTGTTCATATGAATAGTATATCTAAAATCAGTTGAATTATTGACATTGGTAATAACTCACCAGCGAGTAATGGGGTTCATGGTGTATTGTTGATGACTGCAGTCAGTTTTCCATACCCAGTTTTAGCTGTTTCAGTGCCAAGAATGGCAGTCAGATTTTTTTTTGAAACCTTCATATTTATATACAAAAATCAAGTATTTGTACACATAGATGCCTTGTTTGTGATATAAATTACATTTTCACATACAGAGAACAAGTTTATACTATACTTATAAATGTTATAATTGGACACAAGTTTGGCACACATTAGTAGTCCTAGACTTTTTGGTCCCTTATTGCCTATTCAGAGGCTACCTGATTACATAATACTGACATGTTCTGGCTTTCTTCCAGTCAATGCAACTTTTAAAGCCAGGTGCTATAAATTGTTAATTTTGCAGATTAATTCTCATCCTTCACCTTTTCACTGCAGTACTCCTTCTTAAATTATGTTGTAATGGACCTCCTGCCAGTTTAGAAATATTATTCTTTTTAGATAATATGGAATTACACCATTTGAGTCTCACTTTTTTCAAAATCCTGTGATTAGGAAATATTCTTTTAATTATTTTCCACTCTATTTTCCCTAACTATTCTGCATTAAAATAATGATCTTATTGTAGTATTATTAATATGTTAAAACAATACAGGAAATACAAGCATTTCACTAGCACCACCAATTTAGGTTTTATCTTTGCATTATTGAGAAACTATATCAATGAAGTTAAAGTCAGCTGGGTAGTTCAGCTATTGCTATGAAATTTGATAAGTGTTCAAATGAAAGAAAAACTGTCAGAAGCTTTGTTAGAAGTTGATCTGGGAATCAGAAGTGAAGCAACTTCACTGAACCTGGACAGCACATACATACAGATTTGCCCTCTGTGTAGAAATGGCACTGAAAGGCTATCCACCGGATGTCTTTGGGTGTGAAGACTAAATGGCACGGGGGAAATATTCTGACCATAGACCATGGAAAATCTCCTTAAAATAAGTAAGAATCCATTTGAGCCTTTGCCCTCCATTTCGAACAAACAGAGTGCAAACACTTTTGAGCTCTAAAACAGAGTTTAGAAAAACATGACTGATTTCAGTTGTGACTAGGATCCAAACTACTGCAAGAAAGACTATTCTCATTCATTTTTACTCCTATTCAAAAAACTTGTTGTTATGAGATTCTTTGCCATTAGTTTCAAAAACCGTACCAGTTCATAATGTGAACTGTTAGATGCTTATACTTTTTAAAATTCTAAATCCATCCAATTCATCTCTATTTCTGTACATTAGAATCATTAAATCATAGAAACATGAGGACCAAAAGAAACCTCAGAAAACCATGTTGTGCAACCCACTCTGCTCAAGGTAGGGGACATCATCTGTCTGAACCATCCCAGACACATGCTTGCTTTAGTTTGCATTTAAAAACTTTCAGAGATGCCACTACCTCTCTAGGTAAACTCTTTCATTATGTAGAGCCACCCATGTAATTAGAAAATTCTGATATCTAACTTAAGTCTCTGTTGTTACAAGTTAAGCCCATTACTTCTTATCTTGTCTCCTGAACACAGAGAACTATTCATCACCATATTCATTAAGGCAACCCTAAATAAGCTAATTTCTTTAAGACAACCCTCTTCCAAACTTTCCTTATATGTCATGTTTTCAATAAATGTCCTCTGAACTCTTTCCAAATTGCCCACACCATTCTTGAGGCACCGTGCCCGAAACAGTGCCTCACCAATGAGAAATAGAGTAAAAGAATCACCTCCCATAACACTGTTCTTAATAAATCCCTTGAGCATTTTGAGTCCCAGCTCCTGACAGGGCTCAAAACACCCACATGCCCTCAGGCACCCCTGCAGCTCGTACCCCTGCCCCTGGCAGGGTTCAGTGGCATGCTTCTCAGGCACCCCTGTGGTTCCTCATCACCCCTTACAGTCACTTTCGGTCCACCAGTAAAACTTGAACAAAAAAGTCAAGCAATCATTTGACAAAACTATCCCCCGTACTTGGAATTAAACAAATATTTGGCCAACCACCAGCCATCCTCCTGTGGGGCTCTCACCTCACTCCCTCCAAGCATTTAGTGCCTGCCAGGGTCTCCAAGGCAGCTCCTACCTGCCGAGGGCTTGGTCCTTCGTCCTCTTTAGAGCACCAGCCCTCCTCTTCCTTTCATCTAGGGTCAGCTTTTAAGCTCCTTAGAGCATGGCCCCTCTTGGATCAGGGGACCCTCTTGCACTGGCACAGCTGTTCCACTAGTTCTAATGGGCAGCTGATGGCTGTCACTCTACCTGCCATAGCAGTGCCCTTGCTGCTCAAATAGAGGTTCCTCCTTACTGGCTTATTGCTGGGCAGGAAACTCTGCAACAGGCACTCACTTATACCTTTGGGGACCCTAGCTACCTACTCCCCTGCAGCCAGCCCATAATGGGCAGTGTTTCCCACACCTGAGGACCTTACTGCTGCTGCTCCCCCACTTAAAGTAATGGGAGCCTCTGGCTCCCTGTTACAGTCCCACTGAGCCATTAGCCTTTTTTGCAGCAGTGTTACACTGATGGTTTGTATTCGCCTTGCAGTCCACTATAACCCATAGATTCTTTTCTGTGTTACTAGGGCAGAGACTTTTTTTTCTCTTTTTTTTTTTAATTTGTGCAGGTTTGTTTCTTCTGAAGTACAGTGCTTTGTATTTGTCCTTGTAGAATTTGATCCTAAAAAAAAAACCTTACTTTTTGCTTACTCAGAATCAGAATTTTTGTATCCTCAAATGTATCCTCTCCATTTCTACTAAACAGACTAAATTTTGTCTGCTTACAAGATTTCTGTGAGCAAGTACTATGTTACAGAGAAGCCACTGCAGCACATGCATACCTGCACAGCTTAGGTTGGTTCTACCCTACTCCTGCTAAATACATGAGACTTTACTGATGTCCCTGTTCCAGCAGGATATGAAGTTCACCTTGGGAGTCACCAGCTACTAAAGGGACTGGAGCAGCTGGCAGAAGGTGTGAGCACACACACACATAGGCCTTCTGGATAGTTGCAGAAGCTTTCTTTCACTTACAGACCTGGAATTACTCTGCCTGTGAAAGCAAAGGGTTTTGCAACCATGGTGAGTGTGGATGCACTCAGTTTTGGCATTCAATCTTAAATTCTTCTGGAAAAAATAGATAGTACAAAGCAAGCATAAATAATCAATGGTAATGAAGAACTCAATGACATGCAAAAAATCTTCAAGTTTATAGCCAAAGATTGGATTTGGTCTAGCTGGATACACTACTGGTTTTAAATTGTCATAAGCAAAGACATAGGAGACGCATGAAAAGAGGAAAATAATTTTTCAGGAAGATGACCTGTAATAATTAAATAAAGGACTCAGGGCAGTTTAAGCTGTTGGGGATAAGTGAATAAACACAATGTGAATCTCAATAAGCCTTTTTCTTTTTTTTTTTCTTTTCATCTCTTTTTTTTTTCTTGTATGTTACCTTGCAGTCAGGAATTATACAAAGCAGAATTATGAAATACTTGCAGCTCCTGAAGAAAAGAGGAAGACATTGACAAGAAGAGTACAAGGAAGGCTGTGTTATTTTTAACTGAACCTCTGCTGCCCTGCTGCCTTCAGCTATTACAGCTGCTTCTTAACTTCCACAGGCAAAACACTTGCATAGAAAGCTGGAAATCTTGATTTTACACATCTCTATAGAGATTTTCCTCTACAGTTCTATTATTGACTGTGTGTGAAACAGTAATTGTACTCTGTGGAGTAATGACTATATAGTAATTGAAGAAAATGTTCAGGTTGAATAACAGACTTTTTACTAAGAAAAATGCCAACAACAATACTGATAATCTACATAAGAAAGTGCTTTTGCAAATAACTGTTTTCTACCCAACATCCCAATATTATAATCACTCACTCTCGATGTAGTATGATCTGAACCTATATAAAGGTGTACAGTATTATGAAAGGGAGGCCACATTCTAAAACTGTGATATTTTAAATCTAAGAAAACTATTACTTTTGCAGTGACTCAGAAACAATTAAGCAAAAAAAACACAAATTAAGAAAACCCATCTGAAGTCTGCTTAGTTTAGGCTTTTTCCCTTCCTTCCTTTTGTAATCTTCCTAGTTCCTACTTTCTGCATAATATACTTGGATAGAACTTGCCAATAAAATTCAGCACTAATTTCCCAAGAAACTTATCACTCCAAGCTCTAATAATTTAAACTAAGCATAGATGTTCAAAAAGCCTAATGTGGAAGTGGTCTAAGTTTTGTACTTTAAGTACCCTAGGTTAGGTCAGGAACCAATGGGACAGATGTTCACCCTTTGGTGGGGGGACACACACAGGCTGCCTGCACTGACAGAGGCCAGTAGGTTGGGTGAACTATTGCATGCCTCTTAATAGGCTGCCAGAGAATGCTGAATTCACCTGAACAGCCCCACTCCAGCAGCTGGCTCTCAGTGGTAGAAGAGGGGTGGAGGGAATTGAGACCCCCACCACATGCCCCCCCCAAAGATGTGCTAGCTTGGGTCTGGGGGAGCTGGGTCTGTGCAGTGAGGGCCTCTGCATCCCGCTCCTGTCCTCCTCTCCCCACTCCCCCCACTGCTGCTGACAGCCAGCCCACTCATCGGGGGCAGGGTGTAGGGTGGTCATCATAGAAGACAGTCTGGTTGTCCTCTGTCCTCTATTGATATGAAACCGGATGCCTTTATGCCCTCTATTTTTCTCTTGAAGAGAAAAACAGAGGGCAACTTTCTCTTGAAGAGAAAAATAGAGGGCATAAAGGCCTCTGGTTTCATATCAATAGAGGACAGTGTAGCAGAAAACCAGAATGTCCTTTATGATGGCCACCCTAGGCTGGAAAGAGGAGCTGCACTGGCTCAAGCCAAGCGTGGGTCTGGCCAGGCCCAGCCTGCCCAGCTGTCATGGCCCCTAGCCCCACCCCTTGCCTGCAGCTGACTCTGTGAAAGCCCACTTGGCCACAGCACAGAAGCACAGCCAAAGCTAGTGCACTACCCTGCAAAGGAGGTTAGCAGAGACCCGCAAAGTAGCCTGGGATGCTAGGGGACTGTGAATCTGGTACAGAAGTTCAATAGATGGTCTAACCTAAATCACTTAATTCTGATCCTTAAAGGCTATCTTAGATCAGGTTCTGCCATTTTTAAACTTGTCTATGTGTGCTGAACTTTGGTACTGTTATAGGTTTAGACCAGTTTTTGGTTACTTATACTGGCTTATGTGTAACATCTGTACCTGGCCTTTGAGAGAAAAAAGAACAGAAGAGAAAGGAGAGGAGAGAAAGAAAAATAATAAAGAAAAAGGGAGAAGAGAAAGACAGGAGAGAGAAAAAGAGAGAGAAGAGAAAAGAGAGAATGGAAAAAAGCAGAAAGACAAGAAAAAAAGACAAAAAAGAAAAAGAGAGGGGAAAGAGAAGAGAGAGAAAGAAAGAGAAGAGAAAGAGGGTGTGTACCTCACCACCCATGTCTCCCACCACTACTGGCTGGTCCATTGTAATGGTCCCACTGGTCCATTGAAGTGTTTAGCAGGAGACAGCAACACCCCAGCAGCAGCCACCTGGGTCAGGGCAATCAGGCCTCTGAAATGGTCCTGGAGCATGGGTGGCCTGGGCCCAGGGCTGGGAGGGCCCAGCCGAGACTTGGGCAGACAGATGCCCTATCCCACCCAGGTGGGGGCAGTACCGCAGCATCGAGCACTGGGGCCATGTGCTCAGGGCAGGGTCCAGGCAGCAAGGAGAGAAGCAGGTGTGGGGAGAGGCACCGCAGTCAAGCCACCCCAGCCAGGCCTTTGGATGATGGCAGCCAGAGGAGAGCAGTGGCTGGGTGAGAAGCAGGAGCTGCCCCAGGGCTTTGTAGACTTAGGCCACAGTGGGCATGTGGGTGGGGGTGCCCAGTGGCACCCAAGGTGGGACCTGGCCCAGCCCATGTAGCTCCACAGGGATGGGTTGCAGCCACCTTGTCTGCGAGGGTCTGCTGCCTGGCCAGGGCAGGAATCCAGACTCAAGGGGCTCCCACCTCCAAGCTCAGCCTCCACAGCACAGTGGACGCAGCACAAACAGGGCGGACCTACCCCCAGTGCAAGGGCCCAGCCATGGGGCCCGGCCATGAGAGCCCCCTGGGCCCCAGGAACAGCCACTGTGGGCAGTCCTCTGAGCCGAGCTGACCGCGAACATCCAACACAGTGGCCCTCCACAGCACCTGCCTAGGCCCCAGCCTTGTCCACTCACAGCTTCCCTCCAAGGGCCAGGCTGGGCTTGAAGTCACAGCATGGGGACAGGGGTCGGGGCAGCAGAACACACACTGCGTCCCTGCCCATGTTCTCCTGACTCTGCCCCAGTGCCTTCCATGACACTGGGACCTGTGGTAGCAACTTAAAAAAAAAATTTTAAACAATTTCCTCGCACACGTCCTGGCATGCAAAGGAAAACGTGTCTGCATGCCACTGATTGCCACGCGTGCTGGGGGTTGCCTGTCTCTGCTGTACAGGCATGGTGAAGTTGCCTTTCTGAAGAGACACCTTTGATCCTCCTTCACTCAGAAATCACTCTCAGATTTAATGAAAAGTTTTTTCCCCATAAAAGGCCCAAATTAAAATTGTAGATAACCATTCTGCTTCAGAAAATGAAAAAGACCAGTTGCAATAAAATGTAACCCAAAACATATGCCACAGATGTAAAGACAACAATAGATTTATATTTAAAAATTCTTTCCTTACTCCACTCTTTCTAGGGTGTGAGTTTGAAGTTGTGCCTTAAGAAGAACACAGTATTTGTAACTAAGCAAAAGGAAAAATTATAAAACTAACAAAATTGACTCAGCTTCTCATCTTGATTGTAATTGTTTAGATACAATAAGGTTGTGTAAGAGTAAAGCATTTTATGAGGAGAGCGGCTTTACTGCTTGGGAGCACTGGTTGATCTAATGCAACAGATTTATCTGTCTACTCTTATCCCACAGCAAATTAATCTAAAGAAAAATAATCTAATGGAACTGTTGATAAATTATTGTGGTTTAGCCTCCAAATAATACATGATAGATTAGACACCCAAAACAGTTACCACAGAGCAGCTGTAAAATATTATAACTGAAAGGTCCTTTAATATTACATCTGTTCATGCTATCGTATATTGGGATACAGTAACTAGACATTTTGGAGGCAAATAGTTGCTTCTACTCCCACCCATTCTAGAAGATCAGGAAACTGAGGTCAGGAGAGAAAATTTACTAAGGATCTGCACACCATTTGCTTCATAGAATGCACAGATTGCAGAACCTTTTATCATTCACATTTTAGGAAAAGCACTGTAATTTGAAGTATCTTTCATAATTGCTGATCTTGTCAAAGGATATCATGTTTTGCTATCACAAAGAGAAATATAATGATAAAATTCCAGGCATTTCTTCAAAGCAAACTAGAGATAAGAGGGAAGCCCATGGGGGAACATACACATAGTTGCAAAGGTGCACTCTTTTGTGAACTATAAAATATAACAGAAGATACTAAGAGAAATGGATTTTTCTACCACTAGGGAAATTATTTATTATATAATTTAATTTAATCTAATCTAGTCTATTTTCTTTTTACTACAAATTTCACTATAAGAAACTTTAGGTCATGATTCTGCTGACACACAAAATGAATTTAATTATAAAAATAAAAGAAATCTGAATATTTCAGAGCTTTTATAAGATTTCAAAGGCTATTTAGTATTGTTCTATTTCTTTTATCCTCGTTTGTAAATTAATACGGGAAGTAAGACTGACTGTTTGACTTCAGCCTCAGAAAGAAAGTCTGTGTTTAGCTAATTTTAAATCTAAAGAAATTAAAATCACTAACAGAGGGTCTATATTTCTTGCCTCTCTCTCTAACAAATGCTCTTCACCTAGATGTGAATGTGATTTTTATGTTAGTTATGAATAAAATATTCTTTAGTAAAATCACTTTAAGGCAATGAAATAAATACTTGCATAATTGAGATAAGCAAATAATGTTTAGAAATTAAATTTACAATACAAGCATATATACATTTTTGTTCAACCACAGTAGCAGAGTTGTGCATTTCAAAGAATAAACTACATACATTTTATAGCAAAAGGAATAGTAGTGACTATAAGCATTTATTTATTTACTTAGCTGGTTTATTGATTATTTGATGAGGCATAAAGCAAATTTCACAAGTGTAGGATACTTTGACAGACATCTAAATTAAATATATCATCAAAAAACTGATTTCCATTTTGCAAAAAAGGAATATTTCTTCCTCAAATTGACAGAGAAATCACCAAAATATAGAGAAATTTAATATGAATAAAAAGTAAGGCAGATATCATAGAATAATTTCCATTTTTTGTGGCTAATTCTTTTTTAAAAAAAGCTTTTGCAAGTCTTTGACTGTTATTATGGAAAACTAAAATTAATTTAAAAATGATTTACTGTTTTGTCTGAAAAGTATAATCTCTGTGACAGGTTCTCCTGTGACAAGGCAGGCAATTATTTCAGGTGGAGGGCCACTTAACAAGTTTTAGCGAGCTACTGGGGGTCCACATAAGTAGTCCCGCCCCTTGACAGCTCCCCCACCCCCTGGTCACCACATTGAGACCAGAAGTCCAAAAACTTTGTCATGACTTGTGTTTGTGTACTATACATAAAAGGGATTGCATAATAGCTCAAAAATAAAGTCTAACTCTTTTATAGTGTGCGTGTATGGTGAGATGTGGCTGTGGACAGGGGGGTATATGGTGGGGGGGGTGTGCACGCTGGTCTGTGGGCATGTGTCGGGGGATGGCTGTGTAGGGGGGTATAGGGCAGCATTTACCAGCCTGGTTTTGGACCTAGTAGTACACTTACCGGGCCTCTCCCATCCCACAGCACACCAGCCGAATGCAGAGCAGGGCACAGATCAGGGTGGGGCCGAGTGGCCAGGCATGGAGCAGGGAGCATGTCTGAACACAGCGTGCAGATGCAAATCACTGGCTGGAGCCATGTGCCCTATCTGTCTGTGTGTCCATGGTGGCAGCAGGTGGGGGGCATGGATCTAGCCCACAATTCATGGCACACCTGGACATGCCTCACAGCACACCGGTTGGGAAATGCTGGCATAGGGTATGTTGGGGTATATGTATATGTTGGTGGCAGCTGTGGGGGCAGGGTGTGAGGGTGTGGGTTGTGAGGGAGGGTGCGGGGTCTAGGAACCTCCCACACACTCCTCCCATGGCTTGCAGCCTCCACTGCCAGCACCAGCAGCAGGCGGGGAGATCAGGGCACTCATGGCTGGTGCAGGTGCGACTTTGGCCAGCGCTGCACATGGGGTGGGGGGGATGACGCAGTCTGCCTGGCTGCCTCTGTCACTGGGGTCTGCGCCATATGCCTGCAGGTCCCATGCTCACTTGCTGGAGCCAGCTGCCTTCCCTTCCCCTGCTGCACAGATCCCTGCACTCTGCCAGAGTCCAGTATGGGGCTTCTGCACTGCAAGTGTGTGATCTGCAGGCACATGGCATACAGCCTGTGCCCAGGGGGGTGGCGGGAACATGAACTTTTTTTTTCCCGTAAACTTTCAATCTGGCCTTCATTCAGAGAGCTTTTGTATCTCAATCAAAACACTAGCTTATAAAATATGGTACAGCTACAGCTTCTCCTCAGAAAATTTCTAACATAATGATTCTGTTTAGTTGTATAACTACCTTCTTCTGGGAAGATTCAGCACTAATGAAGCCTTGGCCTAAAAGTGCCAGTCTATAGGGCCAAGATAAGACCTACTTCTAATACTTTTTGAATTATAATGTTCTACACTAATGAAAGAAACCTGTGTTATGAAAGCATTTGTTCTTGAGCACTGCTCCCCCTGCTACCATTTTGAGTCTGGCTGGTCACCAAATTGTATGGACCTCTAACGCCTTACAGTCTGCAACCATCCAGGGTCTTAAAAATGCTGCTTAAAATATGGAGATTCTAAGATAATATAATCAAGAAAAATTTTACAGCTTTTATATTAGGAAAGGAAAGAAAAAATGAGTTAATTTGGCACTGGATAATGGTGAAGTCACTTATTATTCAGACATAGATATTCTACCCTACTTTAAATGTAGCTTCAATTTATGTCTTCTTTCTGTAATTTAAGGGACAAACAAGAGAAAACAATACAGATTTAAAACCACTGATGTGAAGTATCAACACGCAGAGTTTCAACTCTAACTATATTGGGGCAGCAACATAACTTTGGCTAAAGCAATTTCTGCCAAAATAAAACAAAATCTTTATGTTGAACAGATGAACCTTGAATAATTCATGGAAAGCACTAAACTCAGCTGAGCTGATTAAATAAGCTTGAAAACATTCTGACACTAAACACACCTTTTCTGCAGCCAAAACACAAAAGTACTTGCATTAAGCGAAACCACTGTAGTGGTGTGCTAGAATTTCTATACACTGGGTGCATCTATATGTACAATTAGTGCTATATGGGTTTACTGCACAGTAAACCCACCTGAAGTAAGTGTCTACATGTGTGACCATTTGGGAGCAGATTTGCTTTTCATGGCACTAGCCTGTTCCCAGACTCCTCCAACCCTGTACCATTCCCCTGCAGCAGCCACAGGCAGCTGCCTGATGCCAGGGACCTTCTTCAAAAACCAGCCCCACAGGATGCTTTTTAGCCAACTGTTTCAGGTCCAAAGCAGTCTCCAGCATGTTTGCACAGCCCTCTATTACTCTGTCACCAGAACCTGTGCCCACCATGTGATGGCTGCTCTGTCCCTAGGCCACAGGAGTGATGCCCCACACCTTGTGTTCCTGCTTGCCACCCAGCTCACCATGTTTCATAACCATGGTGACCACTGCTTGGCTTACGTCAGTCTCAGCCCTGCCTGCCTCCCCTCTGCTGAATGGCCAGGGTCACTGCTGCATCTGAGACTCCTGCTCCCATGCTGACACAACCCAGACCCTGAGCTGCCAATTAGACCCAGGCAGAGATGCCAATGATACTCTTGAGGATGCCACCACCAATGCCATCCACGAGCTGGAGCCCCACTGCCTGTGGGCCCACCTGGCCAGCCAGGACTGGTGGCTGCACATCGTCCAGAATATCCTGTCCCTGCAAGCTCCCCAACAACAGAACGCTGTCCCCCACTCCCTCCCAAACCACAGAGCCCCTCCATCTTCCCCATGACCCAGAACCCCACCACCAACCACCCCACTCACCACCAGTAAAGCACCCTCTTCCCTGTGCAGACTATGTACAGTGTGCTCTGTCTGCCCTCCCATGGTGGGGGGCAGTAGGATGAGAACACCTAGGGGATGAAGCCCAGGGATAGGAACCCAGTGCCTGGGCCTCTGGCCATAAACTACTGGTGCTTCCCAAGACTGTTTGTAGGTAGCAACATCAGCAGCAAGCAGCGAGCAGGGACTGCCTGTACACACCATCAGCAGTATCAGCAGCAGTGGGGGTGGCAAGCAGCAAGCGGGGACCATCCTCAGATGCCAGCAGTGGGGGGTGGCAAGCAGCGACTGCCCGCAGAAGCGGGTGGTGGCAGCAGCGACAGCCAATCTCAGGGGGGACTCATATCCCCCTGTACCTCCCCTATACATCACCTATGCCTCTGGGTGCACCTCCATAGATGGACATTCTGTAGTAAGGCTGGCAGGTGAGGGGCTTACCTGGGTACAAGGCTGGCCACTGCTCTGCTGGCATGGGCAGCTCCCCTTCCTGCAGCCAGTGGAACAAGCACTGTGTGCAGTAGGGCCTGCACATAGTGCTTGTCCCACTATGGACAACTCCTGCTCTGGGGCCATATGGAGCTGGGGCAAGTGGAGGGGATTGGCCCAGGCAGGGGGACTGGCTGACTGAGGACCCAGGCAGATGCCAGGGCATCAGACCCTGGCCACTAGAGGTGCTGCTGCACCTGAGCCCAAACCCACTGTGGGGCTTGTGGCTGGGTGGTGGGCAGCAGACAGGGGATAGGCAGGGCTAGAGCTGTTTTTGAGTTTTTGCATCGTCTGAGATGTGCACTATACCAGGGTGCTGTTCACTGCCCAGCCTCAGATCAGGAGTTGTAAGCACACAGGTGCTCAGGGACCACGGTAAGTTGTCCTGTAGGTCCTGGCTCAGGTGGCCACTGGCCAAGCTCCTTGTTCCTACTCACTGTCCAGGGACAGGAGGGCCACTGAGTGCTTGCTGAAGGCAGCCTGCCTTCCCCAGTCAGGACAGGCCTGGCTTCTGGCAGCACCTGCCATAGATGCTCCAGACCTCCTCCCCACTTCTCCTGCAGGCCAGGCTATCTCCTCCTTTCCCGCCAGGCCCACAGCACCCATGCTCAGCGGGAGACGGGCTCCCAGCCAACTAGGATGCAGAGCTGGTGGCACCCCCACCCACCCCCCAGGGGTCCTCTCTGGAAAGGTGCTCCAGGGAAGACTCCCCCCTGTAATGCCCCGCATGGCCCTGGTGCACCACGATGAGCTGTTTGTGTGGACCAAAGGGTGCCCAACCCACTATGCCTTGCTGATGATGATGGACACTGGCTGCTCAATAAAGTTTTGCACTGCTTCCTGCCTCTCTGTGTGCTGAGGGGCTGGGGCGAGGGACTTCAGGAGCCAGGCGGAGCTTGACCAGGTAGGGAGAGGGGGCAGGGACAGCGAGGTCCCTTCTCCTAACGCAAGGCTTAGTGGGCGGGTGTGGCAGGCATGCCCAGTGGCCTGAGTCTGTCCTCACTGGTCGCAGCAAAATGCAGCTCCCAGTGCTGTCCTAGGGTGCAGGGGTGCCTAGCTAGCCAGGCAGGAACCCCCTCAAAGAAGGAACTGGAGCTAATCAAGGTAGGTATTGTCACCCCCATCATGGCATCCTGGGTGGGACTCCACACCCAGAGCTAGTGGGGAAGACACTGGCCTGTGCTGCCGGATGACACTAGGGACAGGGACTGGGGTGGGATGGACTGCCATGCTGCAGTGGAGGATCCAGCAGGTTTCTCATGGTGGAGAACATGGTGCAGCTCTGCCTAGGGTCACGAGGGGCAAGAATGTGGTCCAGCTGCCACATAGAGGGTATGGTCCTGAGGGCAGCCCCTGACTGACGGTTGTGGTTGGTGACATTAACACGCTGTGCCCACAGGGCCTTGAACTTTATGCTGACTGGCTGTGCCCACACTCCCACATGCAGACCACCAGGCCCACATAGATGTGCTCACTGGAATGCCTGCCCCAGGCAGACTGGCTCTGGACCTTGGCCTAACCCCACAGTGCCATGAGGTCTGCAGTCTCATCCTGGGACCAGTTATGCTCCTGGGTGGCAGCGTGTGGCATCAAGGATGACACCAGCATGGCTTCCTCAATGGCCCTCAGGGACTGCGGGTGAGAGTCCGGGCCTGGGCAGGCACCTGCAGTGCACAGCACAGAGGCACAGTGCAGGACAGGCAGGCAGACAGTGGGGCTGGGCCAGGGGCCAGAGCCAAGGTCCAGGCAGGGTGCTGTAACTGTCCCAGGGCCTCTGCTATGGGAGTGGGTGGCCAGAAGCAGGCAACAAGTGGTACAGGCCCCTGGCATCACCACAGTATTTTAAAGGCCAGGCAGGGGCAAGCAAAAAGCTACCCCAGCTCTGGGGCTGGAGAAGCTCTGAGTCCCATGGTCATGAAGCTACCCTGGTGGTGGCCCGGTAGTAGCGGGACTGACCAGGAGCAAATCTGCTAACAGTTGGTGTCTACGTGTGCACTACTGCAGTTACTATGGTGAGGTTAATTTGCTACCTGTATTTGCAAGTGCAGGTAGAAAATGAACCACACAGTAGACTAATTTACTGTGCAGTAAACACTTGCACATGTAGACAGTGATGCTTTACCACACAGTCAATTATTCAACTGCACGATAAAGTCTATCATGTAGATGCACCCACATTGGAGTAATATAACAGCTAATATAGAATCAACTTAAAGGAGTAAAAAAATTTTGTTTAAAGGAGTTCAGGGGAACTAAAAGTCAAAACCTATTAATTGTAAAATAACACAAATGATGTTGCAGAAGGAAATATGAACCAGTCATCATGTTTGGTTTTTTTGTTTGGTTTGGTTTAGTATTTTTTTAAGGTGCTACATTAGGGAGAAAGGTGCATTTATAATTGTGGACCGTGTTTTCCTATTTTATGAGATTTTGGTATCTGATACAAAGCACATTTCAACATATTTAGATTAAAAAGTAACTGTGGCACTTCTGACACTCATGTACGGAAGGAAATCGTAGATACCTTCTGCATTTAAAATGGTCATTTCCGTGTGATATCAATATGCTGAATGTCTCTGTAACTCTGACTACTGGGTCATTCTGTATTAAGTAGAACCATCACATTTAACAAAAATAGTCACTTTTTAGCTTCTCAAAGAGTTATAAAGGTTAGAGATTCGGGGGGGGGTGGAGGGAGGGAATGATAGAGCTTCCCTTTTACCCTATTCTGATTTCTTTGCTCAATTTATTACCATTATCATTTGATCAACTGATTTGGGCCAAAACTGAAAATAGTGGCTTTTTAAGGCAATTTAAGAAGTATCCAGACTACACCAAAGTAATTTATCATCACCAAGAGTTCATATATTTTGTTCCAAAAGACTCAGTTTTAGGAAACCTTGAACATTTTAGAACTGATATGCATTGGGAAAGCCAGTTTTACTGCAACAAAATTTGACTCTGATTTTTAAAGTACTAAACTTGTCAAAAAGAGGAAAGAATGATTTTTATACAGGTCTCATTCTGTGAAAATGGGTTAGGGTTATTGCTTGGCCTGCAGTTGGAAACTGAATGAAAACATACTATTTCAACAAATCAGGCAAAAAAATGCCTGCAGACTTTTAAGCACTGAACCACAATAATGATAATTATTGTAGTGGAACTGTGAAGTGATGTGTTATTGTGTGCAAAATAGCAGACTGGTTGTTGCAAATATATTTTCTGCAGAAATAGAACATAGTTACGGAAAACTGGTCTTTTCTAAATTACAGTAGCAAAATGAAATCAATAGAGAAAAAAGTCTTGAAATTGAGGATTAAAACATTCTGTCTTCAGACTTGGATCTAGTAACAACATCCAAAATTAGGAGTTTTCAACAAAAGGCCAAATTCTGTTCACCTGATTAGATTGATTAGAGTCATATTGCTTACTTACCTGAATAAAAGGTACAAGATTTATCATCTTGCTTGGCAACTCATGGGTCCCACCAACAAATAGGCATGTTCCTACCTTTACACACAAGTGGCAACCATTGATCTTCCTGGATCATGGTGTATGCATGGTCCCCCAAACCTTCAATGCATATCCCTGGGCAGAAGCTTTGGGAGGAGTGGAGGCTGCCCAGATTTTCCATCCTCCCTTGAAGCCACTGAAACAAAACCAGACTGAATCCTGATGTTTGGTGCCTCCATGGCTGTAGTTGTATAAGTGTCTAGAAATTGAACCCAGGTCTCCTGTGTGGTAGACAAGGATTCTACCACTGAACAACAGGTGAGTACACACAAAAGCATGTCAACTGAAGTCAATAGTGACTCTGCTGATCTTTTCTTGACTAGACTAGCAAACTAATTCTACTATGCAGTAATGCATCATGGCAAAAATCATGATATTGTGCTACTGTGCAGTAGTGTCATTTACTGCACATTTAGTTAGTTCTAAACTTAATGTGCAGTACGCACAATTCATTCATGCATGTATGGACATGACCACCATGTTCCTAATTATCCAAAGAACATTTTACAAAAATATAGGATTGTTCATCTAAAAAAACATTTAACAAATGTTTACTAACTAATGGTTATACTATATCTGTAGGTTGGTAGATCTGGTCAAAATATTTCCATTAAACATTTATTTTTCAAAGGCAAGTTGGGTCTATGGTGAACTAAACTTTGCAGAAAACCAAAAGGAAATATATGTTGAGTTTTTATAAGTTTGAAGCTGAAATTGGGGGAAAGCTATGAATTACATAATTTTCTGCAAAAATATATATATATAATAACTGATTGTTCCTTCTATCAGAGGATCATACGCCCAGTGCAGAGTTTATCCTTGTACTCCATTAAAACTAGTCATTTTCCTCATTAACAAATGGTAAGCCATACAGCAGGGGTAGACAACTTTTTTCGGCCAGAGTGCCAAAAAAACTCACAATATCTGCCTTGGAAGATGCCAGAGTGCTGACATGCCGAGCAGCTGTTTGCAGCCTCCCAACTGCAACCAGCCCACGGAGTCAGGTCTGCTTGCAGCAGGGCTTGCAGCCTCCTAGCTTCCTGCTGGGAGCAGCCTGGGCTCTGGGACTGGAAGCAGCTACTTAGAGCCCAGGCTGGCAGTTGTGTGCCAAGCAAAATGGCCTTGCATGCCATACTTGGCACGCATGCTGGGGGTTGCTGACCCCTGCCATACAGTAGAGTATAGAATGCTCTCCACTTAACTGAAAGAGTCTACCAAACGGGCAAGAATCAATGTTCATATCATATCTCTCTTCAACAAAATTAAAGGGTTTTATTCTAACTGTATATGTCTAATTGTATGCCTGCTGTGTATTCTCAATATAGTAATGATCAAGTGTTTTCACAAGCAAATGTTCAGTTACATGACTACCTTTGACATACCATATAGGCATTAAGCACCAGTTGCAAAAAATCAAGATCAAGGGTAGGTACTACTGTTCAGACAATAGCATGCCATGTCTGTATGCATGGGATGGGCTTTCTTATAGTTTTATAGTAGGTAGGGTTGGAAGGGACCTAAGCAGATCACCAAGTCTAACCCCCTGCCATGGGCAGGAAAGAATGCCGGGGTCAATTGACCTCAGCTGGGTGATTATCTAGCTTCCTTTTGAAGAACCCCAGGGTAGGAGCGAGAACCACTTCCCTTGGAAGTTGGTTCCAGATCCTAGCCGCCCTGACTGTCAAGTAGTGCCTCCTGATATCTAGCCTGAATCTACCCTCAGTCAGTTGACTGAGAGCATGGCCGTGATTCCTTGTTACTCCCAGTAGCACTCAGGGGAACAGGGACTCTCCCATAGCCTGCTGGTCCCCCTTGGCCAGATTGTAGATGACCACCAGATCTCCTCTCAGTCTTCTCTTTTGGAGGCTGAACAGGTTCAGGCCCTGTAGCCTCTGCTCATAGGGTCTGCCTTCATGTCCCCAATCAGGCGAGTGGCCCTCCTCTGGACCCTCTCGATGCTGTCCACATCCCTCCCAAAGTGCGGCACCCAGAACTGGACGCAGTACTCCAACTGTGGCCTGACCAGTGTCACATAGAGGGGAAGGTCCCTTGCAGATGTGCTCCTGGATAATTTTCTCAAAGAGCTTCCCCAGGACTGAGGTAAGACTAACGGACCTGTAGTTTCCTGGGTCCTCCTTCCTTGGTGGGAACCACACTTGGATGGGGACCACACTGGCTCTTTTCCAGTCCTCCAGCACATCACCAGAGCACCATCAGTGCTCATAAAGCTGTGCTGGGAGTCCTGCAATGACCTCTGCTAATTCCCTAAGCACTCTGGGGTGGAGATCATCAGGACCTACTGACTTGAACACTTCTAGACCCACCAGAAGTTCCCTGACTAGGTCCTCACTGACCCTGGGGCTGGCAACACCTCCCCTGGGTCCATCAGGGATCCTGGTGGGGGAGATCCCCCGGTCCCTGCTCAAAAAGATGGAGGCAAAGAAATGATTAAAGAGGTTAGCTTTGTCATCTGGTGTGACCACCAGATTTCCTAGCTTATCCTGCAGAGGCCCTACGTTACCTGGTGCCTTCTTTTTACCTCCTATATATTTAAAAAAGGACTTCTTGCTAGTCCCAATTCCATCTCCACCTTAGCCCTCCTAACAGCCCCCCTACAATCTCAAGCAATGGAGGTATAACCCTCTTTAGTGGTGGCCCCTCCCTTCCATTGTGTGTACACCTCCTTTTTAGCTTTGAGACATTCATGGATGCTTTTTGTGAGCCATGGGGGCTTTTGAGCACTCCTGCCCCCTTTGATCTGAATGCAGATTGTCACCTTTTGGGCTTGGAGGATCGTCTCCTTAAGGAACAACCACTCTTCCTGGATTCCCAATTCCCCTCCCCTCCGGGACCTCAGTGCCTCCCCGACTAGTTTCCTTACCTCATTGAAAACTGCCCTTCTGAAGTCTAGGGCTGTTGCCTTGCTGCAGGCTTTGGACACCCTGCGCTGGATGGTGAATTCCAGTAGGCAATGATTGCTATCACCCAGGTGGTCAAGAACCGGCAGTCCACTCACCAGGTCATCGCCCGTGGCCAGGACCAGGTCCAACAAGGCATTTCCCCTGGTGGTACTGTGCACCTCCTGGGTTAGGTGGAGGTCCTGTAACTTAGCTAGGAAACTACATGAGTGGTCAGACCTGGCTGACTGCTCTTCCCAGCAGATGTCTGGATAGTTTAGGTCACCCATGATGACCATGTCCCTTGACACAAGCTGACCTGAGAATTCCCAGCCCAGCTCTCCCCCTGGTTGGGTGACCTGTAGTAAACCCCTACCGTTAAGTCCCTTTCTCCCCTCCTACCCGCTTGTATACAGACCCAGAGCACTTCAGTCTGCCCCTCCTCTCACCCAGTGCTGTTTGAGGATGTGTATTGCTCTTTGATTTAGAGCATTATACCCCCACCTTTCTTCCCTGTTCTATTCCTCCTGTACAGCCTATAATCCCTGAAGTTGACTGTCCAGTCATGCGTTGGATCCCACCAAGTTTCAGCGAACCCCACTATGTCCAGGTTAGTGTTAGCTAGTAGGAGGGCAAGTTCCTCCTGCTTGTTCCCCATACCATGAGCATTAGTGTAGAGACAGTTAAGGCCTCCTGAAGGTGCATGCACCGCCCCCCTAAAGCTAGGACTATCTGGGCCCCTACCTCTTACCTGGGTATTTCTTGTGCTCATTGCCTGTCTTGGCTGAGCTGTTCTTGTGGGTGTTTCTTGATTCCATGTTCCGTGGCTCCCTCCATCCTCAACTTCCCCTCCCCCTGAAGAGCCTAGTTTAAAGCCCGCCAGAGAAGATTGGCCAACCTGAAAGAGAACACACACTTACCTTTGGGGGAGAGTTGAAACCCCATTGGATCTATTAGATCACAATTCTAGAAATAAAGACACAATTCTACAACAAAGATAAAAACTTAGTGTCATGGATCCACAAACAGAAACTTTCTAGAGGATTCCCTGGCCTTCATGAAGATCAGGGGGAGGCAGGAGAAAGGCTGGATGGACTTATACCCATTAGTGGGTAGCTAGAGAGGGGAAATGGAGGTTGGGAGAAAGAGCTCCCTGGCTGAAGGAGCTAGCTGTGGCCAAGGGGAGACTGACCTCAGGAGATTTTCACAGGAATTTTCATGAAGGCTAAGGGTCAGCCTGAATATAGGATAAAGATTTTTTTCAGCTTTGTTTTACCATGCTTGGCTGTCAAAGCATTTGATCACTTTTTCCTTTTTTTACTATTTGCATGGCTTGTAATAAACCCTTTGGTTTTTCTGTTTCTTTACTGATGTGCCTGTGGTAAATTTTGATTTCTAGGCAAATCAATAACTTCAGCATGCCTATTCAGCAGAGTGCAGGGACCAACAGGCTTACAAAAACTCAGGATGTATTTCTAGGATTATCTTCGCATGCAAGTAAGGTGTTCTGAGCATAATACCTTAACGGTATTAAGGTAAATGTAGAAGACAAATATGCTTAATGTGAAATGTATTTTATGTTCATTAGCTACAAATTGCAATCTGTTGAACAGACATTTTCCACAGTAGATGGATGATTATAAGCATTAAAATGTATGAACGAATACACTACTGACAAAAAAAATTAAGGCCATGAAAAACCTGGATACAAATACTTGACTATCATTCTTGCAGGGCCTTTTCTTCCAACATGAATGATTTGCATTGCAAATGAAAATCAGTTTTTATTGAATTTTGGAGGCAAAATTCATTTTGAAGACACAGTTTATCCTAGAAAGAATAATCTCCTTCAAAATTTAAAAGCAAGTAAATATGGAAAATTGGAATATATTTACATATGCTTCATCACAGTGTATTTATACTATACATGTAATCAAAATAAAAATAGAATGCATTATATTTCAATACTATATCTTATTGCATTCTGTATATATCATAATTTATATATGAAATATACTATATTTAATAAAAAGTTGAAGGTATTCAACAAGTAATCTCCCAAGACAATCTTGAGATGTGACCTAGCTGTATCAAACTATAACACAAAAATATGAGAACCATTAACTGTGTATTTTCTAGTAGTCCTCTGTCAAAATAGAAATCAAGCATCTTTAACCACAATTGTAATAAGAAAACCATAAACTGCAGAATAAGGAAATAAGGGAAGGAACATAGTTGATTCTTACACACACAAACAAAGTTCTGGTCCCATTCCTCCACCTTACCCAAATTCTGGAAGTGATGCAGGACTCTGTTCTACCACACAATTCTTCTAGGCTGGAGGAGTGCAAAGACGACTTAATGTATAATGAATATTCTATCATAGTCTGTATGAAAACCATACTCATCCTTCAAAAATTGCAGAAGACTTTTCAATTGATATCAGTATTGCAACAAATGCCATAGCTGACTAACATTTTACAATTCAAGCAAACTCTCGTTATTTTTCACATTTTTCCTAAATGCTATATGTTCCTTAAAAATGCAATAAAATGCCATCTACAAAAAAAAGACAATCTGTAATGACACTTGTACAAATACTGTAGTTAGGAGTTGGAGTCCATTTTAATATTGTAGTAAAATTACACTCTTGGGTGCCAATACAAGTGCTCCAACATATTCTAATTAGGATGCTCTAGCATTGCCATAGCATCGTGCGCATAAGCCCCTGCAGGTTTAAAAAATGGCTGCTGGGGCTCATTGAATGACCTTTAGATAAAGTGCCCCATGGCCGTTTTTAAATGCACAAGAGCTTAATGCACATGACACTGCAGCATTTTAAGTAGTGAGGTTCTCAGGGAACCACTCTAATTAAAACGCACTCTTCTCACCCCATTCCCAAACACGTATATAGGCATCCCTTGTTATTACCTTACTGTTAACCAAGTCTCATGGGAAATGAACAATAGATACATGAATGGATTTCAGCATATGCCACAACTTCATCTAACATAAAGGAAGGTCAGTGACTGCCCAACCCGTCTTCACATAGCAAGCATTAATTTTTTCCAATGTGGGATCACATGACTCACCTTACTGAGAGTGCAGGAATAAACCATCCCAATGAGCAGGAAGACTACCAAGTATGGCAGAAGATGAGCTTGTCTTATGAGGAAACTCCTCAGTAAGCTAAATCACAAAAAGGAAACCAATCAGAAGTGGAAACTTGGACAAACAACTAGGAAGGAGTATAAAAGGGCATGCAGGGATGAAGTCAGGAAGGCCAAAGTGCAATTGGAGTTGCAGCTGGCAAGGGATGTGAAGGGTAAAAAGAAGGGTTTCTACAAGTATGTCAGTAGCAAGAGGAGGATGAGGAAAACTGGGTCCCTTACTGAATGAGGGAGGCAACCTTGTGACAGAGGATTCAGAAAAGGCTAAAGTACTCAATGCCTTTTTCACCTCAGTTTTTACAGGCAAGGACAGCTCCTAAACTAGTGCACCTGGCAGCCCAGTTTGGGGAGGAGGTGCTCAGCTAATAGTGGTGAAAGAACAGGTTAAGGACTGAAGGGGTCCATATTGTGCCACCTGGAGCCAAGTTGTCTCTCTGCTGTAATAGTAGTGTTCTATCCTTTGAAAATCATCTGCCACACCTTGATGTTAGAGAGGGAGAGAGGGGTACCAAACACTTTTGGGAGACAAAAAGGATCAGTTAAAGGCTCACGAGGTTGGCTTATCTTCACAAGGCTCCACCATCCACATACCCTGCCCTAACCACACCAGATGTTCTGGGCCCATTGTTGCTTGCCTACTAGACTGATGGTCTGATCTTAGTCTTATGGGCTCCTTTATTAAGGAGTCTTCTTCTAAGTTGACTGCCTGCCCCGTTCTTCCCTGCATGGGTCCCAAGACAGACACCTCTTAGCTCTAATCCCACCCTTACCTTCAAATTCGGGACAGATTTACCCTTCCTTAGGGTGTAATCTCATCCATGTCTCTCTTTTCTTCTAGGGTCTCAAAGTGGTTATCTCCACCCCTCAGGACTGGACTAAATGACAGAGCAGTCTTCTCCACAGTTTCGCCGATTCCCTCCAGGTAAGTCTGGGAACCAGGGCTTTCCTCCAAGCCCTGTGGCTGGTTCCTGCTTCCATCACCTCTCTTCTTCTTCTCTATCTTTACCTTGCTCCCCATTCCTCTGAACTGACCCTGGGTGCTTCCTTAGTGTCCCTTTAAATCCCTTTTCTTCACAGCTTTTTCCTCCATGGCAGCACCTAATTTACTGCCTTTTTGCCTCAGCTGTTTTCCTTTTACATTTTGGGTGCACTGTTCTGCTTCTCCTGGGCTCAAACTCCAGTAGCTGGGCTTACCGCGGCAGCCTTTGAACTGCCACAGTCCCAGCTGTTTCCTTTAATTAGTCGGAGCACAGCATCTTTCCCATCTCCGCCCGGCACGGTTTCTTCAGCACCTCTGGGTAAGTTTTGTTCCTTTGTGTTCTTCCTCACATCCCTGTGGCAGAGTGCTTTAGCCACCCTGTCACAGGGACTATTTAGAAAAACTAGACATATACATATCCATGGGACTGAATAGGATGTACCTACGGTTGCTAAGGGAGTTGGCCAATGTGATTGCAGAGCCGCTGGCCACCATCTTTGAAAACTCATGGCGATCAGGAGAGGTTCTGGATGATTGGAAAAGGGCAAATATAATGCCCATATTTAAGAAAGAGAAAAATGAGGATCCAGAGAAGCACAGACAGGTCAGCTTCACCTCAGTCCCTGGAAAAATCATGGAACAGATCCTCAAGGAATCCATTTCTAAGCACTTGGAGAAGAAGGTGATTACGAATGAAGTTTATAATTCCAAAACCAACTAACATTTGGCATCTTCTGAAATATACCATGTTTCAGGGTTATATTTGGTAGCCATGTTGGTCTGAGACAAAAAGAGATGCAAACTCTAAAACTCCTGGTTCAGAGATGACACCTTTTATTAGACTAACTAAGAAAATTACAACACAAAATATCTTTCTACACAAGCTTTCAGGCACACATGCCATTCTTCAGGCTGATGGAAAATTAAAGATGATTTTAGCAAGCCTTTTGATACAGTCTCCTGCAACATTCTCACAGGCAAGCTAAGGAAATACAGGCTGGATGAATGGACTGTAGCGTGTCTAGCAAACTGGATGGAGCATTGGGTTCAGAGGGTAGTAATCAGTGCCCCAGGGGTCAGTCTTGGGGCTGTTTTTTTTCAATGTCTTCATCAATGACCTAGAAGATGGCATAGAGTGCACCCACAGCAAATCTGCAGATGACACCACCAAGTTGGGGGGGCGAAGTAGATACACTGGAGGGTAGGGCTAGGATTCAGAGTAACCTAGATAAACTGGAGGATTAGGCCAAAAAGAAATCTCATGACGTTCAACAAGGACAAGTGCAAAGTCTTCCACTTAAGACAGAACAATCCTGTGTACCAGTAAAGACTGGAAGCCGAGTGGCTCGGCAGCAGCTCTGCAGAAAAGGACCTGGGGGTTACAGTGGACAATAAGCTGAATATGAGCCAACAGTGTGCCCTTGTTGCCAAGAAGATTAATGGCATACTGGGCTGCATTGGTAGGGGTGTTGCCAGTAGGTCAAGGGAAGCGATTATACCCCTCTATTCAGCACTAGTGAGGCCACTTCTGGAGTACTGCATAAATTTTGGGGCTCCCGCTACAGAAAGTAGTGAAATTTGTGAACAAATTTCAGAGAGTCCAGCAGAGGGCAAAAAAAATGGTTAGAAGCCTGGGGCAAATGACTTCTGAGGAAAGGTTGAAGGAAGACTGAGGTAGGATTAATAGCAGCATCCAACTATCTACAGCGGGGTTCCAAAGAGGATGGAGCTAGACTGTTTTCAGTGATGGAGGATGGCAGAACAAGGAGCAATGGTGTCAAGTTGCAGCAAGGGAAGTTTAAGTCAGTTATTAGGAAAAACCTTCTCATAAGGAAGGTAGTAAAACACTGGAAAAGGTTACCCAGAGAGGTTATGGAATTTCCATTCTTGGAGAGTTTTAAGATCTGGGTAGACAAAGCCTTGGCTGAAGTGATCTAGTTGAGGCTGGTCCTTCTTTGAGAAGGGGATTGGACTTGATGACATCCTGAGGTCCCTTTCAACCCTGATTTTCTATGATTTCCTCATTAGCAATAGGAAAATCTCCAAAATTTTCAAGCGTGTGCTTGTGTGTGTGTGTGTGTGTGTGTGTGTGTGTGTGTAAAAATTTGTATAAGCAGAGAAAAATTAACATACTTACACAAAGATTGTCCAACCACCCGTAGAGGGAGTTTATTCCATCTAGACACCCTAACTGTGAACAAGTTTTTCCTAATGTTGAGCCTGAAATAGTCTTCCAGGAGTTTGTGGCCATTACTCCTGGTTTTCCCCAAGGGAGCCCTGGTGAACAGTCATTCGCTGAGCCCTTGATGTACTCCCTTGATGTAGCAGTAAGCTGCTACCAAGTCCCCTCTCAGCCTTCTCTTTTTTAGGCTGAAGAGTCCCAGGTCCCTCAGCCTTTCCTCATACAGCTTGTCATGCAAGTCTGTGATCATACGGGTGGAAAACTTCAAAAGTAGACTGGACTGTCACCTTGCTGGGGTCACCTGACCCCTGTTGTCTTTTCTGCCTGCTGTGGGGGGGCCAGGCCCAATGATCTTGCAAGGTCCTTTCTAGCCTTACAATCTATGAATATGAATTTTTCTGTGTATCTCTACTAATATAATAAATTACTCAAATGAACACCAGTTATTTCTTCCATGTAATACAATTAATTCCATTACCAACAACCTTATAAAATAGAGATAATGATACTGACCTCTTTTGTTAAGCACTTTAAGAACTCCACATAAGAAGGACTATAAAGCAGTTAGTTACAGGATTTCTGCATAATATACTAAAAATGTGATAGATTTAGGATCACTGCCAGAAGAACTTTCAAGTCAGCCAAACCTACAGAATATGGCAGCCAGAACCTACAGTAATATTTAAGTTCAAAGAAACTGACAGCTTGCTGTGTTGAATTGTACTATGTTTCTCAAATCAACTCAGCTCTAAGTGACAGCCTGTCACTCCAAAACTCTATTGCAGGAGAGCATGGAGGGTACTCAGCTTGAACAGAGATCCTACTGAGTTTGAAAAAGCACAAGTTAAAAGCTACAATAATATCAAAAAATGGCATGAACACACTCTTTACGTGAAATTAAAGGAAGCTGCTGTAATGAATATAGGATTGCATTGCTTGTTTTGTTTCTGGGCAGTATTTTACTTTTTTCATAATTGTTACAGCACTATAAAGTAAACATTAAAAACTCAATGTATTAATTACCTGAGCTGTTCCAAGAATGAAATGCTGTGTGCAAAAGCTGTACATCAGCAGATACATGTATATATTTGGAAACTCGAGTAACAAACGCGTGGATGTCAGCAAAAATGTCAGTGTAATTCATCATGGTGCATTTTCAAGTTTTGAATTGAACTGGTTGAATTTCATAATATTCATGACAAAATGACCTGACCCTTCTAAAAGACTATTTGGTTGGGCCTACCCCATTTTCTCAAGAAGGTCAACGAAAGCCTTTTTTTCCAGTCCCATGCAAGAGGGAAAAGATAGGCCCTGGTCAAAAATTACTGTTGGGAAGATGATATGCTGGATACTTTCCTGAAGGAGGTAGAATTATATTGCAGTGAGTGACTGTAGAGCAAGATACATTTTTCCACTGAGTCCCAGTCTTACAGTGGCTTATGCATTTGAATTGATTTCAGTGAGACTACTCTTAGGCATAAACAACCAAGTATTTAACTTTGAATGGCATGTCAGCAAGATCAGAATCTTGTTTGTAAATTTTTGAAAGCTTATCTAAAATGCTATTATGCCATGACAGTGAAACTATACATCAGAAGTCAACTTGATCTTTGACAAAAAAATTGAATGATTTAGTCTCCATCAACAAGCTAAAAGTGAACCTAACAGCGACCGGATGCCTATGACGCTTGGGTTTCCCAAATTTTCTGTATTGAATCAAAAATAGAAAATAAAACATCTACCCATCTGAAAGCAAAAATGGCTACCTGAAAGGCAACTTATAAAGAAGCAAAATTACACATAATTAAAAGTGCATGCAAAAGCATAAAAATAAAATACAAAACTAATCATTTAGCAGAGAATAGAATTGTTTGCAAGCATTAAGACAACCACAAAACAAAGCAAAGCCAGAGACGAAATGTTAAGAATCCAATAAAAAGCAACCATTTGAAAAATGTTCCACTCAGAACAATATTGGGCAAAGCTATGATAAGGATACAAGGAAGAAAGTGAAAAACAAAAGGTAAAATATTCAACAGTACCTTAAGTTTAGATGTTCAAAGATCTGACAAATATAGAGATAGGAACCTCTCTTTCACGAGGTATTCAAGAGCACCCAAACAGATGAAATGCCTAACATGTTACTTAACTCTACCAAATACCTCTGAAGTTATTTCCCAGTGAAATTAAGGCTTTTAGGGGAATGTTTGTTCTAATTCTTTGGTCTTCTGGGGAGAACTATTTTCAAGCATTCTGAAAACGGAAGCAATAGATGCCCTCAGCATGGCTTAGCTACTTCATTTCCAGGTTTGGCATATGCAAGCAGGAGCACGTAGACCAGGCAAGCTCAACAGCAGTACTACCAGGGGTGGCCAGGGAAGCAATACCTGAAATGGTTATGTCACTTTTGAGGAGGAATCTGCAAATACAAATGACAAAACATGTACAAAACTTTTCAGATATACTCCTACAAGCATGTGTAAAACACAGGACTAATAATGAAAGCATTCATCCCTAATTAACACTATGCCTTTACACCAAAAAATACAAAGTGCTACTGCTTAAACTGAATAACATTTTCAAAGATTTGCATGCATACAGTGCTCTCATTTGACTTACCTTTTATTTCTGTTTTTTTTTCTTTTTTTACTTTTTGCTTCAAAGCCTACTACATTTTTGCATTTGTGCTTCAATGCAAGTTTTGGCCCCAAAGTGCATGCCTGAACTGGAAACATCTACTGAGAAGAAAAAAAATGATTGAACATGTTCAGTTATCAACATGCAAAAGAATCCTCCTTGCTTTACTCCTATGAGTAATCCAATTAACCTCTATTCATGACTTGAATTCAACTTCTTAAGTCTTGTATGTAGCAGAAATACTCATGCAAAAAGCATGAGCAGGCTTCGGCACTTGAGTTGCTTTATGCAGCCCATAGATTCTGCCACTGTAACTAACACTAGGTTGTTCCAAAGGCATATGACTCCCCAGGAATTAAAGTTATACTCAGAGTGAGCAAAGTTGAAAGAATCCAATAATGAACAACTAATCTGCAAGACACCACAATAAGCAAAAAGTAAATTCACAGTTAGACCCAGAATTTCGGTAGCATTCAGCTCTTGGTACATACTATTGTTTTCAATAGAAGCCAGAGTGCTGAGCCCTTGTGAGAAATATGGGCAATGGACACAAAGGGCATGTTTACATGAGACATTTACTGTAGAGCTGCCTAATAAGTTCTGCAGTAAAGTTTCCATGTCTACATGTACAGCCCTAAACTAATTAATTCTGTCACAGGTTAGTACTTGTGTGTGGTGACCAATGGTTCTTCCTGCCACTCATCAGGCTTTAATGCCACATTAAAATTTTCAGGAGCTCTACATTAACACCCATGTTGTCTACACACACCCACTAGTACTTTCCTATGTTGGAGTTATTTACTGTATAGCAATGCACGTGTAGGTGCTGATGGGGCTGGCAAGGACACAAGGGTGCTTCAGTACAGGGGCTGCTTACTGGCTAGCCCTGCACTGGAGCACCCTCATGCCCCAGCCAGCCCCTCCACAACATGTTCACCCTAATCACCTGATGGAGGACTACCACGCTCTGGGCTGCATGCTGAAGGAGATGGGCGCACAGGTGGTTTTCTCTTCTATCCTGCCAGTGACTGGACAAGGCAGATGGCATGAAATGTGCATCGTGGAGACCAACTGGCGGCTACAGGAATGGTGCTTCAAGGAGGGCTTTGGCTTCCTCAGCCACGACTGGCACATCACGACGAGAGACGTGCTGGGATGGGATGGGATCCACCTTTCCCCTAAAGCTAAGCATGTGTTCTCTTCTAGGTTGGCGGACCTCCTCCAGCGGGCTTTAAACTAGGCTAATCAGGGGAAGGGGAAGATGAGGGCAGAGGAAACATCAGACTGTCAGACCAAACAGCACCCACAACTACAGCCCAGCCCAGACCAATGAGTGAAGCAAACAAACAGGTAACAGAGAAGGGCCAGGGTAACGCTGGGACTAGGGGGTCAGTACACACACCCACAGGAGGCCTCAAATGCCTCTAGACAGATGCTTGTACTATGGGCCACAAGCAGAAGGAACTCACCCTCCTGCTGGCTGACACCAGCCCAGACATAGTGGGGATTATGGAAACGTGGTGGGACGAAACTCATGATTGGGCGGTCAGTGTCAAGGGCTATAGGCTGTACAGGAGGGACAGGATAGGAAAGAGAGGTGGGGGTGTGGCGCTCTATATTAAGGAGGAATACACATCCTC
>NW_017728950.1:42590358-42618467 GCF_001723895.1 Crocodylus porosus
ATCTTGCTGGGGTCATTTGACCCCAGTACTCTTTCCTGCCATGGCAGGGGGTCAGACTAGATGATCTGCTCAGGTCCCTTCCAACCCTAGAAACTATGAAACTATGTTGAGCTGTGTAGGAGCAGCTCCAGGATGGCAGGCTGACCCCCTAAACCTCCTGCCAGCAGAGCCTGCTCCAATCAGGCTCAACATGCTGCAGTCCTGGGCGCACATGTAAATGCCGCACCTGACAGCAACACACTCTTGCACGATATGCACCAGAATTTTTTGTGTGGCATTGATTTCAGGTGTAGATGTGCCCAGACACAACTTGCAGGAAAAACTAATAGAAGCAAATTCCCCTCAAAGGCTGCATCCAGACAAGCATGGCTGTGCAGTAACTGGCACTGCAGACACATATGTGGTGCCACATGCTGCATGTTCAGTTGTTCTCCATGCTGCAAGAGAGCAGTGCAGGTGGATAACCTGGGGTCAAAAAACCCATGGAGAAAAAAAGTATTGTGAGATACTCAGGGGCAGTGTGTGCTGCTCAAAAGCAGAGCCTGACCACCTGGAGCCACACTGCAGCAGCTGACCAGGCTCCATATAGCAGGATTGCCCCTAAGACCCAAAGTAAGGCTGCTGGCCCCAGCCTCCCCTACCCCACCTGGGGTAACTTGCCACGTGCCAGAGTGCACATGGCGCAGGCATTCCCAGGGAAAAACTAGCAGCTGCACTAGGTGCGCTGCTGCAAATTGTCCCCAGAGAACCAAACAACCATGCACATAAGGACACAGCCAAATATGCTTAGGCTCTCAGTGATAAAGTACACTCAAACACATGGCCAAAATGACTGGAAATTCAAACCAGGGTGAGCAGTAGTACTTAGTCTCCCTGACAGGCCTAAAAACTTATCTTTTTATCTGTCTGGAAAAATGTGTGATGTAGGATGTGTAAAAATGGAAGACAGAAAAAAAGATTAAAGAGCAAAAAAGTATGTATTTATCAGATTGTGATTTTCTTCTTTTTTTCTGTGTCTTGAGAGAGCCCAAAAACTGCAGTCTGCTTTGTGTCATTACTCATCCCAATATATATTCTGGTAGTGGCATCACCACTACATTGCAGCACTGAAGTAAAGAGTCTGAGACTTAAGAATCTGTTTAATGTTCTATAGATCTGTAAGTTGTTTTTTACATAAACCTTTATATTACTCATGCTCTACATTATATTATCAACATATAATATTTTTATAAAAGTACTGGTCTTGGATAGTGCTAAGCTTGCAGCACTGGAAAGTGAAGCGCTCCATGAAGACACAAAACGGACATTTTTCAAGCTTTCCCAATATTGACCTACTGAATCTGTATGTCACATAGCACAACAGAGTCCTGCCATCCACCCCAAACTCAAACTTACCAATGTATGACATAGGCAATCAAAATATATAACAAATTAATTCTGGAATACCTGTTATATTACAATGTGATAAGGCAAAGGGTTTTATTTTGAATTGTAAAGCCTGACTTAATTCCCTAACGTTAAAAAAAAACTATACGTGTCTTATATAGCTTTATTTATCCCGCACAAACACATTTTTCTCATTAAGAAAGTTGACATCTAGACTTTCATTGTCCCAATAAAAGACAGCTATCACATGGGCTAAAGAGGAAAGTGTTTTCCCTCAATGTAAATCAGCTGCCTGAGACAGGCTACACATGTATTTCGCCAGGGAATTACAAGCACGAGAATGTCAGAGCTCTAGAATCCTGGGCTCTTCCCCAAATTCTGTGCTGAGATTGCCAGTTGTGATGGGATTACTTTTGTTTTTCAGTTTGTTGACCTACTCACTGGGAAATGGATTGAGACTAAGTCCTTCTATGTAAACCCCGCAAAAAGCCATTAGAGCATAATAATTTTGAGGCACTTCACTGGCCTGGCTACATTCTATGTGATAATTTGTGTCTTTCTATCAGTCCTTCAAGTGAGTTGATCTTTCAAAAATTCTATTTTTTTTATTCTAGACACTTTTTGGTCTGGTTCTTATCTCACTGTCATGTGTATAAAACAGGAGTGAAACCACTGAAGTTCAAAAATTACTTGAGTGTTAAGGTAGTGTAAAAAAGATACGACTCAGTTCCTATTGCTCCAAGACTTGAAATTGCTCAAGAGTTTGACATTTCAATTTATCAAGGGCTTTATAAATTTGAAATGGAAGTTCTTTCCATTTAGCAGCTTTTTCTTATGTTCAGTAATTTTACCTGTCCCTGTACACATGAAAGCATAGATAATGAGTTATGCTAGCCCATATATAGATCAATATGAATTATTTTTTGTTTTTCTGTTATGGTTTTTAGTTCAGTTCAAGCAGCTGTTGCTACTCATTTTAGGTAGGTGTTGGGGAGTGGGTGGCTTCAGATTCCCAGATCTCCTTATTGATATAAAACATTCCCCTGTACACATAATTCCAGTAATATGTAAAATTTCCTTAGCTGTCTTTCTTGCACACATTAAAAAGAGCAATTAAAAAAAAAACATGATTCAGGGTCAAAGTGAGTTCAATTAGTAATGCACTGTACTTAAAATTAATAATATTCATGTCCTCTTCTGCTATTGAGGAGTCTTTTTACTGGTTTATAAAAGATATAATTGAGACTACAGTATTTGAAAAGGTAACCTATTTGTCAAGCTTAATTACTGATGTCCTTTATACTAGATTCATTTGTCTTGTTTAAAATAAAAACCTAACCTCTCAACTGCCTTTACATTAGACTGTATCCAGTTCAAATTTAATTTTCTCCTCTTATTTCTACTTAATAAATAGGAACTCCACCTCAGAGATGTCACAGGCTTGGTTTTAGTCTTACATAAACTGCCGTTATACCTGTGCAATCCCATTTATTTCAATGGATTTGCTACTGACTGACTGTAACTTAAATGAGATGAAGTGAATTTTGGTATTATTTATGTTTGTCTTACATTATAACACAACTGGAAAGAGAAAAACAGACTCTACAAAATATGTTTAAAGAAATGACACATTCCTCTGATTAGTTTAACTCTTCTTAAAGAAACAATGATGGCATTATCCTCCAGAAGGACCTAAATTACCTCCAAAGGTTAAGAGTACCAAGATCAAGACCAGATTCTGATTGCAATAAATTAGCAAACGCAAAAGGTTGATGGTCAGTTCCTTTTAGTAATGACTGAGAAAAGTGGTTCATGTTGATTCACGTTCTGAGTGGGACTGTTCTGCTAAAGTCAACTCATCTGTCACCCTAGTCTGATGAACAATTATCAAGACCCCCTTGAGGTCTTGGCTTCATGTGAACTTATTTCATACCCAGCTCCAGACAAACTATCAGCATTTCAAATCTCTCAGGCAACAGCTCTTGACACTCACTCTTTTTCTATCACCAAGTGTACTAGAAATTGCAAGTTCTGTTCTGCAGCAAGGAAAAAATAACACAGTAAATTAGAATAGTCAACAGTGGGGGTTTTTATAGTTGTAGAAAAGATACAGGGTGGAGAAAGTGGCCAGCTTAGATCTCATCAGAGAGCCAGTTTTTTCCTATTCCCAAACTACTTAAAAATCTAGAAAGACATTCACATTTTTAATGTAAGCAGAGTATACCAATCACGTGGGGCACCACCACCACCACCCATGCCAGCTGCTGCCACAGTACATAATAACATTCTTCCTCCAAAATGATGTTCCAGGTCAATTTTTTTTCTCTGCTGGCAAAATAGAACTCCAATTTATAAATATTTTTGAAATTTTTCAGCCAAATCCTACTGGGGTTAAGTTCACAGCAAATCCATGACTTTGGCTAAGTAAACACAGTGAAAAAAACTAAGGCTGAATCAATCCAGTCTTTGCAGGTTAGGATAAACTGCACAGATTAAATTGAACCAGACATGAACAGACATTTACCTTTCATTCAGGAAATGCAGCCACATGCCTGCAATGGCTCAGGCTAGAAGCCAGGGGGTGCGACAGCATGGCTCTCTAGGTATGTGTTCACTTCCTTTTCCTGCTGCCCCCAAGGTCTCTGGGATTTGCAGTCCAAAATCGTAGCAGTAGGACTCTACATGGTTGCTCATCACTTCTTCCTGTGTCCAGGTGCCTCTGGGATTTGTAATCCATAGTCAGAGTCAGCAGTAAGTTTGAGCAGGGGAAGGGATGTTTAACCCCATCCCCTCCCCCCCCAACCCCAGGTCCCAGCCAGGTTTCCTGTGCAGGGGGGCAGCCCCCCTGCCCCGCCCTGCAGATTGGGCTGCATCCCCAGCCGGGCTTGCCTCAGCCCCCACCCCCTCACTGGGCCCCTTATCAGCCAGTCTTCACTGCTCCAGCTAGGGGGAAGAGGGGTGGGACTAGCCCTACTGTCTGGAGCAGACAGCACAGCCCAGTCCAGGGCTGGAAAATGCTGGGAAGCTGGGGGACTGTAATTCAACTTGAACCAAGTAGAGTTCTGGGACACAAGTTTCATAAACCGGTTTGACGCAAATCAGTTAAGTATGATAATACATTCAACCAGGTTCAGCCATTTTGAAACTGGTTTATGTGCACTGAGCTTCTGTTCTGTTACAGGTTTAAATCAGTTTCTAATCACTTAATCCAGGTTGTGTTTAATTTCTGTCCCTAGCTTTTCAGTGTAATTAGAGTGGATTTACATTAGTGTTAGCAGACAGCGGAATTTGACCCTAAAGAGTTTGTTTTTTAAATTAAGATTTAAGATTTGGGTCATATTCATAGACTCATAGAAAATTAGGTTTAGAAGGGACCTCCAGAGGTCATCTAGTCCAATCCCCTGCTCAAAGCAGGACTGTTCCCAATTAAATCATCCCAGCCAAAGCTTTGTCTACCTGGATCTTAAAAGCTTCCAAGGATGGAGATTCTACAACCTGTCTAGCAACACTCCTACTAATGCAGCCCAGTGTGCTCTTAGCCTTTTCAACGACACACTTTTGTCTTATACTCATATGCAGTATAACTCTCCCTTCTGCAGAGGAGGGATGTATTCAACAGGAAGACTCCAGGCATTCCATTTCAGCTAAATAGCCTGACTGCTACTGCAATAGCATGTGAATGGAACTGGGACACTGCAGCCTTGCGACCAGAGCTCATTAGGTAATCCAAAAAATATAATAAATATAAATGAAATGTCCCTCTGAATGTATTTAAATATTTCAGCTTTTCAAATTATCCAAAAACAAAGAGGAACAGAAATAGCATGTGAAGGAGCCAAATTGCTGTCTAAAAAAATCTGAAAATGTATATCATCATCTTATTGTACAGTAAAAACTAAGAACTTTTATCATATGAACGATTTCAGCTTACTGTATTAAGAAACACACAACTATCTAATTTTCCTTCCATATAATGAATTTTCCCAGATTTCTCAACTAATAAATCATTTCCTCAAGTCAAATATTCATTAGTGTGTTATCTATGAAAGCATTTCAGTTTACAGCATAGTGATGAATAGCTGTTCATCAAATTGGGTACTATCTCAAAGACATACAGCCATGACAGGCCGTACCATACAATTTATGCGACAGGTTATATTTTTGAAATTACGTACTTTAAAATAATAGTCTTAGAACTGGAAGCTCATAATTATAATCAAGTTGTCCAGAAAATATAATGCTGTCTTCCCAAATAGTGAACAATATAATATATGACCAAATAAAGAACCTTTCCTTTAAAGCAAGAGATTTCTGACCTTTTTAACTCATTTGCAGTTCTGCTATATCATCCCTTTTTGTTGTGCTTCCTTCCTTTTAACTTCAACTGGCCCTTTCTTTTAAAGGGCTTCCTTCTAGCTTTTTTGTATCTGACCTCCAGCATCTGGAACAATCAAAATTGGAATAAACATTTTATGATTCATATGGACAGATTGCTGGACACTTCTTATCTTTATATACATTACTTTAAAGTCTGTTAAAGGTATTTGGTACTTAATAGTCTTGAAGTTAAACTGAGATATACTCATCACTGGTTATGACTGAGTTGTGCTTTGGGGAAGACAATATATACATTTAAGCACAATTAAACAACTTTTCTCTTATTACTACATTATTTATTTTTTGAATGGCCTCCTCTAGGAATTTCCACCATTCACAGCCTCAGAATTTAAATGTCCCTCTGTGAACTGTTTATATTTCTGCCTGTACTAATTGCTATTTGATGACTGTTACTAAGCCATAGTGTGATGCATTTTTGGACATTATCATTTTAATTTATGATTGTCATGTGTCAGCATAATACTCAATGGCTCAGATCTTTGTCCAGTTTAAATTATGTAACTGTTGCAATACAAAGAAGACCTTCTGTTTCTCCCACATGTTGCCATAGGAGGTGATGCATGTTGTAAATGATCCCCTAGGGAATCATCCAGCCACTGTGAAACAGGTGAATATGCAGGCATTGACAGGGTTGTTCTATATCCCACTTACTCTAGGCTACCTTCTGAAATAGAGGAGAAGCATAATGGTGGCCAAGGGAGCACATCAGCACTCAAGTTAAAACGAGAACAGTAAGACGACCTACGTGCCAGTATCTCAGAGTTAAATATCTGGGAAACAAATACCTCCACAGAGTTATCAATTAATAGACTGGAGAAGAAGAAAATGATTTATTTAGATAAAAAGAAGATGTTTTAGTTAAGATGCAGGATTGGGCCTCAAGTGATCTTTTGTTTCACTATGACCTCACTGTGATTTCTAAGAGACCAGATTCTACACTGGCATATAAAGTCATATTTTCTATTGATTTTCACCAGCATCTAAGGCCACATCTAAAATGCAAGCTTACCACATCTGGCAGAAGCACCGTCAAAAGTGTAGAGCTAGTCCCAGAAACCAAATGCAGTATATCTCTGTATGCACAGTGCTGGGACCTAACCAATTAGTACTGTCACTCAGCTGATCCTTAGCGCTCCGTGGATGTTTCCACACTACTTCCAAGTGGAGAGACAGTAGGGTAGAATACACAATGTGTGTTTGTGCGAACCACTCTTGGGCATGACAAATGGAGACCTACACATGGTTTAGGTGCCTCAGTTTCCTCATACGTAAAAGCAAAATAATACACAGTGGCTGTGTTTACACAAGACACTGGCTGTGCAGTCATTTGGTACTTGTGTATACTAAGTTATTGCACAGTAGCATCACTGAACAGCTTTTAGGTTATGCTGACTGTGCAGTAACCCATTACTACTGTGCAGTAGTATCTGTCACACTTCATTGCATGTGATGCCTCTGCACACTAGTAACGAGATACTGCGCAGTCAGCATCTCATGTAGATGCAGCCAGTTTCTCCTATTCCTAATCCATCTTACTTATGGTCTAGATCAGCAGTTCTGAACCAGGGATACATGTACCCACAGGAGGTACGTGAAGTCTCATCAGGGGGTACGTAAGATATTTTTCATACATTTTCTAACACAGGTCGAAGGGCCTAAAAAATTAATTTTTTAATTAAAGAGGAAAGGGGAAGTCTCACTCTGAGACCAAGGGGTACATCGACTGAAAAAGGTTCAGAACCGCTGGTCTAGATCATGCAGTTACTGAAGTCTCAAATTATGAATCCCCTATTTATTTTACTGGTTCAGGATTGAGACCTTAGAAATGTTTGTAGAACATGGACAGCAGCACAGTATGTGGCTATCTAGTGCCTAACACTATGGTAGTCTGATTTTGATTAACACCTTTAGACATTATATAATGCAAATAGCTACTGGGCTTGATTCAAAACACACAGGGTGCATAGATGTTAAATGCTGCAATGCCAAGTTTATAGGTGGTCGACCCTCACAAAGCAGAATACAGAGTTGATAGTTAAACACCGAAGCTCCCTCAGTGGTGCATGACAAGAGTTAGGCACCTGAGAATGTGCAGCAGAACAGTAAACATGCTGAACAAAGCACAGGTAGCCAATAGGCAATGCTAAGGACAGGCATGCGTCTCAAGTCCTGCCTTTCTTGAGACCTTAGGCACTGACTTAGAACTGTAGGAGGGCATTTCTATCCATTGGATACCTCAGTGTAGAATACATTTTTGAGGGCAATTGCCTACACTCTTTCTTTCAAAGAAGTGAGCAAAGTTTATTCTGTTAATATAGGGCCAGTAAAGGTTCTGCCATCTGCTTTGAATGTAAGAACATAGTGGTTAAACCGCATGCCCAGAAAGTGAGGGATCCAGCTTCAATTCTGTCTTCCATCTGAGGCAGCTTGTCCCACTTTTCTAATGAGAGTGCCCTAACTACCAGGCTTTAAACTAATCTGGGACTAGAGGTGTTTTCAATCCCTGCTGGAGTCATGCCACTATTCAAGCTTAATTGGCCAAGAACAAAGGCATAAGGGGATGGCTCCATCACCTAGTTCTTCTACCACCCTCTGTGAAGGAGAAGTCTGAGTTCCAGTCTCTCCCTTCCCATATTTTATCCAGAGACTGTCTAATGGCTTAATGAATCTTGAATTATTTTCTGCACAGCTTGAATGACAGGGGCAGGGGTGGATGGAAGGGAAGGGGCCAGCAGCAGAGAGGGGCCCCAACACACACAACAAAACAGCTACCACAACATTTTAAGACAGCAGAACTCAAGCTTCCTGGGTCAGATTTGTGAGCCAAATTTGATGTGAGCGCCCACCTCACAGTCAGATCCAGACTATGAATCAACCCTTGCCCGTACCAGGTGCCAAGTCCACAACCACATACTGAGTCTGACAGTGGATCAGCCAGGCACCAGGTCTGGGATTACATACTGACTCCACATGCCGGATCCAGGGTCATGCACACTAGGTCTAACCCTGGAAGCCAACCCAATTGCAAACACAGAATTGAGTCATCTGGCCCATAGAGCTCCCCACGGTTCCAAAAATTTAGTGATGGGGTGTGGTGGCAGTTTTAATTGCCAGAGGGCTCCAAACTCCCTGACCCACAGGGATCTGTAACAGGATTGTTCCCCCAGGGATGGCCATGATTCCCCCTGGAGGCCATGCAACTTTTGGCCTGCTCTGACTCTAGGCTAACCTCCCTCTTACTCTCTCTCCTGCCACACCTTGCTGGTATTATTTGGTTGGAACAAGGGAGGCTGCCCCAGGATCGCTGAGCAAGCTCTTATCTATAGTCAGTCAGTGGGTCCCTCCCAAACCCAGCTGATCCAAATCCTGCCTCTCAAGCATTAATTGGGCCCTCCTGGCCTGTCTGTGTCCCCAAGACATCTGGTTTCCTCAAGAGCTATGTGTGGCTTCCCTCCACCCCTATAGAAGATGCCCATGCCTCACTGATGATATCAGTATCAGTTAATCAGTCTAGTGGCCTAAGGAGTGATCAGCTAATCACTCCTTAGGCCTCCACATCCTTGTTGGGGCCTCAGCATTCCTGGCTACCATCCACTTCTTCTAGCTGGTCCCCTTAGCCTACACCCACTGTGTTGGACCCGGCTTCTGGGGCTCCATCCCTTGTCTCAACCTTCTCAGGCTCTGGGTTGTTGGCCTCGGTTTTGCCCCTCTTAGGCACTGGGGCCCTGGCCCTGGTTTCATCCTTCTTGGGTTCTGGGCCCCTGACCTTGTCTGGCTTCCCCCCAGGCAGGGCTTGAGCCCTTCTCTAGCCTTCAACCCTTTGGGGCTTAAGCACAGTCTGTGTCTTAAGCCCTAGCCCCTGGCAAGGCTCAAAACTCCAGTGTGCCCCTAGCATGTTTCTATGACCTCATCCTCATCCCTTCTAGACACTCCCAGTCCACTCACTTAAACTTTAAACCAAATTACAAGCCCACTGGCTGCAATTCTACACTCTGGTATACACAATGTATAACAAATCCTCTTCATGCTGGGTAATGATTCCCTGCCAACTATCAACTCCTCACTTGCAGTCCCCAGGGCAGCTCAGGTATCAGCCAGTCATTCCATCTCCTGTAGCCCTCTTGTTCAAGAGCTCTTTCCCCTGGTGGTTGCAGGGCCTGACCAGCTGCCTCGTTTCAGGCACTGGTTATATGTGCCTCCTAAGCCCCACCCACCCCTTCTGGTCAGCTGACTCTACAGCCACCAACAAGGATTACCATTCTGGGACTAATGGCTATCCTGCTTTCCCTTGCTGTTGTTTAACTGAGCTGTTTCCAGCTCTTTGTCCCTGAGCAGCCTAGATGACTACCTCTGTGCATCTTACTCCTCTGCATCTTACTCCTGGCAGCTGGCTACAAGTCTGTCTGTTCACTGGCAATTAACCTGTTTTCTAGCTGCCAGCCATAGGTGGAGGAAGGCCAGAGCTAACGGGCCTTAGCCCTAACCAAAACTAATTTAGCACCAGCCAGCAACAGCAGTGCTGCCATGGCACCCAGTGCCACTTGGCATGCAGCCAGGCCAGCACCCCACAGCTCCACTGCTCCAGCACCACTGCCACATGCTCCTCCAGCCCTGCCAAATATTTTTTCCACCACCTGTGGTGCCAGACCTCCCTTAGCCAGGTCAGCTTGCTACAGTTTCCTTATAAAGTAACAGGTGCCCTATGGGCCAAATGACTCAGCTCCATGGGCCTCCAGCCCAAAAGCCATATTTTGAGCACCACTGGTCTAGCCCATCATGTCTGTTACAAATGTGCTCAGCCTCTCCTTGGAGCACACACTGATGATCCTTCTTAAATATTAACAGAAGGGGCAGAGTTCATTGTCTCTTTCTTTAAAAGTCCTTTTCTAGAATCATATGACATTTTGGTCTCAATTTCAAGTTCTACTGATGGTTTTAGAAGGGAAGCATAAGAGTAATGTGAAGGAGAGCCACAGCAGGAGACTGTTTTCCCTGCAGGGAGACCAGTCTCCCCCAGACTTGCCTTGAAACACTGGGAGACAGCAGGAAGAAGAGGACAGCTCTGGAATGACTGCTGGCTCCAGATGAGCCAACAGAGCAGCCCTGAGCCAGAGAGAGACACAGGAAGAAGCCCCAAGCCCGGGAGAGGCACCAGCATCCCCAAGCTGGAGAGAGATGCCAGTAAAAGCAGCAATGCAGGGAACGCCCAGGCGACAAGGCAAAAGAAAAAAAGAAAAACAATTTGGGTGGAGAGAGAAAGGAGCGGACTTACCCTGGGAGGGAAAAAACAACATGGAGGAGAGGGAAGGACAGCTGGGAAGTAGGCTGTCAGAGTCCCTAGGAGCAGGGGTATGAAGCGAAGAACAACGTGTGGGTGACAGGTGAGGCTCCCTGGTCAGGTAAGGGACACACTGGAGGCTAGCCAAGGAGAGTGGCAGCCAGTGTTGACAACTAGGACTTGAATAAAAAAAGCAACATTGTTTTAAGTATAAGAAGAGCCACGAGTAGCAATATAAGGACTTTATTTTGTTTGCTTATTTTGATGAGGACTGTTTTCTTTTCTGTAACACCCTGAAAGGAAATCTGGGTATCAGGGGGCGTAAGGTTGGGGTGCAGGGGATGGTAGAGCCCTATTTGTTTTTCAGTTATTTTTCACATCAGTAAAAATCGTCTTCTGCCTGGTGTCATGGTAAACATCCTCCTGTCAGGGAAAGTGTATACACATCCCTGTAATAAATAAGAACAAGTATACTTATCATTGAAGTCGTGCAGATGAGTTTTGTATCATCCAGGGTTAAGAGTGAGATAGGACCCCTTACCTGCTATAGCAGAAGAAAAGATATTGTTTTGGAAAGGGCACAAGCCCTATAGCACCTACCATTGTCAATTAAAAACAGCAGATGCATTATACACAAAGTAAAAGATCAAATGTCTCCATATCAATAAGCAACATGACATTGAACAGAAGTATCACAAGTATGTTTCACACAGCAGGTAAAGTAGACAGTTCATATAAAAATAAATCTGTTATCCGGTACTTTTTTATATTTTTTATAATAGAGCTTTATCTTCTGCGTCACAGAAAAATCAAGTTAAGAAATGATAGAGACTAGATAAAGAGGGGGTCTCAGTAATAAACTGTGTTATTATACAGTTACCTTAAGATTTAGTGTTAGGGTATGAGAAGCGATAAAATTTTAGTAGGGCTAGCTTATAAGGGTGAAATATACAGGTACATTTTATTGGCTTGTATGATTATATGAGAAATAAGTACATATTTCAGTATCGTTACAACATAGCTATGCCAACTGGTCCCTACGCCAATATTCCCAAATTATCTGCTTAGTTGTCTTCAAATGTATTAATATTATTCCAAAGATAAAAAATTTGTATGAAAGAGTAAAAGGATAAAAATGTGTTATCTCATCTACAAGTTATATGGAGGTGAGGTTCGTAAAGCAAAGAGATGACTTTTTCTTCTTTCAATGGTAGCGTATACACCACTCCCAAGTTCATTGTCTTTGCAAAGCATTAATACTTTCTCTTCCTTAAGCCTTGCTTTCTTTTTTGTTCTTTTGTAGATTTTTCCTTAAATTAGAAGCCTTCTCATGGAGAAGAGAAAGAGACATTAAAAATATGTGTAACCACCCAGGCCATGCATCTAAACTCAGAAAGTCATCCATTTGACTTTGACCCTAACATCAAACACATGCAAACGTATCAGTGTAAAACCCTGGAAGTTCTAAGATCATCTGGTAAGCATCTTCATATACTTATAGCTCTGGGATACTAAATCCTCTGCCTCCCACCCCTCCAGTCCCCGCCTCTTTTTTATAGAAGAGAGAGTTATGAATATTATGAATACTGTCTACAGTCAGTGTTTTTATACAGAAGAGAAATAGCTGGGAATATACCATATTATCTCAGATACAACCCATACCTTCTTCCTCAAAAACAGGTCCATAAAATTGATGTGTATGTATTAAGCAGGGAACCATGCACCATGCTTTGATTCTAACCTAACCTCCAGAACATCTGTACAGATTATCACTGAGATCAACCTAACCCCAGTTAAGTCAACATAAGTGGAATGTCTTCATATACCTTCTTTCAAAAACCAGTGCACAGACCCAATTCCAGTAGCTGAGTCTCTTATATAGAAATGTATAAAGAGTAATAATATTTAGGTAAAGTATGCACATACCAATAATGATGCAGCTTTACTTCTAAAACTTGAAACTACTTTCTGCAAACCTGCAAGTAGCTAACCCAAGATGATGAGCAATTCATCTAAGCATCCTAGTCCTTCATGCAAAAGCTTACAGTGCATGCTTGTAATGGCTGTGAAAATTCAAATGCTGTGATGCATTCACAAGTGATGGGCTCTGAATGAAGAAGAGGGACAAAAGAAGTTGTATGCTGATTAAGAAGGACAGGCATCACATCAAGATACTGTGACCAATGTTGTCTAAAGCTACCAAAGAAGAATTAATACACTTGATGGACTTCTGCAATATTGTACCAAGAATTAAATGAATGATTATGGCAAAAGAATGCCATGCTATGGGAAGGTCATAAGCTAGTGGGAAAACATACTCAGCACATTGGTTCTATAGTAATAAAAATGAAGCTTCACTATACTCATTTCAGAAAAACAGAACAAATAGTCTTAAAGACAAATGAGAATCCTTCCAAGCAGTTGAATACTCTAGTTCTATATGAACCAAACATGTCTGAGAAATAACAAAAGCCTAGAAACACAAACTGTTTTATCAACATGTTTTTGGCATTCATTCAGACTTCTCTCTTCTCACCTGAAGTGCAAGAATCTAATAAAAACACACAAGAAAGAGTGAAAATCAAATATATAGGAAGAGTTGGCAAGAATGGAAGTCTAAAATATTTTCTTTATTGCTACTTGATATCACTTTTCTGGCTCTATTTTGGAAAAAAATGTGTTAATATACAGTACAGGAAAAAAATCAAAAGGCAAGTTTAAAAGCTTATTCATAAAATGTAGCAACAATAGTACATCTAGAAGCAATACATTATCTTTGAAAATTGTTTTGGAATTGTAAAAGCTGGTTGATATATAAAACATCGTTAAGGGTGGTTAATCCAATATTCAACCTCTTGCAAAAACTGGTATTTCTGTTGCATAGTTCTAAAATGATTTATGTATGTTCATTTTTACTTTTCTTAAAAAATAATTTCACTACTTTACAATACATAATTTAGCTAGAAGTTTTGAAAAATAGGCTACTTTATTAGTAAACAGGTTGCCTCCAGTCATGACAGAAATAATAGTACTTATAGTGCTCTCCTGAAGCGCTTTCATGCTGCCCAGAGCATAACACAGTGCAGAGGTAAGTGAAAATGAAGAACAAAATTAGAAGTGTTAAATAATACTTGTATGACTTCATAAAAGCTTTCATGCAATTTTAGATGAAATTTCAGCTGTGTTTTATTGTATCTGGACTGATAAAATTTCCCCTGGTTAAGAGCAATTTAGATTTTTTTTGGCCAAAACTAGAACACCTTCTAAAAGAGATGGAAGTCACTGATTGCCCCTCTCACTCTAAAAATGACCCTCTGATGTGGTGCAAAATGTAGCACAAATGGAGAGGTTATTGACATTTATTTTTGTCATGTAATATGGGAAACTCCTTGTCTCTTGTGCCTAAAGTTATCCATGTGCATGCAGTGCTTCTGCATACAATAACCCAATTTCAAGATGCAAATAATATCCTCCTCCCACCCCCCTTCTCCTACAAACAAAGTGGTGATGTATATTTGGAGGACAACTTAATGCACCGCTTTAAAAATATTACCTTGTACATGCATTCCTTTCACTTTGAAGCCACTATTCTCTGTGGAAAAAGCTCGGTTATAGAAAAGCAGAAAATGAAACAGAGCAGCCTTGTAATCAGTACATATCCAGCATGCATGTATTTTATTTTTTGAGCCTTATAAGTAGCCTTGGCTCCAGCTGTCAAGGTTACCAGCTTCCCATAATTTTACTGTCAGTCTCTATAAAATTTGAAAGATTAAAACATGTCCTAAAAGCTACTGTGTGTTAATTGAACCCTGAAGGCTTCACTTTGTAAACAATTTTGAACTCTTAGGCCACATCCAGATGAGTGCAGACATGCAGTATGTGGCGTCACAGACCGACCACACATGCAGTGCAGGGGGGGATTTTTGACCCCAGGAGATCCTGAGGTCAAAAAAAATGCCTTAAAAAAGTGAGCCAGCATACATGACGGCAGTGCACACCACCGAAAACCAGAGCCTGTCTGACCAGGGCCATGCTTCGGCTGCTGGCCAGGTTTCCAGCTGCAGGAGCACCATGGCTGCAGTTCCCCCAAGGCCCCCAGCACCCAAAACTGCTGAGACCAGTACAGTTGCTGGCCCTAGCTTCCCCTACCCCACTTAGGGTAACCTGATGCATCTCAGGGGGCATGTGGCATGGGCATTCCCCAGGGACAAGTAGCAGTGGCATAAGGTGTGCCACTGCTTCTTGTGCTCATGGAAACAAACATCCATACTCCTGCAGATGCGACCTTGGGGGTTTTTTCCAGAATATCCAGCCAAGTCCTGGATTTATACTAATGGAAAATTGCAATACGTGTGCTAGTGAGAAGCTTGCTTTGGGTCAGTTTTAAAAATAGTGCCAGACCTTCAGCTGATGTATACCAGCATAAAGTTCTAAGTTTTACCTCCATCTTAAAAAGTCAGTCTTTATCTGGATGCACAAGGGGAGATAAGAGATGCTACCCTTCTTTCTCCTGGTCCTTTTTAAGACAGTTTCCTTATGGCTTAGGAGATGGGATTGGTATTCGAACAGGTACTTTGTAGAAGCCTGTTAGACCCTACACAATAAAGAGGTGGTCACATAAGCTTTTCCCAATGATTCAGGTAACATTAATTTGAATCCAGCCTGAGATGTCACACTGACAATCTGGCAAGTACTTCAGGATGGTCAGCACCTGGTTGACCTGGCTAAATTAAGTAGGGAAACTTGATAATTGCTTAGTCTGAAACTGCATATCCAGTTTGAGTTATACCATAGCCAAGTAGATGCAATTCTGGCTGCTATTAAAGAAGAAAGTATTAACAACCAGGGAATCTGACAGGGATTCAGGCAATATAGCCAAGCTAATCACTATAACCTCCTGGTCAGCATGAGTGCAATGTAGATACTCAGTCCATGTGGTGTGGAGGTCCAGTTCAATTGGAAGGGAGCGTGCAGGCAGTATGGGAAAACTCAGGAATAGAGAAGTCTCTGATGTCTGAAACATTTCTCTCCCAGTCAGTATGTCCCATATGATGGAAGGGCAATGGGGTCCCAGCAGTATGCTGAAACCAGGTGTGAAATACAAAGGGGTTAAAATCACAGAATCACAACTAGTGCAATCCAGCACAATTTCTTCACAAGATGCAGGATGTGCTAGTCCTAAACCATCTCAGACAAATACCTATCCTGACTTCCTGAAAAATCTTCCATGAAGGAGATTCTGTAGCTTCCCTATTACAGGAAGTTATGTCTAAATGGTGCAGTTCAACCACACTGCTTCATTTTCTGTCCTATGTTGCAAAGGAAAAAATAGTTGCTCTTTCTCTTCTTCATGGTACTTTTTCAATTTTTTAAAAACTTTTATCTATCATCCTCCACCACATTATTTCCTTCCCCCCCAAACTAAACTTACCTAATTCTGTCAGTCTTTCCTTATGCAGCTTATTTCAACCCCCTTATTTCTTTTCTTTGTCACTCACCTCTGAATACCTTCCAATCTACCCACCTGCTTCTGAAAATGCAGAGGACAGAAATGCAGTCAGTACCCCAGCTGAGGCCTCATCAGCACCAGATGAGCTAATAAAGCTTTTTTTCAATCATATCCATTGTGTCTTGACTTTCTTTCTGCTTGAGACAATACAGCTGGAACTCTGCCTACTGAAAACTCTTTCAGTCTCTTTCTAAACTCCATAAATCTGTGAAAATTTCCACCTGGAATTTCATAGCTTTTAGGGTGCAATCTCCCTCACTGGCTGATGTATCCTTTTTTGCATTGTATTTTAAGGATGAAAATTAGGAAAGGAGAGTTTTGGAAGCAGAATAGATTGTGAAAACAAAAAGGAAACTGAAACAGGGAATGGATAGGAGTGAGAAGAGAAGTTACAGGGAAGATCTGTCTGCAGGGAGGAACAGATACAGAGAAGAACAGAAGATTTTGCTTTATTATTAATTACACTGAAAAGCTAATGGGTGGGCTAGATAGTCTGCATTCTTAATAATAATGAGGAGTCATTACATTAGTTTTGCTTCTCAAAAAGACATTGTTTAAAAATTTAATTGTATATACAGCTCCTTTTTTTATTAAAAATGTAACTCCCATAGAATATAAAATTATCAGTACTGTTCATATGTAAGGCAGATATTATGCAATATGGCCTACACAGTATTTGAATAACATCCATGGGAATTTACCAGTATTATTTTTGCCACTAGAGAATGCTTATATCATTCCTTACAGACAAGAGAGATGAGAGACAAGAAAAACTAATAAAAATATGATTAAGTGAACTACAGAGTTCAAATAAAGTGCATTCCAAAGTCTATTGTACATGCAAAAAAGGTTCATAATTTAATGTAGCATGGCTTTTGTTTCTTTCCATGTTATGGTTTGAAAAGTATCACTAGAAACGGTCTACTCTCAGAGGATTAGCTCTCTGCAGGTACTTCATCATATGAGTTTACTGTGGTAACTCAAAGAAGTTTTTATCACTATTATTTGTTATTTTTTCATATATTACATAGACATTAGGGCTGGAAAGGACCTTGGAAGATCATCAAGTCCAGCCCACTGCCCAAAGGGCAGGAAGTCAGCTCAGGTCATAGGATCCCAGCACAATAAGCAACCAATTTACTCTTGAAGGTGTTCAATGTAGGTGCTTGAACCACCTCTGATGACAGGCTGTTCCAGACCTTAAGGGCTCGGACAGTAAAGTTTTTCCTTATGTCCAGCCTAAAACAGTCTTGGAGGAGTTTGTGACTGTTGGACCTTGTCATCCCCTGGGGTGCTCTGGTGAACAGGTGTTCCCCCAGATCCTGATTCACACCCCTTATGTACTTATAGGCCGCCACCAGGTCACCCCTGCGCTTTTCCAGGCTGAAGAGTCCCATGGCTCTTAGTCTCTCTTCATAAGGCCTATTATCTTGTCCTCTGTCATGAGCATGGCTCTCCTTTGGACTCTCTCAAGTTTCTCCACATCCTCCTTGAATCGTGGAGCCCAGAATTGGATGCAGTACTCCAGCTGCAGCCTCACCAAGGCCAAGTTAAAGGTTTTCTTAGGTTAAAGATAATATGATCAGTGACACAAAAATAAATATCCCAAAAACGCTTGACTCATACTTAGTACAGTAAATCAACTTCAAGAAGCAGCTAGAGCTGAGGTTTGGTTTCTTTTTGCAGGGAGGCTCATGGTTAGGCCTGGGATCCAGAACCTAAATCCAGAGCAAGGTTCATAGACTGATACTAGATGCAGGGCCCAGGCATGGAGGAGGGAAAAAGGTGCACTTTACGAAGGCCTGGAGATCCAGCGGGGTCCAGCCTAGGCTGCAACCTTATTACCATGCGCAAAAAGACAAAGGCTAAATTATAGATCATGCCTAAGGATATATATGGAAAATTATGTATTGCCTCTGTGGGGTCTCCACTCTCAGATTTACTGGAGCCAATCAGAAGCGGAACAAGCAACATTGTGAACAGTGAGTTGCTGGCCAGCCCAGGGCCCATCTGTAGAAAGGAGAGAGCGCCCTTGTGCAGTTAATGCTAGGACTTGTAGTTTGAGACACAGAGGGATTTATGCTTCCCTGTGTGACATGCTCTCTCAAGAACTACAAGTCCCCTGTGCTTATCGGTGGAGAAGGGATGGACAAAGTACCATATAACCAGGGGCATTGATCGCAGGGAGAGTGGAAGCCATAGTGTTGCTGGTAGCATTTACAGGCCCAAAAGTGAGTAATGAGTTGGGCCTGGTGGTCTAAACATTGCACAAAGAAGAACTGAAACAGGGATAGGGTTAGTGCCTGGGAGGAGAAGACATTTCTTTCTCTCTCTCACACACACAAACCATGTCTGGCTATAAATACAAGTCAGGCAGCCAGAAACATAAGGAGCTAAAACAAAGGGAACTAAAAGAAGCTAAAGGACACCAATCAATCCTCCAGTTTTTCAAAACAGACAAGGCCTTTCTGCAATCTGGCTCAGGCAATACACTCACTAAGGAAGTAGATGAACAAAAGCAAGATGGAAATTATTTTAATATAGAGACTGTGTCTGTGGGAACTGATGATGAAGAAAAGCTGCCAGATGCATCATGTGACTCCAACCTAATGTTTTCAAAAGATAGTCAGGTAATATCACTGTTAGCACCACTACATTCAGTAGAAGGCTTACAAAAAACAGGACAGAGTAGTACTACACTATCTGATTCATGCTTTTTCAAAGACCCGGGCTTGTGGCCTAAACTGATAACAGATTCTGTTCATCAAAAAATGTTCTATCTGGACTTTTGAAGAAATGTGGAAGCTAGCAAAGTCCATTCCAAAAGATGCTGGCAGACATAAGTTTCCTGACTTTCTTCTCAAGTGTAAAACTTCCAATGGAGAACAGCTACCAAAAGACTGATTTGTTTGGAGTCCTACCAAAGAAGCACTGTATTGTTTTCCATGTCGGTTACTTTCTGAAAGGAGACAAAAACAATGCTGGAATGCATGTGCAGATGCTATCTGTCCACTCACAAGGCATCTTCCAGATATCCTGGAAGCACTGGAATGTGCTCTTGAATTAAACTGAACACACGAAGCTCAGTCACAACTGCAAGCACTGAAAAGGTACTTCAGTTCATTTTCATGCTTTTTGTTGGCTAGCTTCTGGTACAAGGGTCTTTCAGGTATTGATGACAGAAACAAGATTTTACAAAACAGGAGAATCTTTCTTGAATCAGAGGTAGCTCTCCTTGCTGATATTATTGAAGTAAAACAACTTAGAGATCAGTAGCCCAAAATGCTACAGGAAGCACATCTTGTAGCAGAAGGCATGGGAATTTTGCCACAATTATCAAAGAAGAGAGGCAAGAAGAAGAAAAGATTTCATGATGACACAGCTGAGGAATCATGTCCTACCATCTTTGAAAATTATCTAGAATCTTTATTCGGAAGGAATGTTTTTGATGCAGCTTTGGACAACATCATCTATGGATTGGAGTACAGATTCAAAGCAACCAATAACATTTGTTTTACATTCTGTTCAGTCCTAAAATGTGACACTAGAGCCTGAGGAACTGGACAAAGCTTCTAAATGTATACTTCACAAGTATCCTGCAGATCTTTCTGAGAATTTTCCTTGGGAAATGTTGCATCTGAAAAATGTCTACTTTTGGACAAGAGTATGAACTACCCCCACTTACCTTATTAAAAAACAACTGCAGCTAATTTTCAGTGAAGTGTGCATAGCTATACAGATCTTTTGCACACTGCCAATGACCGTAGCAGAAGCTGAAAGAAGTTTCAGCAAGCTAGCAACCATCAAAAACTGCAGGCGTTCTGCTATGCAACAAGAATGGTTAAGCCACCTCGCTATTTTGTCTATCAAGTGTGAACTTGCAAGAGAAATTGACTTTGGGGAGATAGTTCATGTTTTTGCAATGAAAAAGACTAGAAAAATAAAGCTTTAAAGTGAAGTGGTCTATCTATAAAATGTTTGCAGCCATGTTGGTCCATTAGAACAAAAAAAAAAAATCAAAACATCAACTGGATAATACCATTATAAGGACCAACAACCAAAAAGATAAAAAATAGTCAGAAATGTAGAATGTCATTTCAGAATTAAAATAGAAAATGTTCTTTCATGGTTCATGAGATTTTATGTATGGGGGGGATGGTGTATGTTGGAGGGGGCCTGCCTTACAAGTTTGTACTGAGCCCAAAGAAATGATGCTTGGGCCTGACTGGATGACAATGTAATGGTTAAGAGATGGTCATGGTCAGGAAGCCAAAATGGGGGTGGGAGCAAACCAAGGTCAAGGTGCCATAATCAGGAAGCTGCAAGTCAAACCAAGGTAGAACCTTACAGGATCAGAACTTGGAAAACAGTTCTGTGTCAGAAGCCAGAGCCAGGAAAGGTCAGCACTGAAGCAGAAGCAAGGAAGAAGTCAAACACCCAAAGTGGATACTAGGAGTACATGAACAGGAAGAAAAAACAAGAATCAAGTCAAACTGCTGAGATCAGAGCAGTTTACAAGCTCAAGAGGAGACCTGTTGAGCACGTCCATCACTGCTGACCCTGCTGGATTAGAGTTTTTTAGGGGTTCTGCCAGCACAGCAACCAGTGAATGGCCACTAGAGGGATGACTCAACTCCAGCTGGTGCAATGACTCATACTAGTCACAACAGCATCCCTCTTTTATGCTGTGTCCCAGGGCATGTGTAGACGAAATGGGGGCCCTAAACTGAAGTGGTGGGTTTTAAAAAACACCGCTTCAATTTAGTGCTGATTAAACCCCCATGTCATGTGCACACCCCACTGAATTACCTGCCTCTCCGACAGAGGGGAAGGCAAGCTGCTGGCAGGCAAAGCAGTCTCTGGGCTGCAGGGGGGCTGGTGCTTCCCTCCACGGCAGCAGTGGCCCCCCCTCCAGGTGGCACCCACCCACAGGCACCCAGCTCAGGTGGTCCTGGGGGGCACCACAACCACAGAAGGAAGCACCGGGCCCCTGCACAGCTCAGGCAGGCAGGCTCCGGGGGTCGGGAATCACTCTCACTGCTTTTCCTTGGTGGAGCTTGCTTTCCCAGGCTGCTGCCAGGCTGCCTTCAGGGCTTCCTGCAGAGCCCCTGAGCTGCACAGAGCCTGGTGCTTTGCTCTGTGGCTGTATGGGCAGCAGCCTAAAACTCCTCAAAGGAGTTTCAGTTTGCTGAGCCCCAAGTCATTTAAGGAGCATTACGCCGCCAAATTTTCTGTAGCAGCTGGAATTAATATGCAATACACTGCTGAGGTGTGCAAGCACCGACACCATTAAAGCAGTGCAAAAGCATTTACCCTGCTTTAAAGTATCGTGCACGCATGCTTTCATTTCATCTACACATGGCCCCAGTGATTAGATCACTTACCTGTGCTGTTACAGCACTCACCTGGAAGTTGCAGGTCCAGTTTCTTGATCTACTTTGAGGGACTGGTACTTACCTCCCCCATGAATGTGCCATCAGTATGAAGCTATCAGTTATGCTAGAGATGGATGTTCTCAATGTCACCCACTGACACTGCTTCACTTTTTTTTTTCTTTTTCTTTTTTTTACATAAATAACTAAACATTCAGTGGAGCATAAACTTAAACCTAACTACAAGATTAAAGAATCATATTCTTTTGGTCAATCCGTACTTAAGTTTTGCATGAAAAGTAGAAGAGCTTCAAGGCTAAGAACAGACAGTCAAAAAGCCTGAGGCTGAATTGATTCAGTCTTTGCAGGTTAGTCTAAGATGCAGAGATTAAACTGAAAAACAACTGGACAGACATTTAGCTTTGATTCAGGAAATACAACCACATGCCTGCTGTGGCTCAGGCCAGAAGCCAGGAGGCTCTAGAGCATGGTCCTCTGGCGCACAGCCAGCATGGGCTGTAAGTTCACTTCCTCTTTTTGCTACCCCCAAGGTCTCTGGGATTTGCAGTTGAAAGTCCCAGCAGCAGGACTCCACAAGTTGCTCCGCACTTCCTCTTCCTGCTTCCAGGTGCCTCTGGGATTTGTAGTCAACAGTTGCAGCCAGCAGTAAGTTTGAGTAGGAGAGGGTGTTTAACCCACCTTCCTGGCCCCAGACTCCAACCAGGGTTTGCCTGGGAGGGGGCAGTCCACCAGCCACAGACCAGGCTGTGCCCCTAGCACCCCCCATCCCCTTGTCAGCCAGCACTCACTACTTCAGCTAGGGAGCAGAGGGGTGGGGCCAGCCCTGCTCTCTGGAGCAAACATCACAGCCCAGCCCAGGGCTTCAGAGCATGCTGGGATGCTGGGGAACTGTGATTTAAGTTGAACCAGGAAGGGGGTCTGGGACAGAAGTTTTATAAACCAGTTTGACCCAAATCAGTTAATTCTGATACTACATTCAACTAGATTTATCTTAAATCAGTTTTGCCCATTTTAAACTGGTTTATGTGCACTGAACTCCTGTTCTGTTTAAGGTTCAGGTTTAAGCCAGTTTCTGGTCATTTAAACCAGTTTTATATGCAGCTTCTGTCCCTAGCCCAAAAGAAGAGGTTCAGGGAGTCTCACCTCACAAATCTGTATAACATGATGGCTATAACATTTACCTGGGATCAGGGGATGACCGTGTAAATCCTTGCCCTAAATCAGGCAAAATGTGGGTTTAAAATTGGGACTCCTGCTTCCTCAGCTGCTGAGCTAAACAAGCTTACACAGCTCCGCTTTGCTGAAATATGGCCATAGAAGTAAAAACCTGTAAAAGCATTGAGTATAGTACCTAGTACCTAGTGTAACTAGTAACCCCCAAACCTTCCACATGTCAAACAATGTTCACATCTTCTGTTGCTTTTTGAAGATTTGCTTCACCAGTAGATCAGCAGATCTTGAGTCTTGTAATTTTCGAGGTGGTGGACACCGTCCAGAGGACAGAGATCCCCAAAGGCAGGGGTGGTAATATTTTATTCTGAGAGTCACTTAGGTTATGGTCCTAAACTATTAAGGACTTTACAGGTCAGTGCCAACTCCCTCAACTTCATTCAGAAAATCCACAACAGTCAACATAGGCCATAGAATGCTGACTGGCTGTGTTTGCAGTGAAATGCTTTCCTAACTGAAAAGAAGCTGGATGCATTTCTTTCACATTTCCAATGCATTTGAAGTAGTCACAAGCACAGCATATTACAACAACCTAATGTCAAGTTGCTGATGTCACTGAAATGGAAAGCAAAGTTGCACATTATAAGCCAGATCATAAAAAATTGATCTAAGACTGCAGAATGGGAGCATGAGCTGAATTTTATTCTGGCACATGCATCAACCCTTGAGACAAACCTGGCTTTCCATAAACAGTGTTAAAGTATTTGTTTAAATGGCAGAAAGAATAAAAAATATTATTAAGCTAAACAAATTCTATGGGACAGAACTAGTTTAAATTGTCAAAGCCCCATTGAAACCTGCCTCTACATGTACTACCACAGTCTGAAGCAAACTAAACTTCCCACTATGATAATAGACTTATATTTCCTCTGTCTTTTTAATAGAACAATTTTGCTGTGTCCATTTTGGATTATAAAGGACCGGGCATTTCTTCTTCTAATATATGCACCGCCATATCTTTTTATTCTTGTAACTATTAGATTCCATTTTTTTATTTAAACTAATTTATTATATATAATGTACTTTCTATTTTTCATAACCTTTACAATTAATACCATATCACAGATCTTACTTTTTTACATGCTGGCTTCTGCTATTCTTGATATTCAATTTTTACTTAAGCAAAAAGAAAGAATTATCTGCAATTTATGGATATTTCTTAGAGATTAATGACTACAGAACTGATTACTTTGAAAGTAAGGATTGTTTGCATTCCTCTCCAAAACACTGTGAGCCATGGTAGTTATTACTTTCTGTTTTAAAAAAATCCTTTAAATATATTTTATTTTTTTTACTAATTTCCCTTGCTACTATTGTTTTTTCATTCACTGTGAGGCTGACTTTGAAGGAGATGCTTCTGCAATAGGCATTCAGAGAAATAATGCATATCACAGAAAGCAATTAAAATCTTACAGTATCTGTGGGTATTATAATTGATATTCAACACTCTTGGTTTTTCCTTCCCTGTTTTCTATTATAGATTTTAACAGAAACAATTTTTAATATACTACACTTGCAAAAATAGTCTTAGAGGGGTTAATTAAAAAAAGTTAACCTCCACTTATTCTAAGAGAGATTGCCCAAATAGACTATGTCCTTTAGAAGCACGCCATACCACTACTATTTCACAGTTCTCCCTTTAGTACAGCAGCAGCTTTAGTACATTGTACATCATTTACCACAATTCCAACCAATGGAACTTAAAGGAAATACATGCTGATTTGGGTACCTACAGCTAAGTATGTATCAGTAGAGTGGGAAAAAACTAATGAGTGTGAGACTTTCGAAGGTGTCAAAAGATGAGTAGTTTTTAATTTTTTTCAAAACTAAACGGTAAACTGATATATAACAAAGATTCATTCCACATTCTAGATTTTGAAAAAGGGGTGTCTAAATTTAAAGTTAAAAAATCAATAGATAGCTACTTTTGTGACTTGATTTTCAAATTGAGAACCTGTTAGCGCTCAATGTTTTTGAAAATCAACCCACTTATTTTTCATGCTTAAATAATTAGTGGTCCAATTTTCATGCTACTTTTGAAAATCATTGACCTGGATTCATAAATAAGTAGCCAAATATCTGCTTAGTATCTGGGGATTACTTAAAGCACTTTGGGATCTTTGGGGAAAAGTGGAGTCTGATATTAACTTCTTTTCTTTCATTATAGTATACAGGAGAAATACAGCATTACTTCTGCTAATTACCTTTTCATGGCACTTTATTGGTAAATAAAAGACATGTGCCTATGCTTTGAAAAGTGACCAATGATTTGGGTGCCCAACATATTTTAAAGAAACGTGTTTTTTCAGTGGGTGGATGCTTGGTATTTTCTCAAAATCAGACCTTTTTTAAGAGATCTGATTTGTGGCATCCCAAAATCACAGTCATCTTTTGAAATGTAAGCTATTGTTTTCATCCAAGGGAGCTTACGGAGTTGACTGGAGAGAACACAATAGGCAAAGGGGCGAATACAAAATATTATATCATAATTTTATTTATTCTTGAAATTCCTGCATAATCCCCAAGCTATTTTTAGAAGTTTGTTTTTGTTAAGTGGGTAGAAGAATTGATTCAACTGCTATTATTTAACTAAATATTAAATAATGATTAATATACAGTAGTGTCAATATAGCATTGTATCAGATTTGCCATCCAGGCATGTGACGTGAACTGGTTAAACACAGAGTGGGGGAAAAAATAATTTATATTGCCTGGGGCATCTGTTGTACACACTGAGCATATGCAGGGTTGATCTGATTTGGCTGACAGTAACAATATATCTTTGTTTAGAGATCAATCCGGATACTTAAAGAGGAAACAAGACTTTAACAAAGATTGAATATGCTCTGTCAAATTTTAATGCAAGAAGTTTCAAAGAATCACGCCACAAGCCACATATTTTTTCTTTATTGCAAGCATAGAGTGGAATGCCTTCAATTCTATGGATGGAAAAATAAAGCATGCCATTTCATTTAAAGTTCATTTTAGGTGGAAAAAATCTTAGCTGCAAAGCACTGAATTTTAATTAAACTAAATTGGCTTCCAAGACTTGAGAGACTTAAGCTGATGTATTTAAATGGCACCTATCATCAAAACTTCAAAACAAAGCCTTGAAAAGCTTTAATCCCTGGGAAGCTGCCATCTTGTATGCTAGTATTCGTGTTTCAGAGGAAGAGTTACATGCATCATGGAAGCCAACTGTCTCTTGTGATAGGTGTGGTTACTAGCCCATGGAAATATATTTTGCATGTAATTATATACCCATGCAAAAAACTATTCCTGAATATGAGACAGTGATTCTGGAATATATCATCAGAAGACAAAGAAGTGACAATACTTAGATATTTATATGTTAACTAGTCAAAAACTGTAGCCTCTCGGTTTCATTCCAAACATCTTTCAGCTTCTAAAATTTACCTAGTTCTAGCAAGACATCAGAAAAACTAGAGTTCTTTTCTTGAAAGGGTTGTTTTGTGACCCCAATCTTCCATTTGCTTGACATGTTTCATTTTGTGCTTCAGACTATTGCAGAAACCAAAGCACGAAAAAATCTCAAAATAACAAATGTTCAACAAGTCTCTTGCAATAGTGAAGCAGATCCAAGCAAGCAGACTATGTACCTTCCTAAGGCAGAACAAAAGCACAGAGACATGGTGGGTAAAATTTGCAATCCAAGTGGAAAAAGGGTTTTGAGTAACTAGAATAATCTTAATTTTCTATCACTTATTTTTGGGTAAAACACTTGTTTTTCAAGTTCTTCCACTCTCCCAATTAAGCAGGAATGGAGAAAGAACATGACAGCTTTTTTAAGGTTTTTTTTCTGTTATGAACAAGAAAGGTTAACAAAATAGTGAATGGAAATTGCTAAAGACAAAACAGTGTGAGAAGAGAAAGAACTGCTTCAGCATTAGATCCATAACCCAGTGACCCATCCAGGGAAACAGGCTAGGGAGCAGACAAAAGAACGGCTCCTTCAACTGAGGGTAAAAATACAATATCAAGTACTTAGCAAAGTGCTACAAATGGCAGAATGAAGTAAATGTGAGCTTCTCCCAAGGCACCAAATCCAGAAGTGGGATCAGCATTATGAAGACCAGGAACAGGCATGCTGCCTTTCAGGTGTTAATAAGCTTCTTTTGGTGCAACAAAAATATTTTTGCAGCAACAGAGCATCAAAGAAACACAGATTTAGGGTGCATGGAAGCGTTCAAAATCAACTGGTGGAAGTTCTGCATGGTTTGAAACTCTACCAGTAGAGAACTGTACAACAGGGGTATGTGAAGCTTCGGTCAATGATTCTATTCAGTGAAGATTCAGCCCAATTCAGAGGCTGAATCACTGAATCTGAATCAAATCAGGAGACAAAAAAACACCTCTGAATTGATTCGGAGCCTTCAAATCGATTTGGAAAAGATTAAAAAAAAGATTCAGAGATTCAGTAATTTGGAAGGCAGTCTTGCAGGGAAACAGAAACTAAGAGGGAGGGGGAGCAGGGGGGGAAGACTGACATATGTAGCTGGCCAGTGACTGTGATCTTTCCCTGAGTCCCCTTCCAATCACAGTGCTGTGAGGGAGAGACATAGAAACAGCACATAAGCCTCTGTCTGCAGCCTTTCTGTCCCTTTTGTAAGCTGTTTCTATCTCAGGAAGCTTGCCCCCCATGCTGGGGCTCTGACCACTGGAATGGGGCTTTGCCTGCAGTGTTTCTGTGGCTACCTGTGCCCTGCCTCTCAATGGAGCACAGACTGCTGTGAGAGAGTGCTTATGCTAAGCAAGGCCTAGCATTAAAAAAAATGCACTAAAACTCCCAGAATGCTTCAAGGAGGTTGAAGAGTCAGCGATTGACATTCTGGTAATCACTTTCTGACCCTTAGATGAAAATACTGAACTTCTGACCTTTAAACAAAAGATAAAA
>NW_017728950.1:42618867-42623510 GCF_001723895.1 Crocodylus porosus
GCACCTAGCCTCCGGGTTAGAGAGCAAGGGCTTGATTTGGGAACCTTGTGAACCAACAGACCTCCTTTAGTTTATGACTTTGTGAAACAATAAAACTTTTAAATTGAACAGGTCTGAGCCTGTGCTTAATTCAGTCCTATATAATTCGGCATCGAGCTCCCACAACTGCCACCATGGGAAGTCCCACTACCACAGCCAGAGCCGTATAACTGGCCACAGTGGCAGTCTCACATACACACACAATGCATAGAATCCCTGCAGCTACACACAAACATACACACATTCAAGATCTCTCCCCTCTCCCTCTGTGTCCATGCATGGGTCCAGATGCAAGGGGAGGGAAGTCTAAAGTGTCAGCTTCCCCCTTCTCCTAATGATGGCAGGGGTGACAGCTTCACAGCCACAGGGCTGTGAATAGGGGTTGGTTGTTTCTGCCTCCTTCATTTGTCATAGGGAGTGATCTGTATAAAAGTCTGGGCATAGGTAATCTGGCCTAATGGTTAGATCACTGAGAGAAAGCAGGGGGCTAGGTCAGAGGGCAGAAGCCATATACCAAAACTAGATGGAAATCCAGAAGCAGAATCTAGAATAGTCCAGGGCCAGGATCCAGGGATCAGATGTCCAGTACCAATCTGAGCAGCAAAATCCAGAAACAGAGCCAAACTGGGGTCAGGAGACAGGAAACAGTTCTGCAGGGAAATCCAAAGCTGAAGCCCAAAAATAAGTAAAAAATCAAGGTAGGGGGCAGGAGAACCAGAGAGCAGGACCCAAGAGGATTGCCACAGCAGAACTGTTGACTTCCCTGCAAACCCAGGGCCCCAGCTGCTGCTAAATGTGCATGCAGTGCTCCCAAGCAGCCAATCAGGATGCTTACTGTTCTTAAACTGGAGCAGAGTTCATTAGCTGAGGCTTGATGCGAATGTGGCTGTTAAGGTACTTGGCTCAGGCTAGCCTGCCTGATGAGAGTCCCTGATTGTTTTCTGTATCTCAGGCTACAGAAGTATGAAGGAAGGACAGAGCAATGCATACTGGGATGCTAGAGGACAGATGCTCTGATGCTTTTATCAGAGAGGTAAGTATATAAGCATTCATTCCTTCAGTAAAAGTTCTACCGGAGGTGACTTCTACCTCATTGGAGAAAGTAAAAGTTTCTACTGGACCTGCCATTTTCAGTCTGGTAGAAACTATCTGAACACTTGAACACTTACGGTTTTTACCAGTGGAACTACAATTCCACAAGTAGAAATTTAACGTGTATATACATTCAAAGTTTTGCCTCAGACCTGGGGCTGGTAAAGCTAATCTGGTGGAAACAAACTATGAAAACCTACAGACTATAGACACTGCTTGAAAGGAAAATGGTGCCCAGGTTCATAAATTAAAGGCTAAATGACTGCATTAAGACTCAAAAAATGCCCATGTCCTCACATAAGGACCACTGATCTTTAATGTTTGCAATAAGATACAACCTCCTCAAGACAGAAGTCACAGAGTCATAAAGAAGTAAAGCTGAAAGGGACCTCCAGAGGTCATCTAATTTAACCCCCTTCCTGAGACAGGATCATCCCTATCCAAACAATCCCAACCTCTTCTTGAACACCTCCAATAATGACAAGTCCACAACGTCCCTAGGAAGCCTCTTCCACTGCCTTGCTCTTCTAACAGTGAAGAAGTTTTTCCAGATATCCAACCTAAACCAATTTCGCTGCAACGTCCAGCCATTAGTCCACATCTTCCTCTCTCCAATGAGTGAAAAGATGTTCTCTGTCTTATATGGCAGCCCTTCAAGTATGTGAAGACTGCTGTCATGTTCCTTCCTGTGCCTTGTACCTAATGCTTCTATTGATGCATCCCAAAACTGCATTCACCTTTTGTGCAGTTGCATCATACTGCTGACACATATTGAGTCCGTCATCTACCAAGACTCCCAAGTCCTTTTGCAAAGAGATGCCATGCAGCCGTTATTCAGAATGGAGACAGTTTCAGACTAGCTCCCAAAAAAAACAACAAACCAGGGAGCCACAGTGAATAGTTCTTTTCATATTTTATACACCTTGATTCATGCTTATTAACATTCATTCCACCCTTGCTTCTCCTATGTTCCTCCCATCTCTCCTCCTATCTCAAGCTCTGCCTCTGTTTACTGTTTGCTTCATTAGCATGGAATTGCTTATGCATTTATTCATTTACAACTCTTTCTGCTATGAATGCATGTCTAAGGCCTTCACCCCACCTTCGGTCAATGGGCGGACTTTGGAGGCTTCTTTACTGATCACCATTCACACTTTTATATATGTTCATCTAGGATTCTGTTACCAGTTACATGTTTTTCACATTCCAGTCTTTCAGTCCCATGTTGTACCATCTTCCACCTTCCTAAAGCTTCACTGAATTCATAGCACACAGACTCGCACAGATTCGCTGCTTTTTTATAAAAATGGTTAAACACAGTTAAGATGGTTACTTAGCATAAGCAAATGGCAGGCATAGCATAGGCATTGATAAGCAAAATCTTACACATAAAAGCTATATATCTTATAACACTATTATATGGTTAAAAAACTACTTGCCTAAGCATCTCACAAAGTTACTTTTAATATATCATTCTGCCTTGTGGTTAGCAGCTTTTGCTAGGCCACAGGTTAAAACCGTGTTTTCAGCTGCAAATCCAGTGCTCCTCAAGATCCAGATATAGTCACCCTAACAATTACCATCCCTCTTTTCTCATTTGTCATTCCCAAAAATCTCTTGTGCTCCAAGCAGTCTCCCTGATAGAGGAAGGTTTATCATTTTCTTGATAGGTCTCAGCCCCCCACTCTCTGCAAAACAAATAGGCTTGTTTCATGTCAGAGGTTTATGCAGAAGAACTGAAGGATCAGCTGACACCAGCTGGCCACTCTGGTGCCAGTGAATGATTATAAAGTGATTTGCTGAACAAGGCTGTGCAGCTGCAAATTATTTATGATTCTCTATTCTTTGTCACTTACCATATTTATCCAAATCCAAGAAGAATCTGAATTTGTTATAATTTTCCATGTATAGAATGTAATTATTGGAGGGTCATCTTAAATGCATCCTTTCAACTGCTGCAGTGGAGAAAGCAGTGGCAGGGGGGAGGCAGTCTTGGAGCAGTTGGTAATGGGGCAGGTGGTACAGAGGTCAGGCTGCCTGGCCCCTACCCATTGTGCCCCTATACCTTGCCTCCTGCCACCTAGAGTTACAGGAATAAAAAAAAGGTGATAGAGAGCAAATAATTCACCCAAGCAAGATGCAGAAGATTTCCTTATGGGATATTCTTAATATTATTATATATAAGATACTGTATTTGAATCTTATTAACCACATGGATCTACTAATTCATAGGCTAGCCTGGAAAGATGAAGCAAAAAACACATAATTCAGAGACCAAACCAGATACTACAAAAGCCTATTCTTGTTTGTACTCAAGCACCAAATGCCACTCCAGAGAAAGCGAAAAGGAAGAAAAGTGTTTTGGGGGGGCTTTTTTGCTTTGTTTTTTGAGGCTTCAATGTAAATGTTCACCTTTGAGTTCTGTAATACACTGAAGAGTTGATACCCATTGCTCAGAAGGATGGCCTAAGTGAAATCTAGGCACATGGTATTAATTATGTCTATCTCAAAATCATTCTATAAAAAAAATGAAATGAAGAATTATGGGAGAAACACTGAAATGGAAAAAAAATGGGATGAAGATAAAATCTGATTTAAAAAAACCTAAAATATGGTATCAGTAGAATTATATCAGCATATCACTAGTGTTACAGTGTAAGAAAAGATCCACTGTCTAAAATTACCTTTAACTAAAAAATAAATATTTGTCAGTTTGAGTTTCTTTTCAATGATAACTGTTCTTCTTCTCCTTGCTTTCTCTTTTATTGCATACTGTCTGACAATAAAAATGCCTAGTTTGGCATCCAATTATAGGTATCTAATTATATTTTATATTTCTCCCTGTTGACATTCATGCATAGAAATGCACCACTATGAAAATTAAAAATGGAATCACCAAACCTTTTCCATAGCCTTTTTCACCATAAGAACTTCCCTGTGGCAATATATATCTTTATTTTATTTTTTAATATATAATTTTTTGCTGTGCTCTTTCTTTCTCAGAAAGAAATATCTGGTTTTGAATTACACAAAACTGAATTTTATTACTTGAGTTCCACATTTCCTGCCATTACCATGCTTCCTTAAGGCCCCCTCTACATGTTACATTTATGCCTCAATTAATGTCTTAATTTCGGCATTAATGGGCAGGGTGCTCCACATGCACCCAATTAAAGACCCCATAAAACAGAAAAGCCATAAAAAATGTTCCTCATAAAGGCTGCTTACAGACATTAACCCCCCTCCCTCCCCCCCCAAAAAAATGCACATGTTAGTTCAACCTGGCTTCTCAGGGCACGGCTAGATGAGCACACACATGCCTCTTGCCCCATCTCAAACCCCTTTGAGATAGGGCAACAGGCATTAGCAGGAATGAAAAAATGTTCCCCACACAGCAGGTTTTCAGTGTGAGAAGAAAATTAGATCCCTGGATATCCAGGGGTCTAAAAAAATTAAAGTTTAAAAAAGTGGAGCAGGGCACAGTCTGGAACAACCAGAGGCTGGAAACCAGC
>NW_017728950.1:42623915-42627091 GCF_001723895.1 Crocodylus porosus
AATTGTTACAGGGTGAGGCTGGGTGAAGCAGCAATCGGGGAGCTGTGGTGGGGCATGTGGGCCTTGCAGGGGAAGGTAGCCCCTGTGGGGGCCATTTGGCCCCTTTTGGGGGGCCAGACCCCTTGTGTGGGAGCTGTAGACCTTGTGTGGGGGCAACTCCCCTGTTTGGGAGCCATTGCCCTTGTGTGGGTGGTGAATCTCCTCTTGGTGGGCCATAACCCCTGTGCGGGGGCCATCACCCCTGTGGGAGGGCAGCAAAATATATATTCATGAATTCATGAAACATATATTTAGAGTTCACTTTATTATTATGATAAGAGACTTGCTTTAACACTGTAGATATACCAATAAAACATTGTCCAACTGATCACTGTCTCTGTCTCTGTCTCTCTCTTTATAGTGGTCTTTTGTTTTACTTGTGGAGGAACATGGATTTGGGGGTATTTCACAGACTGACTTTGGGATTTTTTTTTATCAGGGATTTTTCAGTTTTCCAATAGGGAACACCAGAATTCCTGCTAGGGAGGCCAGTGGCAGGACCCTGCCTGCTCAGAGCTGGCACCTTGGGCCCATCTGGCTGTGGCTGACCTCCTGGCCAAGCGGGGCCAGGAGGACATGCTTTGATAGTTCAAACATCTTCCAGGTGACAGCTGCCCAGATGACCGGGCAGGGGGCACACGTGGCAGTAGTGCCACACAGAGTCCACTAGCATCTGGCCCAGAGGGGCAGATGCCTCTACTGGCTGTGTAGTCCCCATCCTGGTCTGGCAGGTGCACAGCAGCTCACAGCTAGGCAGAAGCCCCCACTGTCAGACTGTTGCACTGTCCCCCAAATCAGGCCGAATCCAAATCAATATGGCCCACTTCACACACCTCTACTACCCATACACTTTACTGTATTTTAGACTAATCTAATGTGAAGTAAAGCCTCACCATCTACACATGTCTGGCAATTAGTGAAGTTAGACTAATGTGAAGTGCCATTGGTTAATACCAACAGATAGAGGTACTAACCAGCTGCACTCTAAATTATGCACCTAAGCACATGTGTAGACACTAATGTTGGACATAAATTGTGCCCATCAGCTGCACCAGCCTTCTTCCTGGTGCTGAGCCACATGGCTCACTAGCTTCTCCAGCCACATGTCATGGACAGCTCCCCAGACCTCTGGCCTGGCCCCTGAGTCCCCTGTCAGTATTGGCCTGCCCCTTGACACTGTGTCCCACTGCTGGGGGCATGTACCAAGTGATGCAGCCCCCTAGACTTTTGGCCCAACCCCCCAGACCCTTGGAACTCCTACCAGGTGCTGCCATGTCCTGAGGGAACACTGGGCCCATGTGAGGGACCACAACTTGCAGTCCAAGTTTGAGGCCAGGAGCATTCACTTCGTGATGGAGTTAGAGACTGCATCCTGGCCTCCACAGACCCTAGTGAGGCCCGCCATGTGTTCTGTAGCATGGGCAGGCTGCTGAAGCTTGCACTGGGCCCCACCAACCAGGAGGACTCAGTGGGGAAGGGCCCCTTAGGGTTCCCATGCTAGGTCCCACAGTGCTCCCTGCCCTGGGCCTCACCCAGCATCTCAGGCAACCCAGGCCATTAGCTGCCCTGGCTACTCCAAGGGTGAGCCCTTGATGCAGAGGACAGGCTGGGGATAGCCCCAGGATCCACCACCTCCAGCTCCTCACCAGAGGGGGCCACAGACCAAGCAGCCTAGTACTGAAACTCAGTGCCCCAAGATGCTTTATCAGCCAAACCACCTCACCGCAGCCCGGGCCCTCCCTAGCCAAACCCCCACTCCTGTGTACTTAAGTCCCCCCGCCCCCAACATGCAGGAAGGCAGGAGGCAGTTCAGGTTTTTATAGTGTGCCCCATGAGCTTACAGTTAGGCAGCCAGCGGCCCATCATATGCAGAGAAACTCATCAATAACAGTAATCTCCTCCTCATCTTAGGGTGTCAGGCACTCACAGCAGACAAAAATACCCCTCCAGGTGGTGGCATACTTTGCAGACCAGTGCAGACTTGCCTGTGGTGCTGCTGAAGCTGAAGACCCCATGCCACATTTTCATCTGCTCCTAGGGAACTATGGTGATGAGCAGCAGCAGGCTTAGTGGGTTGGGCACCCCACAGTGCACTCAAACAGCTCATCATAGTGTGCCTGAGGGACTCTGACCAGGGGCACACTTGAGGCACAGCCCAAATATGGCAGGGGCTCTGTTCTAGAGTGCCTCTCCAGAAAGGCCTCTGGTGGAGGGGGGAGGCATCACCAGATCTGTGTCCCAGCTAGGGGTGGGAGCCACTCACCCCCAGAACCTGGGCACTGTGGGCTCAGCAGCATGGGAACAAACTGCCTGGCCTGTAGGGAGGAGAATGGGTGTTGTTCCAGAGCCACTGTTGCATCTGCTAGCAGAGGCCAGCCAAGGCCTGGCCTGCATAGGGTACAGGAAAGGCAGGCTGGCTGTAGGAAGCAGCAAACAACTGGCAGCCACCTGTGGAAGGGCCCACCCAGGCAACTTGCCATGGTCCCTGGGCACCTGTGCGCAGATGAACTGAGGGTGGCTGGCACACAGCCCTTGCTATAGTGCATGTTATCTCTATCAGCCCCAGAGCCAAAACTGAACAAGTGCCCCTGGAGTGGCTGATCACTATAGCTCATGGATTCTCAAGCCTCATACTGCCAGCACATGGAGAGGGACCAAGTGCACCTCACTCTTGAGCAGAGGGGACTCAACATCCAAGAGAGGCGTGTCACCCTCAAAGAGAGGCACCTAACCCTGGAGGAGGTACCTTGCCCTCCTGTAGAGGTTGCTGAAGACACAGAAGCAGCAGCACATTGTGGTATGCCAGGCTGTGGAGGTCATGGAGAATGACTAGTGCATCCTGGACATAGTGCTGGCCCTGATGACCACTTTTGTGCTGCTTGGCACCCAGTCCCCAACCCCGGCCCTATCTGGCCCCTGGCAGTCACCCATAGACCAGTGTCAAGTCCCCCAGTATGCGTGGGAAGAAGTGCAGTGTCACCTGCACTGGACACTGGACTCCCAGTGGCCTGGCCCTCTGCTTGCCCCAGCTCCATGCAGTCCCTGAGTAGTTTCATAGTTTCATAGTAGCTAGAGTCGGAAGGGACCTAGGTAGATCATCTAGTCCGACCCCCTGCCTTGGCAGGAAAGAGCACCGG
>NW_017728950.1:42627981-42631828 GCF_001723895.1 Crocodylus porosus
ATCCACAGCAACCCCTGCGTCTAATGATTTGGTGACCTGATCGTAAAAGGCCACCAGGTTGGTCTGACAAGACCTGCCACTGATGAACTGGCAACAGCAGAGCCAGCTCCCCACACATGGCCTGCTGGCCCCAGCCCCATGAAGGATGGGGAGGGGACTAGGCAGGCTGGACAACACCTTCCCTGACCCCTGGCACAGCCCCCAGCCCTCACCATAGTGGCTGGACCTGAGGTGGTGGTAGAAGAGGCTGGATGCCTCTCCCCAGGATCTACGCCATAGGTACCTTCTCCCCACTGCCACCCTCCCCCCCACACACACTTTCAAAAAGACATTTGTATACAGGGTTTCATGGGGAAGTGGATGCTTTATTGGTCATGGGCACCAGGGTTAGGGGTGGGGTGTATGGTTGGGAGGGAGGGAAGGAGGGTGGTCTGTTATGGTGAGAGCAGGAATCTGTTAGGGTGTGATGGTAAGGTGAAGGGAAATAAAGACTGGTATTTGTTGCAAACTGTTCACAGTCTTGCAGTTGCCCTGTGGGCCTGGGGTCTGCTGCAGGGGGGCAGAGCAGGGCAGGAGCAACCCTGAACTGAACTGCTGTCATTGGGGTCCAATTGTTCTTGACCTGGGCATGCATATAGAGTAGTTGAATGCACAAGAATGCACAACAATTTACTGCACAGCCAATTCATGCACATTAATTGCACTTGTAGACATGCCCAATAGCATTAAACCTATTTTTTTCTGACAGATTATCATCAGCCAACAAGACAGTGGATCCAAAGGAAAGTTCATGGAACAAAGTATTCCCAAAACCTCTTGTGCTGTAGTAAATGTCACTGGCCTAACTAGATCAGAAAGGACTTTGTATTTGTTACCGCTGAATCCTGTTTGCATTCTCAGAAGACGACAGTTTGGCTTGATTGACAGTTTCACCTACAAGCTAATGAGACATTTCCTAAGACTAGATGGAATTCAAATCAGCCACCAATTTGAAGGCAATCCAGATTAACCAAAATGTCAATCACTCAAAACAGTCTCCTGTCTGAGATTTTGCAGAATACGGTGGAGGTACAGCACAAAGTGAAAGAATTTTTCAAAAGACCTTTATGTGGCAATTGGGTATAGCTATCTGCCCTTTCACTTGAGCCCTTACAGATCACCTCTAAAACCAGGATTAGCCTTTCACTTTCACAAACACTAAAATCCAGAATATGATATGATTTTATATAGGTATACATGAGGTTTCCATCCTTCAAATCCTATTAAAATGAAAGGGAATTATGGATCTAGATTGCCACAACAAAGTCTTCCAAAATGCACCTCACCAGTGCTTAAAAATAAAGATTTTTAAAGAGAAATATGCTGAACAAGTCATGAAACAAACACAAAAATCACAAGATTTCACCCTTGATTAAAGTGACACTCGGTTTTGAAAAATGCTGGTATTCACAAGACAAAACCCTTCCTAGTAGGGAAGAAAAAATAATACCAGTTATTGACTCCTCCATGCTTCAATCTCTTTTAACATTTTTATATTTTCCATAGACTGCTAGATTATTAGTCTATATTAATTTTTCTTTTAAATGAACAGGCTCAAAGAGATTCATGTCACCTACAATTCAGTACATCACTTTAAATCTAAGGCAACTACAGTCTTTCACTAGTGAGCCAATGAAAGATATCAAGCTCCGTGTATCGGTTCATTTATCTTTAAAGGGGAAACTGCCAATGGTTATATAAGGTACAATCTGTATTAATTGTCAAGTGGATAAATGCATTTTAAGATAAAGTTATAATTCATTGACTAGCTTCCTGTTAACTGATCCCATAGACTCATTATTTCCTACCTTAGATTAACATTCCTCTTTCTTTCTTTCCTGATATTTAGTCATTCTTTAGCCTAAGAAACATTCATATTTATGCAAAGATTATAATGCTCTCTCAGAACTACATAATGCAAGGTTGATGGGTTGACAGAAAAATAATGGGAAATATTCTGCCTTAAAAAAAGAATAGAGTAGATGTGATGATCTAGCTAGAAACAGATTCTGTTCACAAATGTCCTCTTTGGGAGTGAAAACTCGAGAACTCTATTGCTTACAAGGTGCATTAAAAGACTAAGGACCTGAAAAACCCTTTGAAGATCTTAAGATTTCTGTTTAGATTCATGTGCACAAAATTAGTGATTTGATCAATATGGTTTTCAAAACAAAGAAACACAGGTCTTTCTGTCCATCTTTGTATGTCTTTCAGCACAACCCTTCATTTCTCAAGCTTCCGGAGACTGATTTGACTGACATAATTTATATAACAGAAGATTTATCAAGTTCTGACCTTCCTTATTTTCTGAATAAGTAACATTCTGTCACATAAGTAACACTATTCTTTCACAATGCCAAATACAGTTTCTCTATGTATAACTAAATGATAAATATTTTAATTATGCCAATCTGGAGAGGGTTGGGATGCTTACAGATTTTTTGTGTTAATTCCAATTAATGCACAATGAAAGAAGCAATGTGTTCAACTGACACATGCAAGTTTGTTCATGTTACATTCAGCAGCTGAAAAGTATATATTAATTATTTGTCCAATTCTGAATATTTCTGCTTGGAAGAGAGTTTGCAGTGCAGGGTAACTATAGAAGTAAGGGATTTAACAATTGATATAATTCAATTTCCCCTCAAAACTTTCTGAAACTTTCAACTCAGCAGTAGAAATTTTCTAATATAACTAATTGTAGAAGATTTGAACAAAGTTGGTTTCATAATTTTTTAAGATAAAAATAATAAAAAACACCATCAAATCCTAAATTCCTCACTATGGTATCTCTTTAGCATCCCTCAAGCCATTTTTTTTAGAAATATATCTTTAAAAGTGCCATTTTCTATCTCCCTTTGTTTTCAGTCTTGTAAAAATTCTAAAGTGGAAAGTAGTTGAGGGAAGAATTCAGAATCCTTTTTAAACGATGAACTGGTGGATCACATTCCTAAACAGGGGGTCTGTCTACACATCCATTAATGTGCACTGGTTACTGCACATTTAATTTCATACTTGTATAACCAACTACTAAATAAATGCACAGTAACTAGAGATACTTTGCAGTAGCACCAGCACCAGCAAATGCCTTTTTTGTGATGCTACTGCCCAGTAGCCTAATAATACTGCACAGAAGCATATTATCACTATCCATGCTGTGATGCGGTACCGCACACTATTATTAGGTTACTGTACAGTTAGCTTCTTGTGTAGATGCGCTCAGTGAGACTCATAGTTTTCAAAAGACCGATTTTTTTCCTCAAGACTTCCCGTAAGATTCTCTTCTCTAAAGATCTTCAGTTCAATAATACAGATACAAGAGGGTCTAGAAAACAATTTTAGGATGGGGAGGATTTTAGTGGATGGTATCATTAATTGAATCAAAACTCTAACCCTTGGGAAATTCACCCATGAATATGAAAGAAGCTTTACAATGCACCCAGACTCAAATGCAAAACAAAATTATCTTGCCAACTTCAGTACATCTAAGAAATTTTAGCACAATAGGTACATCTGTAACATTAAGAGAGCCAAGAGATTTGAAAAACGTTATTTTATTATATTGAAAATGCATGATATGACAGTAGAATTCATATACACTACCAAAATTCCTTAAGTATCAGTTTAATATTTTATATCAGGTCCGGTCCTGCAGGGAGCAAACCAGGAAAGCCAAGGCTGCAACTGAACTCCAACTAGCTTCAGGCATCAAGGACAACAAAAAGTCCTGGCAGCTTGTTAAGCAACAACTCACACGGGATGCCCATGCCTGCTATGGGACAGGGAGATCTGGGTGAGGGGGATCCCC
>NW_017728950.1:42633003-42666585 GCF_001723895.1 Crocodylus porosus
ACCTTCAAGAGTAAATTGGATGCTTATCTTGCTGGGATCCTATGACCCCAGCTGACTTCCTGCCCTTTGGGCAGGGGGCTGGACTCAATGATCTCCCGAGGTCCCTTCCAGCCCTAATGTCTATGAAATCTATGAAATCTATGAAATTGCATATTCCTAATATCTTCCAATTATTTGCTATCTTATGGCACATTAAGTTATGTACTATCCATTGTCTACGTCGACCCTTTCATTGCACAGAAAAGAACAGACTACAGTTTACAGGTTCTCACAGATGTAACATTTAAAGGCTACTGTATGTATATGAATGTCATAGATTTCATAGACATTAGGGCTGGAAGGGACCTCAGAAGATCATTGAGTCCAGCCCCCTGCCCCAAGGGCAGGAAGTCAGCTAAAGTCAAAGGATCCCAGCAAGATAAGCATCCAAACTTTTCTTTAAAGTGTCCAGAGTAGGTGCTTGCACCACCTCTAGAGGGAGTCTATTCCAGGCCTTGGGGGCTCAGACAGTAAAGAAGTTTTTCCTTATGTCCAGCCTAAAACTGTTTTGGAGGAGTTTATAACCATTGGATCTTATCATCCCTTGGGGCGCTCTGGTGAACAGGCATTCTCCCAGATCCTGATGCACACCCCTGATGTACTTATAAGCTGCCACCAGGTCGCCCCTGAGCCTGTGCTTTTCCAGGCTGAAGAGTCCCATGGCTCTCAGCCTCACATCATAAGGCCTTTTTTCTTGCCCTCTGATCATGCAGGTGGCTCTCCTCTGAACTGTCTCAAGCTTTTCCACATCCTTTTTAAATTGTGGAGCCCAGAATTGCAGTAGCATGTGTGAATACTGCTACTAGGAGGTGACAGAAACTTGAGAAAGATTCAGATAGCTGATACACCTTTTATCTGTATTCTAGTACATATTGAACCTCCAAATCTGAAACGAACATGAGAATATAATTCTATTATACCATATTGATTAATCCTGTAATGTATGTTCATTTGGCATTCAATTTAAGACTTTTTTATAATCTTCTTTTAGTTAATTTCATAAGTACTGTATTCTACTTTAAATTGCCTATGTTACTTAATTTCGTAATGTAATAGCAATTTATAAAATGTGACAAAATTCTCTCCTTTCTGTGGAATCCATCTGAGTAGTTCATATAACTTTGAAAATTTACATTATGTTTTCTTGCAGAGACAAATTATTAGAATGCTAATGCAAGGCCCTACTAGGAGCTTGAAATAAGAGGGAACTAGTATACCACAGCATTTACAGCAGCTCCCTGCGTGGCATTGGTTCTTGTATCATGAGAACTCTAGAAAAAAAGCTTGAATAAGGGCATGAGGAAATTGTGAAAACTGGCAAAAATTCAGTGATATGAAGCAGCAGCTTATATTAGAGCTATAGGAAACAAGGAACATAGACCGATGTAGGGAGGCAAATGAAAACAGGAGATACAGGATGTCCACACAATCCATCCACAGGAGAGAGAGACAAAAACCCAGAAGGCTGGCAGTTATGGTGAAGGAAAATAAGCTTCTAGTCTTTTCCTAGAATAAAAAAATAGGAATTGTTTCCTGAATTCATTGACTGGGAAAAGGAAGATGCAAGAAATTCTGAGAAATTGTGAAAGGTGAAACAAAGCATGAAAGAACTAGACAATGTGGGAAAGGGATTGAAGGTAGTATGGAGACAGGGGATGGAAAAGCTCCACATTTCCTCCTGATCCAGAGAAAAGAAATGGTGGTGAAGTCATGAAAAATCCATCTCCTCTTTTCATAGAGAGAAATGGCTTAGAACAAGGCTAGGCAGGTGGTATGAGCTCCCATCTTAACATTACTAAGAGAATAGAAAGCCACCTGGTTTGGTCCTGTCCACAAGAGAATAACTGTAGCTAGGAGGAGCCTGTTGTGATGAGCAGTTTAATTGATACAAATTTTACAAAATCTGTCATGTTCACTCCTGGATATGTAGCTGAACTTCTAAGCTTGTAGGTATTAATAAATAAATATTTTAAAATGTAACATGTATTACTGTTCCTAAGCAGGGAAGGTTTCATTTGGTAGTAACTGACAAGGATTGTAGTAAACGCCCAAGTAGGTAGGAAAGAATGTGGGAAAGGAAAAACAAAATTAAAAAAAAAAAAAAGAAACAGAGTGGCACAATAGCATGCTAAATGTATTTGTTTACTTACTTTTTGTTGAGAAGATCCGGATGTGTAACGAGCTGAGGACCACCAAGGAAAGGCTGTGGAAAACACTAGAAGAGGTTTTTGTTTTGTTTGCTTTTTATTTATTTATTAATTGTGGAGAGGTTCCTTGGATTGTTGGACAATGATGATGTCTTTAGAGCCCTCCCTGCAAAAAAGAGAACAAGTTTTACCAGATAGCCTGCCTTTCCATCACAACATGCATCATGTGAAAAGAGTTTAGAGCAGGGTATATTTCAGGAAATGAAATGTGCTGCCCATCCTTTGCAAGTTCTTTATAGAGAAGTTTGAGAAGACCAGCAGCAAAAACCAGAGGTCCACCTGCTTCCTACCAACCAGGAAATGTTCTTTTTTCCCATGTATGTCATATCAGGAGCTAGCATTCTCTCTTCCTTGACACTTGCCAGCATGAGTGTAATACAGGCCATGCTGCCTTTCTATATACATCACTGATATCTATGATAAGCATCGTCCCTCCCTCATATATTAGAGTAAAGCCATGTTATTCAGCACCTTACAAGCTGACATGGTCTATTAACGGGCATGGCAGCTTGAAAGGGACAAGCAAAACCAGAAGTGCCCACTGTGGGACTTCTGGTTTCCCTGAGCCCCCACGGCTTGGGCCAAAGCAGCTCGTGTTGCTGAGCCCCCACAGCCCAGGGCATATCAGCCTGTTCGGGGCCCGTCTCCCTGCCACTCGGGCCCAAAGGGCCTGCAGGAGGGGCGGCAATGCCTTGGACACAGTGGGAGAGGCAGTGGCCTGAACAGGCAAAAACATGTATTCAGGCCTCTCAGTTAACTGGCATATTTTGTTATCCAGCACCCTCCATTCCCCATGGGTGCTAGATAACAAAGCTTTTACTGTATTAGGCAATACATGCCACTAAGTAGCAGTATGTGGTTTTGGTCATATGATTACTTCTTACCTTACAGATGTTAGATATACGTACCACAAAATCTAAATTAATTGACATGTCTTCACAGGTAAGCACTCAAAATGCCACAGATAAGACTGTAGATACAACCTTAAATGTGTCCTCTTATACATATATATAACAAAGTATTAAATTGCATGATGAAAGGTGCAATACACATTTTTCTAAACTTCTGATGTGTGGCATAATGTAATTAAGGGTATTGGTTGTAGCTCTTTTGGTCTAAGTAAAGACCTAAAGAATCTTGTCTGGCATAATGTAATGCATTTTCATTCTTTTATACACAACATTGTTTCTCCTGGTGTAATAAACCATTAACTCTTTGTTGTTATAGGTTCTTTTTTGTTTTAGGAGTTATAGAAGAGAAAATGTTAGCCATAAAGTAGAAGGTTCAGAAAACAATGAGTAAATCAAAACAGGGGTTTGGAATGGAAACCATTATGCAACCCTAGAAATAGCTCTCAGCACTGAAAATAAAGATAAGCTGCTTCAAATAAGACAACTATTATACATCCTAACATTTTACATTTTATAGCTGATTGAGAAGATAAATAGTAGCTATGGAACTCCATGAGCAATTTTGTTTCTAAGTTATTGAAAAGAAACCACTATAACGTGCCAAAATGAGCAGCTCTTGAATTATACTCTCCATAACTTCCTTGGGTGCACTATGCTATGGTACATTAAATTGAATTAAGTAGTCGAATGTTTTTTTATATGACAATCATTTTATTTGATAGTGCCTTTAATTCAAACACTTTGGGGTGCCCTATCATGCAAAAAGAAAATAAAGCTCCAATCAAATTACAAGTCTGTTAATTAAGAGCCCCATCAAAGAAAGAATAACTAAGAGACAACTGTTGCACTCCTTAATCATGTTTCTTATGCAAAATGTCCATAGCATCAATGTAGGCTTTGCTTGAGAATGGACTAAGAACTGCAGGAATTGTTTCACACAGCCAAAATGACTGAACATTTTCACAGCATGTTCATTTAAAAGGCATTTTACAAATATTAATTAATTACTTAGATGGTAAACTCATTGAGGCAAGGATGGTGTTTATTACATATCTATACAGAGCACCTAGCATGAATAATATAGCTCTAGTCTATGGTAGGGATCCCTGGGTGCTACTGCAATACAAATACATAAATAAACAACGACCATAACAATAATAATACATCATTTTAAAACCCTATATAATGCAGCCATGTGGACAAGGTCTTCTTGCAATATTCAGCCCTAAATTATGTGACAAGAGTTCTATTATAGAGAGTTGTACTAAATATGTCAGTAATATGTGGCACAGTTATTTATAAAATAATTTGATAAGCTGCATGGCCCTGTGTCAGTTGAGCAGAGAATAGGTGAAGTGAAGGGAAATGAAATGCTGTCTTGGAAAGAGCAGGCATGACCTGCTGCAGGCAACAGTTACCCTATAATACTCTGAGGTGTATGGAATTACTGTTCTGAATCAGAACAATATTTTTTCTAGTTCAATAGTACATCACTGGCAGAGGACAGTATCAACCACTTCAGAGAACGGTGTGAAAACCCCTATAATCAACAATTACGGGTGCAGACAGAAGTGCAGCTTCCAGCTGTCACTCAGAAAAATTTCTGCAAAGTGTTCTGAGTTAGAACGTTACCCCAGACCAAACAGAAGTTCACTGTTGGTTCCAGTGGGGACGGGAATCTAACTGCAGGCTGGGATTCAGTCAGGTTCCCATAGCAATGGCCACGGCTCTCTGCCAGTGCTTACTGTTTTCAGAATGGGAGGGGGAAAGGCAGCAGAGGGAGCTCATTTTGGGGGATCCCTAGCTTGGATTGAAGGGTGGGGTGGGTGAATTGGTCCAATACACCTGCCCCACCCTCAGGGGGAGGGCAGGGGCTGAAAAACTCCCAGCCTGAACTCCCTCCTCTCCCTTCCTCCCTCCCATTCTGAAAACAGCAACAGGCTGGTAGCTCCATAGACACAAGCTACAAAAGACACTACATTTTGAAATGTCTTTATCCGATACCTCATGCAATGAGGGGTCAGATTTTCACCCGAGCGGCAATTTTTTAAGTGGTCTGCAGCTGTGCACTTGTGTTTTGCCACAGCTATAAACTGCTTTCTGTGGTCAGGTCAGGCAAAAATTGTCACTTCTGTCTGCACCTTATGAAATACTACGACCATAGAAGAATGTCCATCAACCTCAGGCTAATACTATAAAGCAACAGCGAGCATCCATTTAACGCTGTGGGTCAGAATGATTCCGTTCAGGTCAGAATAGATGCATACTAAAACGTAGCTGCCGTCACCACTTTTCCCTATGGTGGCATAGGGAAAGAGCCTGTTGCCACCACTTTTCCCTACACTGGCACAGAAAGTGACTGCTGCTAAAGCCCCGGCTGCTGAATGCCACTGAAGTCCCACATCTGTATGCCGGATCAGATGGCTCTTCAGGATAAATTGGGCCCACAGACTGCTGGTGACAACACCTGCCACAAAGCATAAGTGTTTATATTCCTTATGTCTTTATTGTGCCTAATGTCTTCTGTGTATATTCCTTGTGTTTATATTCCTTATATCTTTATTGTGCCTAATGTGTTCTAAGATTTATCTTTTTTGAGATTCCTACCAAATTCCTAATCACAGGACCAATTTTCACAGCTTAGTTGTATTCTAATATTATAAAAGCCTAAGTCTGTCTGTCTGTCCATAATGCTTTATTCATACTCTTATTGGCTGATGGAAACAGCCAGTCAGAGTACTCCAAGTGTGCGGGAGTGCCACCATTATTCTGAAGCTGCCATGCTGAGGACCAGATCAGGCCTGGGGGAGATGAGGCCAGCAGCACTGGCCTCAGCTCCCCCACCCTGCTTCCTGCAAGAGGCAGAACAGTGACAGCATGGGGCATTAGGTGGGGGCACTCCATCCCCAGCCCCTTCCCCCTTCACCACCCTGTCATTCATTCTTGATGGGCAATTAACTAGTATCAGTATGCATGTACAATAGAAAAATCTTTTCAAATGTATTTCAGTTTCAGTTTCATTGGCTTCCCCTTGTTTTTGGAATAGACAGAAATGTATCTTTAACTTCATCAAGTTTCAAGCTGGGGCAGGGGGCTGGATTCGATAACCGTCCATGGTCCCCTTCCAGCCCTAATGTCTATGAAATCTATGCAATAAAAAAATCCCACTATCATGACTCCATTTAACCCCTCTGTAAGCTAAAGAATCCACCCAAATGTTTGTCTTACAGGAGTGTTTCCATGCTTTCCACTATTTTTCTATAATTATCTCTGAATTCCAACTCTCTTTGTAAGAGGGACCTGGAATAATTTCTGAACACAGTTTTTCCAGGATAGATGTGTCATCAGTTTATGTAGCGTATCATAAAACTTTCAAAATTATTTTCTTATTCACCTGAACACTGTTTGCATATTTTTACTTCAGATAATTAGCAAGCAGAAATTTGACTGAGCTGTTTCCCATTTTTTTTCCCCCCAGACTGGATACAACAAATTCAGAGTCTAGAAAAGTATGAGAATAATTTAAGGGTTTTTATTTGTTTTTGTGTTGTTTCTTTTGCAATATTTATTACCCTCTGTTTTTCAATATTGTATTTTATTGGCTCTTGTATTTCACATCCACTTTGTTGTACTGGGTTCCTTCATAGCCATTCACTTAGAAAATAAGAATTAACCATACTGGCAAATAATTGCATAGGCTAGAAATATAAAATACAAATACTCATGAACAATAAAAGCAGTTAGCCTGAAGTCAGGCAAAAGGCAGGTCAGGGCACCTTGAAGACTAACTTGTCCATAAAGGCATAAGCTTTTCTATGATAACTAAGTAAGATAACTAAGATAGTCACTCTTTTTGAGACTGGTGGGGGACATAAGAAACCAGCAAGATACTGATGTTACCTGTTTACAAACAATAAAGATACAATGATACACAATAAAATATTAAGATCAGGCATATCTTTCATAGGGCCATGCGAAGCTTCAGGTGCTGATGCAATTCAGAGGGGATTCGGCCCAATTCGGCAGCTGAATCTCCAAATCAAATCAGGAGACCAATAAAAAGGTCCAAATCAATTCAGAAAAGATTCAGAGAGCTTCAGGCAGAATCTCCAGCAGAGGTGCAGGCAGACCCCCATCAGGTCCCATCTCCTGCCTGCTCCCCCAACCCTCCTGAGTGCCCCCAACCAGCCCTGCTCTTCCAGCCCCATCAATAGCTGCCCCACCCAGCCCCAGCATCCTGGCACTTAAAACAAACACGCAAAAAAAGCCCCACACTCACCGGCTTCTGCCAGGTGAAGGAGGGGCAATCTCCACTGCCCTACATTGCATAGAGGGCTCTGCCATGAGTCCCCATCCCCCACTCACTCTCCCACCCTACCAATGGCTGCCCCACCCAGTCCCAACTCCTGGCTCTTTAAAAAAAAAATATTAAAAAAAATTAAGCCCCACACTCACCCGATGCTGCAGCTGCCGTTAGAGTTTCTGGGGGCTCATGGCAGAGCCCCCCATGCAGTGCAGAGCAGTGGTGGTCACCCTTTCCCCCTTTCCCCCTGCATGGCAGCAGCCAGTGAGTGCAGGATTTTTTTTTTTTTCTTAAGACCCAGGACGCTGTGACCCAGTGGGGCTGCCATTGATGGGCCTGGGAGAATGGATGGGGGATAGGGCCTGTTTGATTCAGAGATTTGGACAATTTGGCACTGGCCAAATCTCCACATCAGATTCGGCCAAATTGATTCAGGACAGTGATTCAAATCACCAATTCAAATCACTGTCCCCCAAATCGGCCAAATCCAAATCCAAAGCAAATACTAGCCACTTCACACAGGCCCAATCTTTTATAGGGCAAAAGTGATGGTATATCATTACTAATATCCGATAAGGGCACACCTTTCTTCTTGATGCAGCTGCTAAAATGAAATGCTTTAAGTTTTGAAGATGATTTAAGGACCAGCAGGATTGCTAACTTTGGCTGCAATACAATTTAGAGGACATTATTGAATTCCTTATAATGTTCCTCACATTTTGCTAGCATGTTTCCACATATCATTTTAATTCTTAAAATTAACTTCAGTTGTTATTAAAGGCCTGCTCTATATGTTACAGGTATCTTGCCGTTAACTGGTTAATTGCACAATTATCTTAAGACCTGCTATTAATTGCAAAGTAGCTATTACATGATAAAAAGTTCCAGCCAACTATAAAGTGAGACCTTGAAAATGTGTACGAACTTTATAGCTGGTTGCTATCAAGTGTTAATTTGCATGTGTAGCCAGGTCTCCCCTGTAGTAGGGAGCCCCAGCAGCTAACAGGAGTGCACCATTGCTAACATGAAACCCCCAAGCCCTAGGGATCATGATTTCCATGATCCCCAAGGCTCAGGGGTGCATGAAACCTCTGGCTGACAGAGGGCTCCCAATCTCAGCTGCACCTCATGCACAGCTGAGGCCAAGAATTCCATCAGTGGCAGGGACTCTTGGTCCTGGCCATGCCTGACCTGCACAGCTGGAAGCCACCTCAGCAAAGGTGGCTTCTAGTTGTGGAAGCCTGCTTCTTGCCAGTGCAGGGGAAATCCATGATCAGGCTCCCCCTACACTGGCAATAAGTCATGATTGGATCTAATGTGTAACCCCACAATTGCACCTCCTGCTAGGCATGTGTGGCAGGGCAGGAGACACAATTGTGTGGATTGTGCATTCGATCCAATTGTGCCTTTACCTGCATGTGTAAAAAGGGCCTAAGATATATTATAATGGATCTTTGATCCTGTCCCTGCAGCAGCTAGAAAGGAAAAGAACCTCTGTCTGCCCCAAGGGCTGGGCTTTTACAGCATACAACAGGGAAACGTCTCACAGCCTATCCACTTGCTTGCTATAACCACACCAAGAACACACCACATTTCTTTGTTTAAAAAGTTCTATCCACTATTCCTCTCCACTTGCTATGACTATGAAGTTGCATCCATGACTAAAGAGCATCTATGTCTGGGGCCTGGCTGATCACTGTGGGTATATACAAGTATTCACATCAACCAGATGAAGTCTAGCAGCTTCATTTCATCTGGTTGGATTTCATAGAATCAGAGAAAATTAGAGTTCAAAGGAAACTCGGGAGGTCATCTAGTCCAACCCCTCTGCTCAAAGCAGGATCATCCCCAACTAGGTCATCCCAATCAAGGCTGTGTCTATCTGGGTCTTAAAAGCCTCCAAGGATGGAGAGTCCACAACCTCTCTGGGTAACCTCCAGTGCTTTACCACTCTCCTCATGACAAAGTTTTCCAATATCTAACCTAAATTTCCTTTGCTGAAACTTGAGACTATTATTCATTGTTTTTTCATCTGCCACCACTGAGAACAGTCTAGCTCCATCCTCTGTGGAACCACCCTTAAGGTAGTTGAAGGCTGCTATTAAATCCCCATTCAGTCTTCCCTTCTCTAAAGCTAAATAAGCCCATTTACCTCAGCCTCTCCTCAGAAGTCATGTACCCCAGTCCCCTAACCATTTTTCAGAAGTCACATGCCCTCTGCTGGACTTCCTCCAATTTGTCCACATCCTTTCTGTAGTGAGGGGCCCAAAACTGGACATAGTATTCCAGATGTGCCCTCATCACTGCTGAATAGAGGGGAAGAAACACTTCCCTCAATCTGCTGGCAATGCCCCTACTAATGCAGCCCAGTATGCCATTAGCAGTCTTGGCAACAAGGGCATATAGTTGGCTCATATTCAACTTATTGTCCACTGTAACCCCCTGACTTTAAGGCCAGGTCCTTTCTGCAGAGCTCCTGCTTAGGCAGTCGGTCCCCAGCCTGTAGTGGTGCATGGGATTGTTCCATCCTATGTGCAGGACTTTGCACTTCTCCTTATTGAACCACATGAGATTTCTTTTGGTCCAGTCCTCCAATTTGTCTAGGTCTCTCTGAATCCCAGCCCTACCTTCCAGCATATCTACTACCCCTCCCAGTTTGGTGTCATCTGCAAACTTGCTGAGGGTACACTCCATCTCATCTTCCATTTCACTGATGAAAATATTGAACAACGCTGGCCCCAGGACCAACCCCAGGGGCACGCCACTTCATATGAGCTGCCAACTAGACTTCGAGCTATTGATTACTACCCTCCAATTCTGATGATCCAATCAGTTTTCTATCCTTCTTAGAGTCCATTCATCCAGCCCATGCTTCCTTAGCTCACTTTACAATGTCAAACATCTCCAAGCTGTACAAACATGCAATGGGCTATGTGCTTTGCAAACGGCCTGCACTGCTGAAAATATCCATCCAGGAAAACGCACAGCATGCATCCTAGTAAGCTTTCCAGGCTCCTCAATCTGCCTGGAGACATGTGACAGAAACCTAAGGCACAGGTGAGGGCTGAATGGCTAGTGATCCCAAGGGACCATGCCTCCCCGAACTGGAACACCACCTCTCTCTCTCAACTGTCAGCTGTCACACAGAAGATCCAGATCAGGTCTGATGTCCTTTGAAACTGGGAGTTTGGCTGTGATGGGAGAAGCTTTGGCTGAAAGCAGCTGAGGCTGTGCCCCTGCCACTGCAGCCAGAGCCCCAGCATGAAGCTGTCAAGTGTTACAGGGAGGAAACTTTCCCACAAACAGCATAGCAAAGCCCACAGTTGCATCCCCAAATGTGAGGCTACAGACACAGGGCTCTGAAGTCCTGGTGAGAGAGGGTTGCCACCACTCAGCACATTAAAGTCTTCAAATGCAGCCCCACCTGCAGAGTTGCAGATGCTGGCCTTAAGGTGCCCTGCAGGGGTAGATACCCCCCTGTGTGGCACTTCATAGCTCTGTGATGGATTCCCTACCTCCCCACAGAAACTGCCTGGCCCTCTTTGCAGGAACCAAAGTCCCCTAACATCCACCTGCACCATGGATCCTATCTTAGACACCTATCAATGTCTGGGGGGGGGCAGGTCTGGTGTCTCCAGTCCCTTTAGGAGTGGCTGGGAAGTGTCTGTAAGAGGGTGGGGGGGTCAGTGAGCTGCAGTAATGATGGGTATAGGGGTGGGTCTGGGGTCCCATGCTGGCAGGTCACTTTCCCCCGTGAGCTCAGGGTGTGAAGGATGGCCATTTCATAGCCTCAGGCCTGTGCAGAGGGGCTAGACTTTTGCAAGCCGAGGGCTGACAGGGGGTGGAATTTGCTCTGACTCCGCCAGAGCACTAAACTACAGATGAGTCACAAAGGGTATGTACAAATGTTATACTTAGATCAATCTAACTAAGGTTATATTGACTTGTGTCAAACTATACTCAAGTTAAATAAGACAAAAATGGCCACCCAATCTAAACTTAGTTCACTCATGTGTGGTTCTTACACTTAAATTGACCTAACTAGGGTTAGACTGGTTAAAGTGCTGATCTGTACAGATGTTCAGGATGGTTAGATCAGACAAAAAGTGGCTATTCTGATCTAACATTAGTTATCCTAGGAGGTGAACTACGTAGATTGGTCTAAGTCATGCTTGTTGTAACCCGAACTTGTGTTCAGCACAAGCCCAGATGGACAATCCCCACTTGCGGACCAACCAAACCACTCACAGAACTGCCAGCCCCCATATTGTGGACTCACCAGCTTCTTCAGACCCACTAACCCTCTAAGGACATGTCAACATTTCCCTACCACTCACCCAAGCTTACTTAGATCACATTTCTGGCAAAACTCCCAGCACTGGTGAACATGTGTACACATGGGACCTTATCTATGATCATGCAGCTTAAAATGATCTGCATGATTGTAAATTGGATCCTAAGAACATTGTGCACACATTCACTGTGCAGCCCCAGGCCTGGGAAAGCTCACCTGCTTACCCCAACCTAGGGTCTGTGCTTTTCCTTCCTTCTCCCACTCTCTCCTCAACCCTGTCACAGCTATCTTTACCTCTCCAACCCCCTAACCCCCGGATAGACAATTCCCCCTACCCCCACTCCCCCAGACCCGTCCCTTCTCCCATGGACCAACTAGCCTCCCCAGTCCAGCCAAAACTTTCCTGGACCCCACCACAGACCTGCTAGTCCCATACAGATCCACTACCTGCACAACAGACATGTTAACCCCACTAATCCCTCCTCCCCCTCTCTCCATCCCAATTTACTTAGGTCAGGCTCCTAGCACCAACAAATGTCTGTACAGCTGACATTCAATCTACAAACATGCCATGTAAAGTAAACAGCATGATTGTAGATCAAATCCCAGGAAAACCTGTATATGGCCAGATTATCTTCTTGGAGGGGAAGGAGGCATGGAAGCAGTGTATGCTGGGGTGTCACAGGGCACTGCTTCAATCATTACTTCAATTGACTGAATTGCACGAGGAGGTTAATTAATCCTAAAGCTATGAAGAACAAATTTGCTCCGCAGTGCCATGAATGCATGCACACCAGGTGTTTGTGCCAGATTCATTGCAATTCATCTGCTTGAAATGTAACACTTGTATACCCATATGTGTTGCTGTTGCTCATTAGTATGAAGGTACCAGCCTTCAGAGAAGTGAATGATGCTCCACCTGAGTGCTTGCAACCATTCTTAACATCTTTGTGGCAGCAAAATTTGCTCCCAGAATGCTTAACATTAGAGAAAGCACAAACAACTGCCATATTTGCCCAAATTTAAGATGACTTTGAATTTAATGTCATAATTTTCCTTGTATGGAATCTAATTTTCAACAGGTCATCTTAAATTTCCATGTATGAATTCTAATTATTGGAGGGTCTTCTTACATTTGAATCTCACTCTACTATGGCAGGGACAGCAGCAGAAAGGGGACAGATGGTGAAGAGGCAAGTGGAAGGCAACTTGAAACCAGTCCCTTGCCCCCATGTCTCAGTGCCTGGCCTACCTGCATCTTGGCTCCTGACCACTTACCCCTGCTGCTGCCTGGTACTCCTGCCCCTTCCTTCCCTCCCTCCATGGTGCTTCCCCCTCCCCGCCCCCTTCTCCCCTCTGCTGCTGGGTGTCTCTTCACTGAGTTCCTTGCCGCTCTCTCACTCCATACTGGTCCTGCACTGCTTTCTGGCTCTGTGCTGAGCCAGGGAAATGCAAGGGAGTCACTGAAGAGCCAGGGAGTATATTAGTATCATTTATATTTGATTCTAAGATAAGGCTTTGTTTTTCTACTGTTTTATTGGGGGGGGGAGCACCTTATCTTGGAATTAAGTAAATACAGTTCTATTAAGGAAATTCAGGCCCCATTTCTTCAAAATCTTCACCATTCAGCAAATAAATATGTTCCTTTCTGACTCCTTTACTCACCTTCACCCCTCCCCTCCCTCAAGCATGAGGTAGAGCAAAAGAATAAGCCTGTATCTTTAAAACCTAGGAATCTTGTAGAAAGGACTAGAAAATGTGCTCTAGGCAGCAATCCTGCTTGGCAAGGAAGTGCACCAAATGACCCTCTCTGTTATCTATTATTCTGCCTAGCTAGTAACAACTAAATGAAAGCTACAAAATACAAGCACTCTCTAATGGCTATAGTAACTGAAGCTGTGCAAAAGAATGCAGGTTAAACAGAAGTGTAAAGCCTGAATTTTGCCAAAACTAATTTAATTCCAGACCTAATAGTTTAATGAAAATTAATCAATGAGTTCCTGTCATAAGATGCAAAAGATTTGATCTTGTTTTTTCCCTTTCCTATTATTTCAGTCGGAACGAGTCATGTCAATGAGAGCTGCCCTTTTCTGTGGTAATGTAATAGACTGCAGAATGAAAATCATGTGGCATTTTATGCCCCATCATCTTAAAGGTACTAATAACCTTTGGGGTTATTGCATAACCAGGGCTCATCAATCCTAATCAGCTTCAGCTCTTCAGCCCCGGAGGCCTAAGCTGATGAGACCAAGGTAAGGTTAGCTTAGCAAAAAGATCCTGCCGGGAGCATGTTTGAATGACTGTATTTGAACAGGAATCCAATGCTAGGTTAATATTCAACAGAGCATCATTCTGAGTCTATGAAAAACATATAACAGGAGTGCAGATTTTGCCAAGCCTTTAAGCTGTTCCATAGTAGGGATGAGATAAGGGTCAAAGGTAGCCTTTTCCGGTCTTCCACAGATTGCATAAGGACAATTCCAGCACAGTTCCAGGCACTACACACAAGGCATGTCTACACATTCAATTAATGTCACTGAATAAACTCCTGCTAAACTAATCCCAATGTCACTGGCTAAATGTGCATTTTAATGCAGTAATTTACTCTGCTATTGGATAGCGCATATGTAGATGATGATGCTTTACTGCACAGTAAATTAGTCTACTGTGCAGTAAAGCGCATGTGTAGTTGTGACCGCAGTGTCTCAAAGAAGTCAGGGTTAGGGTTATCTGGCTATGAGAGGCACTTGCCTGCATCCAACAATGAGGCATAGCACTAGGTAGCCTCCTCAGCTAAGTACAGACAGTCAGAAAGCTGAATTGATTCAATCTTCACAGGTTAGTCTACGCTGTATAGATAGCACCAGTAAGCAAGTGAACAAACATTCACTTTGGATTCCGGAAATGCAGCCACATGCCTAGAGTGACCCAAGCCAGAAGCCAGGGCACTCTAGATCATGCCTCCCTGCCCAGCTGGAGCAGAAAGCTTGGGCCAAGTTTAGCCCATCCACCCTGCGAGGAAGGGGGTTGCAGGAGGTGCAAAGCATCCTGGGATGCTGGGGGACAGAGAGTTAACTTGAATCTGGAGGGGATCTTGGACAGAAGTTCAATAAACCAATTTAACCTAAATCAGTTAAATCTGATACAGCATCCAGGTTTAGCTCTTGGAGTCACTCTAATTAAAGCACCTCCCCCCCACCTCAGGAGCACATGTTAAAATGTCTTTTCTGATCACTTATACCAGTTTATATGTAATTTTTGTCCTATCCCTCCTGTCTGGGAGCTCTGAGTGCCATTATTTGTGCGTTGTGAGTTTTGCCCTGAGACAGAGAGGCTCTTCACATCTCCTTAGCTCTACAAGGCACAACTGAGACCAGAATTAGAAAATGTAATATGAAATAGTATTAGAAATGTACCTAATATCCTGCATTGACATGACTCAAATCAATTCAAATTAAGCAGTTCTACAAATATTTCCAATTCACATCAACACAAAAAATCTTGCAACTGCAATTAATCTATGTAAAATTAGTATATTACAAACTCTTAAGACTGAAAAAAAAGTATTTTCCAGGTGTTCTCAAGCAACACTTGCCTTTCTATGCAATAACCATGTAAACTAAGAATAGATATGTTAGGGGAGAAAAGGAAATATTTTGCAAAAACATTGAAGAAGTATATATGTTAGGATTTTTTTTTTAAGTATCACCCATTGATTTAGGGTAGATACAGATACTACACTTAAATTAACATAACTAGGGTTAAGTTGAACTAAGTGCTGTTTATACAGACATTCAAGGAGGTTAGATCAGGCAAAAAATGGCTGACCCAATCTAATTTAGTTTACCTGAGGAGATGAACTAAGTTAGACCAGGAACAGGTTAGCCCGATCTAACAAACAACTGTACGCATTCAGAGCACAGTCCCAGGGCTTGGAAAGCTCACCTGCTCACCCCCAACCCTGGAGCTGTGCTATGCCTACCCCACCACATCAGCTGGGCTATTTTTAGCCCCCCACCACCAGACAAACAACACCCACCACAGACTCGCCAACCCCTCACAGATCCTCCAGCCCTCCCCCCCCCGCCCATAACTTACTTAGATTAGGTTCCCAGCAAGGCTTCTGCACAAGTGGGACTTGATCTATGATCGCACAGCTGAATGTAATCCGTCTATTATTGAATCAACACAGAAAAGGAAAACAGTAGTTTCAGTTCTTTTCACTAGAAATGAGCCTCAGTCAAGGTTCAGATCCAAGCAGTTCAACACGGACACAATTCTGTTTCTTAGGTTTGATTCTCCATTCAGCTGTGTCAAGTTGGGTGCATCTACATGTGAAATTAATCACGCCCAATTTTATTTCTCCTGGGCACCACATTTACACACGTACATAGGACTACAGCACATTAAGCCAGGTCAGAGCAGTCCCACCTGGCAGGGGGCATAAAGCCTATGGCTGCTCCAACCCAGCTCAACATGCTGCAGAGGGGGTTGCCTGGGGCATAAAAGTGCTCCAGGGCAGGGTTAGCCAGTAGGCAGCTCCCTCACTGAAGCAGCCTCATGCCCCAGCCAGCCCCGTCAACATCTAACATGCGTGCAGCACACTAAAGAACACCACCATAGGATAGTACTTGTGTTTACAAGTAATAGCCTACAGTGAAGTCAATTAATTTACTGCAGCATAATAAAGGTGAGCATGTAGATACTAAGACTTTACTGTTGAGCTAATTAGGCAACTCCACAGTAAATATCTCATGTAGATGTGCCCACTGTATGCCAGTCTGACTCCATTCACCTCAGTGGAGTCAGACCAATGTTAAAATTGCATTATGAAAAATGAAATTAGGGCCCATTTCCCCTTGCTAGGACACGCACTGCTTTTACTCAAGAACACCAGTCTAGAAGGCAATGAGGGTGATAGGGACCTCTTGCCACTTATAAATTGTGAAAAATGCTTGAAAATTAGTTTTTAGTTAAGATTGGCCTTTTAGAGCCAACTGCTGCTAATGTTCATCTTGCTGAAAAGTTTAAGTGAAAGATTAATTTATAATGAATAATGTACCCAGTGAAGCTGGCTTCTTTTTCTACTCAGAACTATCTGCACACAAATGAGATTCCTCCGATTCCTTATCATTCAAAAGTCAATTGGGGGGTGGGCGGAAGGGATTGTCTTTTATTTTGAGCTTTTGCAAACGTTTTAATGAAAACTAGTTTTCTGCAAGTATTCCAAGTTAAACAAGTATACCGAGTTGAAATTTGATTATATGTCATCAGAGGTATAGCAAGATATTTCAGCAGCCAGAGCAGAGGTGGAGTTGGGACAGATTATGTTGTGCAGGTAGGGGGTGCGGCTACAGGAGCAGGAATGGAATCTTACTGGCCCCTTCTCTCTGTGCCTGGGTGGAAGCTACTACAGATCCCACTGGACTCCATAGGGATCCCATGGGGCTGTTCTTGTTGCATTATTCACCTCCCCCTGTCCCCACTCCAGAGACAGTTCTGGGCACAGCAATGCACAGGGCTATGCTTCCCATAGCAAAGCCTGAGTGGGATGCATTACATTTGCCCCTTCTTACCTGGCTCCCTCACTGTTACATAGGGATGCCCCTGCCATGGAAAGGACTCCTAGGGGGAGAGGGAGAAGGAGCTACACCAGTGTCCCCTTTAAGTCAGCCCCCGGGGATGGTGCCCCTTGCTCCAACATGCCACTATAGGTCATATTGTCCAAGTTGCATGGTACTGTTGTGATTTTCTGACTGGATGACTGTGTAAGCACTTAGGGTACAGATACGCAAGCAGCTGAATTGAAGAATTCTCTCTTTCGAATTATTCATGCATAAAACTCAAATGGTAACAAACATGTCTTGAAATCTGAGCAAGCCTGAGGTGTCTCAAACTGCCCTAGAGACAGCTGATAACTTTGATTCCCCTCCACCATGTCCTGCTTTCTTCTTTGCTACTAAAATGTGTCACATTTTTAAAGTGCACTATCATATAAACAAAACAGTAGGAAATAACATCTCATTGTAGTTCAGTGAACAGATAGTTGGATTCATCAACACAGGTTTAGGAGGAAAATATTTATCACCAACACAGTGTTCTACAGTTGACTATACGTACATTGTGGAAGCAGATCTGTTCATTCCTCTTAGTGTACCTACACATATTCATTCCCCAGCTAACTCATGGTGCTTTATATAAAGCACCATGAGTTAGAGCACCCCCACCCCTACTGGATTCATCTGTTGGGTTAGGCAGGTGATCAAGCCTGCCTGCACTGGCTCTTCTGCCCGGAAGGTAGGAGCACTGAACCACCTCTCTCCCTAGCCCCACCCTGCCCCTGCTCCAGGCCTACCATCAGGGGGGGAAGGGAAGGGGAATGCAAGCAGCAGGGAACTGTCAGCTGGGCTTTTCCTGGTTTGAGCTGGAAGAGGGGTGTAGAACAAAGCCCCCTCACCTCATGCCCCCTCAGCTACTTCGCCTGGGGTATTGGGTGGGGAGCCAGGCCAGATCCGCAAGGTGAGATGTCTCCATTCTACCCCCACCTCCAGCTTCTGCCAGGCAGCTGCTGTTACTGCTCTCAAGAGGCCTGGCTGGAGCTGGCGGGGGGAGGCAGGGGGAAGGGGGTCATGGTGGAATGGAGCCCCCTTGCCTCATGGGCCCAGCCTGGCTTTGCCCAGTACCCTAGCTGGGGTAGCTGAGGGGGCCCCAAGAGACATACGAGCTCCATTCCATGCCCCACTCCAGGTCAGGCCAGGCCAGCTGGCAGCTCCATGCTGATCGCTTCCCCCTCTCTGCTGGGTGGTAGCCTCAATCCTACCTGAAAAATGAACCCTAGAGAGAATACAAGTTCCCTAAGGTGCTCTAAAGTGCAGCACCGTAATCTAATACCTGATTTGATGAGGAGTAATTTTTCAAGTTAAGGGCCATTTTAAAAGTGCTCTGCAGCTGTTCATGTGTGTTACCTCACAGCTATAAAGCACTTTCAGTAGCCAGATAACATGAAAAATATCATTTCTGTCTGCACCCTGAGATCAGAGACAGGATTCTGAACTTCATGGATAAAAAGTCTAATCTAACATGGGGCACATCATGCATCCCTGTGTTTTTGTAAATTTAGGTTTATATTATCGTACTAAATGGCAATGCATGCCTGGAGACACTATACATAAAGCATTCATCATGCTGAGAGGAGCCCTGGCAGAGTACATGGAAAAGCAGCTGCTATATTCTTTAAAGTGCAGGATTGGTTCTTCCCAAGCAGCTCAGCTCAGCACAGGCCCCATTTTTCCTGACCCTTTTTGGCATGACAAAAGTAAAACTACCAAGGTTCTGTCCAGTCCCTGTACAAGGCTGTATTTTGCAAGGAAACACACCTTTTGATCTCTGTGCTCTACTTTTGCATCATACAGGGCTAGATAGATGCACACAGATGTTTTGAAATATATTGTAAATCAGTGGCATATACTATGCGACACAATTACTTTTACATTTCTGTTTCCTTCCAAAGTATTATATTTTTATTAGCTGTTGCATTTTCATGACTCACTATGCTAAAGGCAATTGTCAAACAATTGAAATGCTTGTCCCTTAATCCTTTACTAAGATCTACGCTGATTACCATAAACATAGCTAATCCACATAGTAGCATGAACATGTAATGTGTTTCTGTAACATTAGCAGTATAATTAAGCATAGGTAGGAGGCATTTTGAAGAGTTCAAAATTAGTCTAAGCTGTATATTTGACCTTCTTCTATCTCCTGAATACAATACAACTAGCTGAGCCTGCAAGGGAAAATAAATAATGAAAAATATATTTTAAATGGAAATGCTCTCTAAAATGAATGTAAGAAATTAAAATATGAAGTAATGAATGCAGCTCTTCCTGCCCACTTAAGAGATCATGTTAAAAATAAATTACCCAGGACTCAAGCAGCACTTTGCACATCTGATCAGAGGTACAACTAGGATGATGTGAACCCTGCGTAGCAGCGGTGGTCAGGACAGTGGTGCCTGGGCCAGTGGCAACTGCCATTCTTACACTCTTCTTAAGTCAGGACCCAGCACAATTAGTTGTGCTACTACTACCTGCATCAGTTCAGGTCAGTAGTTGACAGCCCCATGGTTGGAGACACTGAATTTTCACTGCAATATTTTAATCTTGTGTCAGAGACAAGACCTCCATCAATTCTTACACGATGCCACGCACTATTTGATCCACTATGTTATCAATCTCCTTGTACAAAAAGACAAAAACACATCTGAAGTTGATGTTTCATTTAACCTTTCCACAGATTGCTTTGCAAACAATATATTCAGCCTTATTTTTCAGTCGTTTGCTATACCTGTCTGCCCAGACCAATTCACAGCACCAAGAGAATAATAATTTTTGAAAATGTTGGTTGTTGCTTTCACTAAACAAACAAGATTTTGAATCACTAAATAATTTAGCTTAAAATACTCCCTTGTCTCGATAAATGAATGAATTGATATTATAAACCTTTACCTGTAGCACCTATCTTTAATCGCCTGTGGCGCTCAGAAATACGTTGTAGGCAGTCTAAAACTCCAGTTTGTTTGAATATAATTAAACATTATTCTTTCAACAGCCTTAAATTAAAAATAGCTATTATTCACAAGTTATTTTGAGAGCCCTTCATTTTCACAAGGGGAAAATGCTCCAAGGATTTTATATTCCAAAACATTTATTACAATATTGCATGATATAAAGCTTGAGATTTGCACTACCCCATAATTATTCTTGATTTGGCAATTAGCTATTAAATGTAGCTAATTGCATTGAAACACAGTTGTATAGATACATTACTGACTAGGCTGAGAAGGCCAAATCCCTAGCCTTTTACTCAGCTTCAGTAATTTTTTTACTTAAACCAAGAGGCCAGTTCAGTGCCCTGGGCCAAGCCAGTTCGCAATCAGAGGATCAGGGTAGTTAACCCACTGAGACTGCAAGGAAACAGATGCCACCTGCAGCCAGCCCATATCAGGGCCCAGGGCCCATCTAGTCCAAATAAGGCAATAAGGGCAGTCGGTCCCCTAAGGCCACAGGCAGCAGGATCCATCTGCTCCATCATTTAAAAGCCAGTGCATTTAAAAGACAGTGCTCTGTCTGGGCCAAGTACTAAGGTAGTTGTTCCTGACTTGTATATGCTTTCCCTTTTCGGATCTCTGGTTTAAATCCTTAGCTTCTAATTGCAGCCTTGAGTCCTGTCATATCCTGACCCAGGCTTTGGCTCCTGATTCCTGCTCTGAACCTGATTTCTGGCTCCCAGCTCTTTCAGGTGATTGTTCCTGACCATCCCCTAGTCCCTAACATCTACTAGAGAAACACTCAGTGAAGCCAGTAAAAATTGCCTGAACTCCCTACCAGAATAAAGATCTGAAGATTTGGCTCATACAATATAAACATGAAGTCCTCATGCAAGCCTTTGCAACTATGGTTGGATTCATTTGTTCATCTGTAAACTGTCTAATGGCTGTAACCAGTCCAATTTTTTTTCCTCATGATTTTAAGTAAAGAAAGCTGCTTTCATAATTCCACGTATAAAAAAAAATGGCATACATTTCACACTCACTGCATTGCAGCAATTCAGGTATCTCCCAGCACAGCCTGTTGATGGCCCAGGAGTATTTTCCCATTTGTATTGCTGAGCATAGCCCTTGGAGAGAAGCTTGACTCACAGTGCTGAGTTTTCATCGGCCCAACAGAATTTAAAAACAAAAGCATGCTTCTGACCTATTTGGCAAAGAATTGCAACTTAACTGAACAATTTGAGGCTCAGACAAAACTGTATAGAATTGGAATGATAAAGGCTGTGTAGAACTTTTTTAAACCAATATAGTGTTGAGTGGGGATAAAACCACTCCGCTAGTACCTAGACCTGATATAACATTTTTTTAAAAAAGGCCAATGGCCTTTGTTTCTCTTAAACCTGCTCCCACTACTTTTGCACCCTTCATATGCTTACTCCTCTCTTCCCATCCATCAAACACACATGCTATTTCTTGGCGCATATTGCATATTGTCTCTTTCTCTCAGTCATTCATGCCCTTTCTTCTACCCTGTTTTGACAGCTCTCACAAGCCCAGGGGAGCCAAGGTTAAGAGTAAAAGCAGTATTGTTACTTGTGATGTTCCTGTGTTCCCTACATAAACAAGAGAAAGATTCTTCTTTCTCTCAGCAGAAAAGAGAGGGGCTGATGTTCCAACCTAGGAACTCAGTCACAAGCGATGATGATACAACCAGCACCAGTCCATATTGCTCTGTGGCTACAGACAGACATTCAAAAAGCCTGAGCCTGAATTGATTCAGTCTTTGCAGGTTTGTCTAACCTGCAAGACTCAAGCCAGATGCCCAGAAAGGCTCAAGCCAGATGCCCAGGGTGCCAGGGAATAGAGCAGCCTTCCCCTCCCTTCCACAGGGAAGCTGATCTGAGGAAGAGGTGTGTGGCCAGGCCCTCACAGGCCTGCCCTAGCAGCTCCCTGACAGCCAGGAGCAATCTGAGCATGTGGGACTGCCCGGCCCCAGATGGAAACTCTCCCCCCTCCTCCTTCTTCCCAACCACTATGGGGCTGGGTGGGGGGCCCTCTTTGGGGTGGGGAGGCTCTTCTCCCTTCTCCTCCCACCTGCAGTGGGGAGGGGGGCTCTGTGAGGCTGCCTGACCCCAGAGGGAACTCTTCCCCTTGCTTCTTTCCCATTGCTGCAGGGTGGGAGGGCTCTATGGGGTCTCTTCCCCCCCACTCCTCCCCCCTCAGGGCAGGGGGAGGCTCTATTCCATGCTGGGGAGAACTCTTCCCCCTCCTCATCCTCCCTCCAGAGGCAGGGGAAGCACAGAGCTCAGCTGGGCAGGGTGTGGGTGTGAGGGTGAGGGGGGGTGTATAAGTGCCCCATTGCCTGGCAGCAGCATGCCCAGCACAGACTTGGCTTCGGCCAGTGCTGCACAGGGGGAGGGAGTACAGCCTGCCTTATCCCCATGCTTCTGCTCCCTGAGCCTGAGCTTACAGTGGGAGAAGACCTGCACTGCAGCAGCTGCTTTCCCCACTCCCTGCTGTGTAGATACTATACTCTGCCAGGAGTGGAGGGAGCCCTGCCCTCTGCCTCCCCACAGAATCCAGTATGGGGCTTCCCCTCTGTGAGTGTGGAGCTGCAGGTGCAGCTCAGAGCTGCCATAGAGGCAGCCAGCACTGCACTGGGGGTGAGGAGTGCAGCCCCATGCAGCCTGCCCAGTGACTTCTATGCCTGTGGCTCTGCACCATGTCTGCAGCTCTGCACTCATGGAGGGGAAGCCCCATGCTGGAGTCTGTGGGGAAGCAGGGGACAGGAGCTCCCTCCACTGAGTACAGTACCTGCACAGCGGGAAGCAGGGGAAGCATCTGGCTCCACTGCGGGGCTTCCCTTGCTGTGGGCTCAGGCTCAGGGAGCAGAGCCATAGGGATAAGGCAGGCTCCACTCCCTCCCTCTGTGCAGCGCTGGCCAGAGCCATGCCTGCACTGGGCACAAGCACCCTGACCTCCCTGCCTGCTGCTGCTGCCAGGCAGTGGGAGCTGCATGCTATGAGGGGAGTGTGTAGGGGTCCATACACTCCCTACCCTCCCTCATACCCACACCCTGCCCAGCTGAGCTCTGCAATCTTACTGCCCCTCTGGGGGAGGAGGAAGAGTGGAAAGAGTTCCTTCCAGCATGGAACACAGCCTCCCTCTGCCCCCACCCCTGCTCTGGGGCCGGGTGGCATCATACGGAGCCCCCCCCAGCCGCATGGTGGTGGGGGGAAGGGAAGGAGGAGGAAGAGTCCCCATCCAATGCCTCACAAAGTCCCCCTCCCCACTGTGGGAGGAGGAGGAAAAGGGGGAAGAGTCCCCCCCCCAGCATGGAACAGAGTCCCTTCCCCACCCTGTGGGACATCCAACCCAGCATGGCCCCATTAAGGTGAAGGACAGGGAGAAGGGTTAATTCCTCCCTCTGTCCCTTCCCTGCAGCCAGGGTTTGCCAAATCCAGAGGCCACCGCTGCAGCCCCCTCCCCTCTCTTCCCTGGCTGACCCTGACTGAGGTGGGAGAAGAGGGGAAGGAAGGATTAACCCCTTCACTGCCCACTTTGCCTTAATGGGGCCATGCCGGCCGGTTCTCTGCTAGAGCGGATCCCTGCTCTGGCTAGAGAGCAGAGGGGTGGGGTCAACTCTGCAGCTGGAGCAGAGAGCCCCACACATCCCAGAGAGCATGCTGGGATGCTGTGGGTGTCTGGTTTATCTTAAACCAGCAAGGGATCTGGGAAAGACATTGCATAAACTGGTTTGAGCCAAATCAGTTAAGGCTGAAACTATATTCAGCCAGGTTTATCTCAAACTGGTTTTGGCCATTTTGAAACTGTTTTATGTGCACTGAATGTCTGTTCTGTTAAAAGTTTAAACCGGTTTCTGATTGCATAAACCCATTTATGAGTAATGTCTGTCCCTGGCCTGTATGGCTATCCCCAAGCTAGACCCATTCCAGGAGAGTGGCTAGGGAAATGGAGAAAGAGGAGAGAGAACAATCAACAGCTGGAATTAGCAGCTGCTGTTACTTTTATAAACAGCACCATTTATTTTTATTTTTCTGGGTGCCAGTCATGGATTTCTAAGTATAATTTGGTTAAACAGAACAATTTATATAGCCCTGTGTATAATATGGTTCAAGTGTGCAATTTACATAGTCTAAACCTTTTGCATTCTATGGTTAAGTATGACTCATTCCAAAACCACTTCTTGATAGTGATTCACCACGGGGATATGATTTGTGGCTCATGAATGCACAGTGGCCAAGCTAGGTCAATAGAAAAGGACCAACAGAGAACAAATGGATGAATCACACCCTCAGTATGAAGTAATGCAGAAGTGTGTATTCAGTTTAACAATCATTCTCTTGAGACTACATAACCAAAGTTTTCTTTCCATGTTTCTTTTTCCAGCATTTTTACTGTGTTACCCACTCAAAGACTTAAAGATTGAGACTTATTGAAAAGGTGCTGTCCAACTATACAGGCAAACAATGTTCACTTCTTAAAGGGATATAAAGCATCACAAACCATTGAAAAAAATTAAGAGGAGTCAAACAGTAGAAAATTAAAACCTTCACAGAGACTAGCTGCACAAACAATTTGATGGTTTCCAATTCAATCAGAAGTATTTTACTACTTAAACAAGCATAAGATAGTTGCATTTATGGTGTTATGGGCATCAGAGCAGACGTGAATCTTATGGAAGGGTTCAAAGAGGAGAGAGTAGAGGCCTATAAAATGAGTATGTGGAGGGCATAAGAAGTGCCATACTGGGTCAGACCAACAGTCTATCCAAGTGTCAAACTCATCTGGCCCCATGTATCAGATGGTAGCATGGAGTTGTTCTACAGGCCACGTCAGGCCCACAGGACCCCCATCCACTTGCCTGATCTAGAGCATGTGCCACCCACATGGGCTGGTCCAGAATGCCACTCAAGCAATCACCATGGGCAGGGCAGCCCAGAACCCAGCCCCAGTGAGCACCGTGTGTGGCGCAGCCTGGGACCCAGCCCCAGCCAGTGCACCACACAGCATGAGCCAGCCATCTTAGCAGCTGGGTCATTGGGGAGAACCAGGGGCCATAATATAGGGCTCCACAGGCTAGATCTGGCCCACGGGCCATGTGTTTGACATCCCTAATCTAGCATGAATGGCGGAAAACATAGAAACAATTTAGGAGCATGAGGAGAATGGCTTGTCAAAGTTGGCATTGTTGGCAGAACAGATGGGCTAGCAATTAATGCAATACAGTTTTCAAGAGCAGATACATTGAGAGGGGAGCCTGGAATTTCCAACTGCTACTCTTGCCAAAGCAGTGGGGGAGAAGCAGCCAGGTGAGAGCCCAGAGGCTATAATTTAACCCTTGAACCACCAGTTGGACAGCCCTGATCTACAGCTATAGGAAAAAACTTGACTAGGCAAATCTGATATGTGAGAGAATAGCCCTAACTTTATAAAATATAGAAGCATGTGTAGCAACAGCATACTTCACTTGACTAAATGTGTCACCTATCCAATATCAAACTTCACTCCTAATTGAATGAGATAAAACAGTAGCTTTTTTCAGTCAGAACTCCAGTAACAGAATACAGGACTAATGTTAGGAAAAAATTGTTCTGAAGCAAACTGTGTCTTTCTATTTATTCAGTCAAGCATTATGGGTCAAACTGTAACATCAGGGAATGTTCCATTTTAAACTATAGTGACTGGTTAATTACATTCAGTATGGGGCCATCTGCTTAAAAAAGATAAAAGGTCAAATGTTTCTAAATTGGGTTGGCTTTGTTATGAACCCTGTAATTAAACAAAGCACAGAGCCCATACCACACATGTATCCAAATGACCTTAAGAAGATATAGAAAACGAGTGATGCTACAAAAAAATAGTACTGTAATACACAAGTGGTTTATTTATAGTATGCCTATTTTAATCCCATTATATACTGTACAATACGGTAGTTATGACTGGATGTTCTGTTATTTTAATATAATAAAGATATACACATTATCTTCCATCTCCTATTTCTAAAATCAGAGTAGCTTCAAATTCTGAATATTTTTCTAACAAGTAGCAAGGAAAGTAGATATAGATTGAGATTCTTCAAAAAGGAACCCACCTGATTTAAACTATTTAATCCATAATTATGCACTTGCCTGATTTTAAGCATTGAGTACCCTCTCCCATCAATTCCAGTTGACACTATTTAGTATTCAGAACTTTCAAAAATCAGGCAGCTAAATATGTGTTTTGAAGCCTAACTTCAGGCTTTTTTTGAAACTTTTGGTATTATAGTCTTGTTTTGACCGGACCCTCTTTAGATAGAGACCTTTCATTTTAGACCCAAATTTATTTTCAAACTAAGTGACATCATCTTTTTAGTTATTATAATTTATTTATATTGTAAATGTCAAGTCTGCAAACTGAGACTACAGAAAATAGGTTAAAGAATTTGTCCCCTTCCAGAGGCATTTGGGTCCAGCCAGCCTGGGGCCTTTTAGAAGGGGCCAGCACAATTAAGGGTGACACTCAAGGGTGCCCTTTATCATTGCTCTTCAGCAAGGACAGTGATGGAGATGCAGAAGTTATTGTATATCTTGCTGCTGTTTAAACTTTGAATAATGTGCTTCCTAAGGATAAAGGACAGTATAGCTGCATCCAGGCATGCAGGGGCATGTGCTTCCACTGGCACAAATAGTAATGACACAAATTTGTTCTGCTACTTTGTGCTGTAGCACACGCCCTTGCATGTGCCCTTTGTTGCAGGCTGCAGTCAGCTCCTCCTGGATCCTGGCCAGGCTCCATGTGCTGTGAGGAGGGTGGGAGAGGAGGGACTGGCTGGAGCACAGGGTACCTCAGTGCAGGACTAGCTGGCAGACAGCCCCCATGCTGATGCACCCTGTGCTCCAGCCAGCCAGGGAGCAGCATGTGAAGACAAGGGAGCAGGCAGCCCAGAATCCCCTATCTCCATGCACAGCAGAGCCCCACACTGAGGCCCACTGCACCCCAGCCAGCTGCTCCATAGCTGGTTGGGGTGCAGTGTATCTCAAGACAGGGGAGCAGGCACTGGCTGGTGGTCCCCTGCCTCCATGTGCCCCAGCACAGGGGCTCTATCTCTACATACCACTCCCTATCTGGCTAGGGCATAGGGTATCTCAGCATGGAGGCAGCCTGCCAGCTAGCCCTGCATCATGGGAAGTCCCTCAGAGTCGAGGATGATGCTCGTCAGGCTTGATGGGTCCTCAGGTGACTGAGGAGCCCAATTCTGGATACTCACTTCTTTGGCAATGGGGCATGTTGTTGCATGGGAGAGTGGGATTCGCAGCCCTGGGTTGGTCTCCTTTTCCTTCCTCTGCTGTTGCGTTCCACCTCAGTATCGAGTTGTTGGGCCTCAAAGTAGTACACATCTTGGTGGACCAGGTGGCACCACACTGAACAGTCAGCAGCTTGCTCCTCCCAGCCTCTGGTGTTGATGCCTGCATGCTTGAAGGCAACCTTGAGTATGCCTTTGTACCACTTCCTTTGGCCGCCCTTTGAGCGTTGGCCAGTGGAGAGCTGGGAAAAGAGAATCTGGTGAGGGAAGCAGTTCTCAGACATCTGGATACAGTGGCCTGTCCATCAGAGTTGATTTCTCAAGAGGAAGGCTTTGATGCTGGTGGACACAGCTTCATGGAGGATGCTAGCCCTGCACTGAGACACTGTGCACCAGCTAGAGTCCCCACCCCTCCCCCACCTCCATAGCAAATGGAGCCCAGCCAGGAGCTGTGGCATAAAGTAGAGGCACAAATTTGTGCTGCTATTTGTGCCACTGCAAGTGCACACCCCTGCTCAGCTGAACACAGCCACACTTTCATCCATAAGAAGCTGGCTGCAGCACAATGTGTCTCAGCATGAGGGCTTCCCAGTGAGGCTCCCGCCCTGAACTGTCTGCTCCCCAGTCCCTGTTTGTCCAACTGCATGCTGCTTTTTTGTTTGTTTGTTTTTTTAATTGGGATTTTTTTTTTTTGCTACTGGGAAATCCTGGTAGCAAATTTTGACCCTGCCAGAGGTATGTGGCACCACAAACCACACATGCCTGGATGTACCCTATGAGTGGATTGGAGGGTAGCCTGCCTTCCTTCCCCTGCACTGGAGAAGAAAGGCAGGCCCTGAAGGGACTCTGAAGGGATAGGCACTCTTCTCCATGTGAAGCAGAGGAGTCAAAGTGGGTAGGGATGGTGAAAAATATGCAAGCTGGGGTGGGGAGGAAATGTTTTAGATTCTTTCCTTTTATAGAGTAAGTGAATATGGGTTGAGAAGTAAGGTTGGGTTGAGGAGCCCCCTCATCGGCAAGTTCCAAGGGAGGGGGAAATAGAGAGGGTGGTGCGGGATAGATTGCTTTTGCGTTTTGGGGATGGGGTGAGGTTTTGTTGTTGTAGCTTCTTTAATAATTTATTCTGTTTCTATGATTTTTGTCTTGTACTATAAGCCACCTTTAGGGCAGCCTATAAATTGAATGAATAAATAAAATGAATAAATACATAAATTATTTGTGTAGTCATACCCACTAGAGGGCCCATCTGGAAAGCTCAGTCCTTAGCTCCCCTGTGATTAATGAACTATTATTTCTTGTATTCTTCATTTTCTATTTTGTCCTACATTTTTCCCATATCTGATTATTTTTTCCAGGTAAAATTGTATGAAATATATTTGACAGAGTCTGAGTATCATTATGCTTGGTTAGGTTTACCCCTTCAATATGTTCAGAAGATAGTCCACTGGAGTAAATCTAAAAGCCAAGGAACACATTGGCTGCCTGCAGACGTTTACAAAAAAAAGAAAAGAAAAAGAAAAGAAAATGGTGCTTTACTTCAAATTTGGCACATTCTCAAGCCAAGCCCCACATATGCCCAGAAGAGGCAGCAAATTAGTTGGACCTGGCTTGTCCAATGTCTGTATAGATCACGCACTTTAGCGGGGCTTTTGTGGTACTTTTATCTAATAGCCGTTTGAATCACTACTAGATAAACGTGCCAAAAAGCCCTACTGAAACGTCCAATTGTAGCAAAACTCTCAGTTTTTCCTTTTTTTTTAAATTTATTTTAAAATGCATTCCCTCCCCTTCTACTATTTCTGACTTCTTCTCTCCTTCTCTATTCCCTATAGATAAGTATAAGTGAGCTCAAACTTAGGATAAGCTTTAAACATTTTTATTTTGGTAGCAAGTTTTTGGATATCCACTGTTTTATATTGTATTATTATTATTATATTAGGTTTGTATTAATTTTTACTGTTGTATATTGTATTATTATTATTTTTGTATTGATTTTTATTGTTTCATATGGATATTGTATAGGTTAGGCCTGTGCTTGTAAGTGAACCAAAGTCATATCAAGTTTCCATTTTATATGTCAAGTCTTCATCTTGTGTCCTCTCCCTGGGCATCCCGTGTGTCACGACTGTATGTATCCCTCCCATATAAATTGGTTCCCGGATGAATGAGAGTGATTGGGAATGACTGAAATACAATGGCAGCAGGCCTCTACTGAATGACCTGTAACAACTAGGCCATCACCTCACTTTGATTCATCCAGGAACCATGGACCTCACCCAGGAACAGAGACAAGAACCCAACATTTAAAAGACAAAAGACCCTGGAGAACTGGCAACTCTCCCCATTACAGACACCCGAAACTGCACTTCTCTGCATGGAGCACACATGCTCAGTACATCAGGGGCTGACCCTTGCCTGGGCATGCCTCCTATCACTAGGGTCACACACAGTCTGCCCCTATAAAGAGGGGCAGTGAAGACAGACCCAGTAGGAACGCCATTTCCATCCGGACCAGACCAGCTTCATGTCACCTATCCACCCCAGAGGCCCTGCTGGCAACCCCCTCTGGATAACACCAAGCTGAAGGAGCCCCCAACTGGCCATCGAGGATCAACTTCCAGCCTGGGATAGGTAATATTACGTGCACACCTCCTTCTACAATTTAGACTCTCTCTGTCTCTCTCTCCTCCTGTACTTCAGTGGACTTCAGCCCCTGCACCAAGCCTCTTTAATCCCTGCTGCCATTGTGTGTGCATGCATGTGCGGGTACAAGGGAACCAATTTGACATTGTGTCACCATCTCCCCTGTTTAATAAAACCACTGTCATTTGCAACCCCAAGTTGGGTCATGTTTTACTGAATCCCAGTCCCTTCCCTATCTTAAATTCCAGCCTCATTCTCTCTCTCAGCCCCAGTCCCCACCCTCTCTGCTAGTTTCCCAGTCTCCTCCCAATTCCATCTCCCCTTTTCTGCCACCTCTCGGTCTCCCCTGCTCCTACTGCTTTTTCCCCTGTGACTTTCTGCTGTCTTTCCCTGCTTTCCTGCTACCTGCTGCTTTTCCTGTGATTTTCTGCTGCCCTCTCTCTGTTTTCAGGCTACCACTGCACCTTCTGTAATTCTCCCCCCCCACCACAGCTTCCCAACTCCTCTTAGCTGTCCTGCAGTTTTCTCCAGTGTCCAGCACCTCCTGCTGCTCCCTGCAACTTCTCTAGCTGCCCCGGAGCCATCCTCTGGCTCCCCACATCCAAAGCCCCTCTTTAACACCCACACTTCCCCTTGGTCCCATTTTTCCCTCTCCCCATCTACCTTTTCAGCTCCCCCGTAGCTCTGGCTCCAGTCTAGCATTGCTTCCCTGTTCTGCAGGCTTTAGGCATTGTCTTTTAATCAGTTAACCTAAAGTTACTCCTAAGCCTCAGTTCTTCAGCCCAGGCCCCTCTAGTCTACCAGTTCTAATCCTGGTCCCAGTGACTTTCATTTCCAGCAACTTTTACTCCCTACACTTCTACTTTCTTACCTTAACCTTTCCCTAGGTATCCCAAATACACCAAGCACATACATACATACATATCACAATACCCAATTTAGGAACTCACTTGTGTGTGTATGTATAGGTGGGTGGTATGTGTGTAAATTAGTGAATACACATATATATACATATATAGATATCATTGTGTGTGTGTGGCATATGAATTAGTAATCCACATATGTGTACTGGATGTGCACGTGCTGGTAACTGGTAACTGATTCGGTCTAAATTTGGTGTGTGTGGCATGTATGGGCTTAAACTGGTGATAGGTGTGCATGAACCTAAACTAGTTATTTTGAATGTGCATGTATCTGAGTTGCTTGTGTGTGTCTGTGTGTGTGTGTGTGTGTGTTTGTGTGTGTGTGTGTGTGGCACTGTGTGCGTGATATATGAATTAGTGATCTGTGTCTAACTTCTGAGGTGTATAGTGTATGTGCTTGAATTGGTAATAGGTATGCATGTGCCTAGGCCAGTTTGGATGTGTATGTGCCTGAGTTGGTAGTGTGCGTGTGTATGCACCTGATTGATTTGTGTGTTTGTATATGTGCAATTGTGTTGCACCCTTCTATCTGACAGCACAATATTGAGATCCTGAGAGTTGGCCTGACCCCACAGGGCAACACGATCTAGACAGACACTGAAGAGCCAGGTCGAAGTAACATTCTGCTTCTTCCAGTAAAGCATGGGGTTTGGGGGTTTTTTCTTAATGTCTACAAGCAGCCATTAATGCCAAATTAATTCCTTCAGTTATACCACGACTTACCTGTAACCTACATACTTGCAGTACTGCCAAGCTCCAGCTGCAGGCAGGAAGGGAGAGGACCCATTTCTTGGGTCTAAGAATAATCTCTAAGCACCATTTGCAGCTGAAGAGGCTCAGAAAACCGCAAGATGGTCCCATTCATCTCATTTAGAAGCCTCTCAGTACTGCCAAGCTCCAGAACCTGATATGCACAAAGCATGCCCATTTTCAACCCCTACCCTAGTCTGCTCACTGTCGGTTCAGTTCATATTCTAAGTATGCCTGTTCTGCCCCAACAAAAGGGCATAACTTGCACAGATCTCACAGCAGGGAAGCAGAGCTCATATCCCAAATCCTAGCACAGATACTGGGGTAAGGAAGAGGCTTTCACACTCTTCCTGGGTCCCATCTGGAAGGCAGGGAGAGAAGCAAATACCTCCTTATACTGATAGAAAACCCCAAATCTTGGTACACACAACAAAGGGAGAAATTTGGAGCTTATCCTGTCATCTCCACCATTCCTTCTCATTTTCCATCCTCCCCTGAAATTTAAAAAAAAAAAATCTATAAGTTTGCACCACACTAGAGGGCTGCAAATCCAAAGCCCAGTCATGTTCATACTCAGGTCCACTTTTCACGAATTACAATTATATTGCCCCGTCTTTCAGCTTCCTTCTAGTTAATTCAGACTAAATGACTGCTAAGTAACACTGACATTCTTCTATAATAATCCCCAGGGTGGGAAAATAGCAACAAGTTCTGCAATCACTTTCATATATCTGCATTGAGTAGAGCTTTTAATGCTTTCCATTAAATAGTTAGAGCCACATGCAGCCAGCTTAAAACATTAGCAAGCCACATTTTCCAGAGGTATAAACCTTGACAAAGACAGACAGTAGCAACATGATTACAAAGTATTCCCAGATTTCTGTCCAGGCTAGAGTCAGAATTTCCAGCACAAAGGGTGTAACTCTAGTTCGGCAACCCCTGTGCACCCCCCTTGAGCTTCTTGATTACTGTAACAACAGGATGTTTGTGCATATTTCTATCCATTTGACATATTCAGTGTTTAAGCACCCACCATTCTAAAGCCAAACTCTTCCTTTAATGAACACTCTCAATATCACTTCCCAAAAGGAGTAGTGCCATAATGTGGACACTGAACTTTAACTGCCCTTTAAAATAAGGGCATCTGAATTAAGCCAGCAATCAAAAGAAAAAAAGTTGTTGAAAATTAGTTTCATTTTTCTATTATACAGGCATACCTCAGAGATATTGCAGGTTCGGTTCCAGACCACCTCAATAAAGCGAATATCGCAATAAAGCAAGTCACACGAATTTTTTGGTTTCCCAGTGCATATAAAAGTTATGTTTACACTGTACTCTAGTCTATTAAGTGTGCAATAGCATTATGTCTAAAAAACAATGTACATACCTTAATTAAAAATACTTTATTGCTAAAAAATGCTAACCATCATCTGAGCCTTCAGCGAGTCGTACTCTTTTTGCTGGTGGAGGGTCTTGCCTCAATGTTGAATGCTGCTGACTGATCAGGATGGTGGTTGCTGAAAGTTGGAGTGGCTGTGGCAATTTCTTAAAATAAGACAACAATGAAGTTTGCCGCATCGATTGACTCTTCCTTTCATGAAAGATTTCTCTGTAGCATGCGATGCTGTTTGATAGCATTTTACCCACAGTAG
>NW_017728950.1:42666596-42696575 GCF_001723895.1 Crocodylus porosus
AAGGATGTATTTGTTTGCAAACAAGGTCAGAGTGGGGCATTGATGCCCAAATCAGCTTCTGACAAACTAATTGTGTTTGCAAGCAGAATTTATCTTCTCTCTCCTGAGCACATGTGCAGACACCGGAACTCTTCCAGCTACTTTCGTTTCATACAAGCATACATGTAGTTACATCATTACATCATTACATACATCGCATGTATAGTATAATTAGCTACTTAACTATGCGGGGCGGAGAGGTAAATATGCAACAGTTCATTAAACTACAACAGTTCGCCAAAAGTTCACCCCTCAAGGCCATGAATAGTTGAATTCCAGCTTCTGTAATCAGCATGAAAAAGACTGAGGTGGGACCGGGGGAAGCCTTGGGCAGTATTTCTTTCTTATCAGGTGCAAGATGCAAGCTGCGCATTTCTAACAGAGCCATGACAGGCAACCTGAACTATTCTCTCTCTCCTGTACTGAGCCCAACATTATCACAGGAGAGAATCTACTTCTAACTCCAGTAATTTATATAAGATCGATAAATCAATTGAAATTTACTGAATTATGTAGAGAAAACAAGGATAATAAATCAGATACTATGTTTCTTCAAGTGTAGCTAAGTTTTAGTTTAGTGAGTTCTGAGGAAAAAAAACTGCAACTATATTAGCAAATGCTCTGCAAGATATTTTTAATAGCAGTGACCTACAATGACCTAAAACTTCAGATTTCTTTGTTAAGATTTTTGCTGAGATGTAAAGAGGGACCACTGAATTTTGTATGCAAATTATAGAGAAAGTGAATTTAAAAAAGTGTAAATTAGCAGGGCTTAACATATTCAATTGTTTGGAGTTCATAAGGTTAAGAATTTATCTTTGCTTTCCATGATATGAATAACTTTTAAAATTATATATCCTTATGTTAAGACACTGGCATCTGAATGTCAGTGCCTTGTATTTTCATACAATAATAGAAAGTTAGGGTTGGAAAGGGACCCCAGGAGGCCATCTAGTCCAACCCCCTTCTCAAAGCAGAACCACCTTTAACTAGATCATCCCAACCAAGACTTTGTCTTGCCGGGTCTTAAAAACCTCCCAGGATGGAGAATTCACAATGTCTCTGGCTAACTAGTCCCAGTGTTTTACTACCCTTCTAGTGAAAAAGTTCTTCAGAATATCTCACCGAAACTTCCCTTGTAACAACTTGAAACTATTCCTACTTGTTCTGTTATCTGCCAACACTGAGAACAGTCTAGCTCTGTCCTCTTTGTAAACACCCTTCAGGTTGTTGAAGACTGATATTAAATCCCCGCTTAGTCTTCTCTTCTTCAGATTAAACCAGTCCAGTTCCCACAACATGACCTCATAAACCATGTCCCTCAGGCCCCTAATTATTTTTGTTGCCCTCTGCTGTGATAGATCTTGTCCTTCTCCTTAAAAAATATGGCCCTTACATAATACAATGCCTCACTTTTTCAAAGATTCATACTGCATTTGTATACTAGGCTGCACTATAATGCTATACAACAGTCAATATAAACCCAACAATCACTTTCTCCTCTAAGTGCTTAGAAATGGATTCCTTGCAGACCTACTCAATTACTTTTCCAGGGATTGAGATGAGGCTTTCCTTCTTCCCTTTCTTAAAGATGGGCACTATGTTTGCCCTTTTCCAGTTATCTGGGTCCTCTCCTGATCACCATGAGTTTTCAAAGATGATGGCTAGTGGCCTTGCATTCATATCAGCCAACTCCCTCAGTACCCTCAGATTCATCCCATCCAGTCCCACGGACTTGTACATGTCCAGCTTTTCTAAATAGTCTCGAACCTATTCTTTCACCACTGTTGGCTGCTCATTTCCTTCCCAAACTGTGCTGCCAGGTGCTTTAGTCTGGGAGCTGACTTTGCCTGTGAAGACTGAGGTGAAAAAGGCATTGAATACTTCAGCCTTTTCTGCACCCTCTGTCACTAGGTTGCATCCCCCACCCTTTCCCTGATCCTCCCCTTGTTGCTGATATACTTGTAAAATCCCTTATTACCCTTCATGTCCCTTGCTAGTTGCAATGCCAATTGTACTTTGGCCTTCCTGATTTCATTCCTGCATACCCAATGATCTTATACATCTCCATAGTTGTTTGTCCAAGTTTCTACTTCTTAGAAGCTTCCTTTTGTTCCTCAGTTACATTTATTTGACATACCGCCAGCTCTCTTGGACTCCTCTCCCCATCAGACTGGCCCCCCAGGGTATCCTGACCATCAGTTCCCTGAGTCAAAGTTGGCTTTTCTGTGAGAAATGGCTTTGGCCTTTCTGATGAAGGCTGATGAATGGCTTTATGCAATCTCTCTGTACTAGCTTGGAATGACATGCACATGGAAACACTGTGCTTTTAGGTTGATGTATAACTAATAATATAATAGTATACTAATAATAGTAAAGGATATTACAGCATTGACTTGTGGCCAATATAAAATAAAGCAAATGTAAGTAATATACAAATATATCATACGCTTGAAAATCTAAATGAAATGTATTTGGAAGGACTACAAAATTCTTTGGTATATCAGTTTATCTGTTCAATAAAATGATGCATTACTTGGTAGTTAGTATTCAAATCCAAATCAGTAAACCATTTAAAACATTAGCTAGATCATCATGCATAACCCAGCATGTGCATAATTTATTGTCTAATAATATGGTAATATTTTATAATGGTTCAATATTTCACCATCAGGCAGAAATGTAGGCATCTTGATATTCTTAGAGCTCATGTTCCAATATAGTAAGTCACTCAGTATGGAGTTAACGTATTGTGCCTTTCACCTCAAAGACGAGGAATTAAATATGGACAATTAAAATTCCTTGCATGTGATTACAGCAACATAGCATTTAAAATGTGTTTATGAAAGAAAAATACTAGATTGAAAAAACGTGGTAAAGCAAATATTACCCATTCACTGTTATAGAACATACAACTTCACCTTCATACATTCTGACTGCAGCTAAATTATTAAGTCAGAATCCTTTTTTAAAATGGCAATTGTGAGCAACCACTTTGCAAATTATTACATTTTTCAAAAGACAAAAAATATTCATTCAGAAATATATACAAGAGACAGGCAATGGCCTCCTCAAAAGGTAGACCTCTACCACACAGTCCGCACAATGATGGGCTCAGTATATGAATCTTTTTTACACAGACTTATTACAATTTGGTCTACAATTTGCTTCATCCACAAACTTTATCATATTCATCCTCATATCAACAGTCCTGTGAAGTAAGGAAGTGCTTTGATCTCTATCTCTAAGTGGAAATAAAACAGAGCACCAGATTCTATTCCACCTATTAAGTATCTAAGGGATGTAGATGTTTAAGTGCAATTGTATTCCACCCTGTTTCAAGTCCCTGATAAATCCATTCATGTGTCAACTTTTGTAACACATCATCATCTAACCCTGAGACTGAGTCACAAAAAAGCAGTGAGAAAGAAGGACCTGCTCTCCCAACTTTTGCATTAACCATTTTTCTGGGACTTGAATAGGATGGAATAGAATCTCACTTTGGACACCTAAATTGACTTACATGCCTGACAGGTGAAATAGATTTGGCTGAGAATCACTAAGCAACTCACCAAAGGTCACACAAAGTCTAAATGGGTAGGCAACTAGCCTAAACATTAAACTATTAAATTTTCAACCCAAATGGAACAGAGAAGAATGATTCCTAGTGGCAGTCAAAAGGGCATACAATGGCTTTATTTGTACATGTATGGAAAAATCATAGGTGACCTAGCACCCTCAGCAGAATTAAAAAACAGATTTTTCAACAAATAGCTCAATGGTTTAATTTTGTCAGCCAGCTACCAAAGAGCTCCTTTCCACATCTCATTCTTCTTTTCCATGTCACTGGGCTGGAAACTTCAAATTAGAAAACAAAAGTGCCATTTTCTACCTTCTGCATTTGTTGCAGGAAAGCTTTCTTTCCTCCCCATAGAAACTGACTTTCTTCAGAAAGAGGTCAGCCACTCTCCTTGCAACATCAGCAATTCAAGCTTCAGTACTGTCCATTTGAATCCATTTGGTATACTGTCAAGTAGTTCAGTCACTTGCAGATCTGTAGGACACCGCCTGCCAATCTACTAGGGTGATACTGTTTCTAATTGGTGATCTACACACCCATGTTTCACTTGCCACGACTTGATGTTAAAGGAGTTGGTTTGTTACCTGTACATGTAGTCCCATTAGTGGTCTCACCGTCATCCTGCAAAGGTTCTACATTCCTGAGGGCTCTGCCACCCCTACACCCTCGCCCATTCCACTGGGTTCTGACCAGCCAGTTGGTCTTGCAACGTGACCTCAGTTCCAATCAAAAAAAAACAACAAAAGACAGGAAAACAAGAAAACAAAACAGGCACTCCTGGCCTGGGTTATTGTTCCTGCTGTTTTTAGCCAAGATCAAAACAAATTGACCTTTGCTGGCTCTCTCTCTCTCTGAGCTTCTTTGTTGAGGTTGCCAAGATTCCTTTTAGCGCATTAAGTCCATCTGTGACACCATTTTTTTGGCTTCTGCCACTTTTACATGCTTTACAGTACCACCAAATCTATAGTGCCCCTCTATTAGGGATATTAAGGTACAAAACTCTACCAGGCTCCGCCAGCTCCCAGTGTGTAAACAAACAGTTCTGTGCACAGTTGTGCACCCCACCGGGTCAGTAGTCTTGGCTCTGAGTCCCCACTGAGGGGCTTACTCTCTGCAAGAGTCTCCTACCAGCACTCCACTCACTTTCAGAGTTCCATGCAGCTGTGTTGGCTCGCACCTCTTCCTCCTCCTCCTCCTCTTTCCGGTTCTATGCTCCCCCTCTTTCCTGTCCCGGGCTCTTCTTTATACTGGCATGGGAGTTCTCTGCCCCTCCTCTCCAGAAACACCTGGGTAAGGGAGATTTCTGCCAGGCTCCTTGGGGCAGTGGACCTGGGGTTGCTGAGCCTTTGGAGCACGGTGGCTCCTTCTCTTTCTCACATATACACACTTCAGATTATTAAAATAAATATTAGGACATGTCCCAGAGCACAGGATATCTGAGGTGCTTCAAAATCACAGGACTCTCTGAAAAAGTCAATATTGAAGAAACTAATTTGAATGTAGTACTCTGAACCAACTAACTAAATGTGAATGAAGAGATTATACCAGAATTCCCAAATATAACAAGGATTTGGGGCAAGTTTGCTTAAATTTGTGATAGATCTTGTCCTTCTCCTTAAAAAATATGGCCCTTACATAATACAATGCCTCACTTTTTCATAGATTCATACTGCATTTGTATACTAGGCTGCACTGTAATGCTATACAACAGTCAATATAAACCCAAAATGCTTCTCTGTATCTTCTTTTTTAAAAAAGGGATAAGGTCTTTTCTTAGTTTCACTAATACAAATCTAGAGAAACTCAGGTGAACTAAGCAATTACTTTTGGTCCACAACAAAGTAAACGATGTAGAATCAAACGTATAGCATAAAGTATTTATAAAGTTGTATCTTTGAATCTAGTGAGCCTCAACGTCACAGCCAAAATCACTGCTCAAAAAGTTCTGGCTTCAGGATATTATCCATGACTGATTCTCAACTTCAAAATTCACTCCATTCCTCTAACAAAGACTACAGTTAATGGCCTTCAGGACACGACATGAAATTCTATTTACTCCAGCTTGTCCGAGAGAAGTGATAGAGAGAGGTGTGTCAGCTTAGATGCTACTTGCCTACTTTCAGTTCACCCTGTAATGGAATATGGACCGATATGTGTGATGTTGGGCCTTCAAAGGGGCACTCTGCATAGTGAAAGATGGTGGGCTAGTCCTAAAAATGTGACTAAGTGAAGGACATTGGGAGAGGGATCTTCAATATCTGGTTACAATGGTAGTTTTAACTGACAAATGCTTTCAGTCCCTTGTGAGACTATGCACATGTACCTTTTATTTTTAACATTTTTCTTAGCAAGGTCTAAAATATATTAAAAGTTTGATATGGAGTGAAAAATGCCATCAGTTCTATGATGAATAAGAAATAATGAATGCTTTACTTTCTACAGATATCATATTTTTCCCTTTTCTTCTAATTCCATCACTCTTCTAGCAGGAATGTCCTGGTGTTTGCTATAGTAGGTCTTAAGTCGGTATGAATTTGCTGGCATTCCCTTGACCAAAGTTTGGGTAAGAGAAGATTAGGCAAAGGAAATGATTAGGCCAGAGGATGTCACAACGTGTGAACCATTTTAGAAAATGTAAGAAAGAAGGAATGAAGAAAAACCCAACTATATTAAAGATCTCACTAGAGGTCACACTTAAAGTATATTTAGTGGCTAGACAAGCCACTTTTATACAAGATATATAGCTCACATATGGAATAAAAATAGGCATATGAATTTTAACTAGAGTAACACCTATTAGAACTCTGTTTATATTTTTCACCTTAGTTAGTAAGCTTTTCAAAACTGAACTAGGTAATCTGGGTTCCTCTCAGCATCTTTGCTCTCCAGCCTTGAACTCCAGTTCTAACTGAATAGCCCATCTGCAGATGAGCTAAGTTAAGCATTCTTTCAAAGCTTAATTTGAAATGGAGATGAGAAGTCCTTTTCCCTAACAGGCTGGCCGCCTGATAGATGATTTAAGATTTAGGAGACTTAAAGGCTTTACAACTAAGAGAAATGAATCTTAAATTCTCTCAAATGTTAAGATTATTAATTATTTAGATGAATGTACATTGTATAAATCATAAGCTTTTACTTAATATGCTTTCTCTGTACTGTTTAGTCTTTTATATCTTTTCTTACTGAAATTTTTATTAAAAATTCAGGTATCCTTATGTTTTTGGGTATTTAATTTTGGTGGGACTGGCTCTTTAAAATCTTTTTGTCTCTCAGATTATATCTGAGGGTCAACACCAACTATATAATTATTTTCTTTTCTCAAGGGAGAAATGGTAATGAGTTAGGCTATAAAGAGATGTTGCCAAATGAAGCATATAAGCTGTGCCAGTGTATCCCAGCATAGCTGATCCACTTCCTCAGATAAAACAGATGTTGCCCATTGTCCCACAGGGTCAGAACCCTGCTGCTCCCAAAACCCTGCTGCTTCCCTGCAGAGACACACCCCACGTCAGGGTGCAACAGCACAATACAAACACCTGGGGAATCCCCTATCAAGGTATTCCTAGGGTGTGCATCTGAAAATGGGGAACCCGGGCAGGCACTTCGGCAGCTTCAGGACCCCAGTACTGCACACCGTAGGAACATGAATTCTTGGGGCATGCGGGATTACTCCCTGAAGCCCCAGGAGTACTTGTCTGGAGGAGCTAGAGAGTGTAGGCAGCTCTGGGCTCCCACTCTCTCCCAACCAAAAGCAACACAGACATCCACCACAAAACAGTGGCACAAATGTATACTACCTATTATTGCTGCCACAGTTTTGGCCATTTTTGGCACAGTAGTCAGGAACATCCATTTTATTTGCCTTTATGCCACCATAACAATTTTGTGGTGGCACAAAGACAACACCTGTTTCCAACCTTACAGCTCAGGTGAAGGATCCTTCTGAGGTGCTTTCTTCACTGTGTTGCCTAAAGATAACCTCTTAGCTATTTTTGAGCTAAAACAGATTGAGCCATTCCATGAACCAGTAGCCTCAGATATGCTGGTTGAAATTAAATGAATTTATCTTTGTCTTTTTGTTTTAAAAAGTTCCCCAGGCAATGGGAATAGGAACCCATGAATTTCATCCACAATGCATCTCTTGTTCCTGGCTATTCATCTAATTAACCACTTACACTTTTAGGGTAAAAGGCAGTAAATAAGAAAATAGCATCAGTTAAAACATTTCCTACAAACTAAAAACCTTCTCCATTCTGGCCAGATAAAAATGTCATTAACCCATCCAAGATGAGGTCTTTAGTGTTATCAGGAGCCATGGAATGGAAGTATGAATCATTCTAAAAGGATTTGACCCAAGACTCAAACTGTTTTTAAAAATCTGCTATGCCAAACCTCATATACCCAGACATAGTTTTCAAATGATTGGGTAGAAATTGTCCCTTTGTAAAAATAATTATGCACCTTATAATTATTATCATTTTAACTTATTTAATTTCTTCATAATACACTCTATGGTAAGCATTAAATCCTCCTGGTTGGTTCAATACAAACATCAAGATTATAACAAAACAAAGAACCAAACTATGAGTTACAGAATATGAACATGCAAAAGATCTGGCATTTCTTGAGCCCTGTTATATATTATAGAAGTTCTTTTTATGAATACTCATGCAGATACTTATTCAATCGTGTCAAACAAAATAGGCAGGGAATGGGAAAAATCATACATACTCAGAGATTGAAGAAACTCCTACATTTCTGCTTAATTTACTATACAAGAGCTACTTGAAAAGTCTTCCTGACCTTGAAGTACCAGTTGAATTATCGATCTTTGCTTCTCATTCAAATATGATAATAGTAAGATTGTTTCTTTTTGGCCTTGGTTAACAGTTATCCAAGAACAGCAAGGAGAACAGAATATTAAATAATGGATCTGAAAAGGAAAACTATCAACTGGTTACATGTTTCACATTAATGAAATATGTATATGGGGCAGAAACCAATATCCAAAGTGGGTCCCTTGCTGACAAGACTTATCTCCTGAATGTCAGCATCACTATGGTATCTACTTCTCCAGCTCCCATTACAGATTTTTTATTCTGGTGGAAAATAGCTGATTATTAATCTCCATAAAGATGTTTTCTGCAATGGTCTCTCATTCATAATCTTGTTCCCTTCCAGCTGACCCAAAAAGCTGCAGTAAGAATCATTGTTTTTTCTCATCATTCAGATTGTATAATGCTGTTCCTTCAGTCCACTCATTAGATGTGCCCCATTTCCACAAGTTCCTTTTCATCATCAAAACTATGTACAACTTTACTCCTACTTACATCTATGCTCTCATTTCCTCTTATTTCCTTCTTACTAAAATCTTCCCCTAAATATTTCACTTGTTTCCTCCCTTCACTCCAATCATCACAAACTCTCATTTTGCCCTTATTCTTGATATATTGTCACTGCTTTGTGCTCCTTTGTGCCCTGCTTTGTCACTGCTTTTATTTCCTTCTTCTTACTAAAATCTTCCCCTAAAGATTTCACTTGTTTCCTCCCTTCACTGCAATCATCACAAACTCTCATTTTGTCCTTTTTCTTGGTATATTGTCACTGCTTTGTGCTCAAAGAGTCTGAACTCAAATCTTAGTGCACAGGAAGAAATGACATTACAGCCCAACTGAGCCATTAACCTGGACATAAAACTTGCTGCATTGCACTACTTGCTCCACAGAAGGAAATATTTATAATAAACACTGCACAATATTTAGTTAGAACAGCTCCAACAGGAGAGATTGAGATAGCCCAAACTGAAATACCCAATAGAATGACAGGCATAGATTAGATAGAGGAAAGATCTGATAGTTGATTTTCTGCTTCCCAAATAAATGATCTAACCCCTGGACAGTCTGCAAAAGGAAACCCATCACCACCTCTTTCTCCTCCTGACCTCCACTCCTCAAAAAATTTTGAGAGAATTGATGCCTCTTCAATGTTTGAAAAAAATGCTTAGGCACTTAACTCCAGAAAATGGATAATGGCTGTGAATCCCAAGTGAAAATAGACCTCTCCCTCCATCCCAGAACTAAAGGAGAGTAATTCTCAAGAAGCTGCATGGTTGCATGACTCTCTTTGGCATTTCCTACTTGTAACAGGGCAAGGACAGCCCTGTTCCTCTGATGTTACAAAGTTGTGAGTGCAGGGGAGAGTCAGGTCAGGGACAGGGAAAAGTTAATTACTTAGTAGACACAGTTGGGAAGGGGATTGCACCTGGGGTGAATGTTGACTGACTAGGAGCCAGCAGCTATTTAAGTCCACAGCAGGGGGCTTTCCTTTGCCCCCTGAGGCAAGGCATGAAAAGATTCAGTGGGGACAGCAGGAGTGTCAAACCCAGCACTAGAACAGATAGCTGATAAGACCAGCTGACCGGGTGAAGGTAACAACGGTGACCAGCGAAGCAAGGAGGTGAGGGAGAGAGAAGAGACTTACCAGACGGATCCTCCTGTCAAGAGAAGATTCCACGGAGAAAGAATCCACTGGTACCTGCAAGAGAGAGAAAAGGAAGTGGGACTGGAGTCAAGCTGACTGACTCAGGGGAGTGGGCTGCACAGTGGTGGAGCGAGAAAGGAAGACCACGAGCTGTGAGAACAGCCAGGGTTCTCCACAACGTGTGGGGAATTCACTAATAAAGCAATTTTCTTTTATCCGACTTCTGGGGTGATTTACTACACCCTCTCTCATTGGGGAATTAACTTCTTATTCTTCCATCAATCCAAAGCGTGGCAGGCGAGCCCAAGGGAGAAAGATTTCATTATTCACTCCCACACTACTGATTAATTTTAGAGATTCCATGCTCAGCATGTTGTCTTTTATTAACCCCATTTTTAGGTGTCAAAGTTTCCCTATTTCTTGTATAATAGAGCTTACCTTAGTCTTGTGATTTCCACTAGCCAGCAGGTCATATTAAAGTTAGGGACTTGCGTTCTGATCATTGTGATATGTTTGGGTATGGGCACTATAAGGTAGCTAGAATGTGGCTTTCCAGCGCATGGGCTTCTCTGTAGAAAGCATCTTTCTGCATGCACTTACTGCATGATATATGCTCTTTACATGTATTACAGGGTAAGAAATTGCACACCACCTTTTATTACAGAGCAGCTGTCATGCTATAACTTCCTATACTTTACACTAATGCAAGGTTTGTACTTTTATTCATTCTAAGATTACAAGATGATTCTTTAAACAACTCAATAAATTTAGCTTACATTTAATTCTTAGTCTAGATGACCAGTAGCAGTTTACTATTTACCAAATTTATCACTTATGACCAAATGAGTCAGCAAACAGCTTTAAAAAACTGTTTCTTGAAGCTCTGCATTCTAATTGCAGTAGTTAAAACAATCACAAACAACTTGAGAACTATAATTTTACCACTGCTTGCTGAATCTTCCAAACTGAGTACTATTGATCTGCAAATGTAGATGATTTTCTTCTGCTGATGGCTGTTAACTGTATACGGTTGTATACTGCATTGCAAATGATGAGGCAGGCAAATATGTGATAAAGGATAGTGATGCATAGTACATTTCCCAAATTTAAGCTAAGCAGAATTCTAAACCAGGGGTGGGCAAAACGGTGGATCCAGCCAGCAGCTGGACTCCATTTCCCAGCAGCCCCTGCCCGCATTGCTATGGCCAGTTACCATGGACACCCATGGCAGGGTCATGACAGCACAGGGCCAGTGCTGGTAAGGCGTGTGGCTGGGTGGGGAGCTGCTCCAGGCCCAGAGGTGGAATATTGCAGTGCTGACAGCATGATCTGGAGCTGAGGCAGAGATGCAATCTGGTACCCACATGCCCCATATTCACCTTGCGGTCCACTGTAACCCCAAGATCCTTTTGTGGAGCTCTATGTCCAAGCCAATGATTTTCCATTTTATACTGGTGCATTTTATTGCTTCTTGATAAGTGTAATGTTTTGAATTTCATTCTATTTATAATGAACCCACTTTGTAGTAGTTAGACCACATTTCCTTAGCTTGAGAAGACAACAACAAAGCCTCACAAATGTCAAACTATAAAAAATACCTTACATGATTGCTCGCTAATTTTCTTATTATAACCTTGTTAAGATTCCCCATGTTATCTTATTTTACTAGACTTTTATCCATGCCATCTTGCTTTTTATATGTATGTACACTTTTGTGTACATTCTCCACTGAACCTAGCTTAAAGCCTCCTGACTAAGTTAGTGGGTTAATGTGTAAACATTTCCTCTCTCTCCTAGCTAAGTGGGATCCCATCTCTGCTTTTGTATATACATTTACTCTTTGACTTTTCTTGAGCCTGTCAAGAAAAGGCATTATTAGTGTACATTACCTGGTGATTTTTAATGTGTAGACACTTGTCCACTTGAAGCTAGACTGAAATCAGTAATCCATTCGACACTTGTCAAATAATAATGATAATGACAATTTTTGGATGTGGCAATCTAATATTCATTTGAAATAGTAACTTAAAAGTAAGAAGTTCTCCTTCAGCAGCCCACAGACAAATCCAGTTGCCCAGCCTGATATTTTTACTAAGTGAAACATTTTGGATCACATCACTTAAAGTTCTTTCAAATATAAATCTCAGCTTGGTAAACTGCCTATGTGAACTACATATACAAGAAATACCTTAGACATTATTAACATAAGATATTCTAGGAATAGCAGGTTCTTATTCTCCTTGCAGTATTTTAAATTAGACCCAAATTAACGTATGTACTAGTAACAATATGCAAAGTGAATTCTAGTCACTGAAATATGCAATATCTTTATAAAATACATCCTGCCTCTTTATTCTAGTGTTGCAGGACTTACTTTGTTTTTTAAGTTTTTGCTGAAACAATTGAGGAGTAAAAAATCCCTTAAGAGAATCTGGATTTCTAGAAATAATGAAAAAGAGCTTGCTGAACAGGTCTTTACCAAAACAAGATTGCTATGAGTAGTTGAGTACATAAAGATTCTGAAAAGCTCATCAATTGAAGCTGTTAAATCATTTTTAGTTACAGACAAATAGCCTTGGAAATATAAAAGACACATTAAACTAGTGTATAAAACAGTAGATTTAAATTGAGTGGATAAAATAATGCCTGTATTTAATTATCTATGCAAGATAGACAATTTAGTACTGGATCTTAATTTGAAGGGTGCCTTTGGAGTAATGTATCGTTTAAAAACAGATTTTTTAAACAATTAACATTTATACTTAATCACAGTCATTTCTTCATCTTTCTTCTCATTAAGATGAATATCCTGTTTACCGCAAATATGCAAATTCCAATTACCATATTATGAGATTTAAAACACATTCTTGTGGGTTTTGTAAATAAAACTAAAACCATGCTACAAAGGATCTCACACTCCTTTAATATTAAAGTTAGGAACTGAACTTCATTCCAAATTGTTATGAAAAACAAAGCTCTGTATAACAAAATACCACTAAACTAACAGTATAGTATATGAGAGTGAGATTTTATCTCCTACAGAGACATGTTTTAACTGTTGGTGGCATATCAGTCACATGTAGGTTTGCATGGAGTTTAAGTCTACATGGACCTAAACCTTCAGCTTTTTTCTTTATTCATAGGTGCTGGCTGTCCCACCAGCATTCTCCCTATGCCTCCAAGACCAGAACCAGTCATTATGTTTTGGTTGTCTTCAGTAACAAGGTAGTAGCCTGCATCATCTTGTAAACTCCTGGAATAGGTAATCCTTTAAATATTTCCTGGGTCTTTAATAAGTATTGCATGGATATGCTCATCATTATGTTTTTCATAAGTTCCCCATCAAGGGCTACTGACTTATTGAATATAAAAAAAAAGGAAATTCTAGGGGAGTACCAAATACCCACTCCACCCTGTAGAATGTTACTGGAGTGAAGAAAACACTTCTCCAACTACTGTCTAAGAGTTTTCTGACAGTAATAAGTGAAAGTGAGACCCTTCCCTTTCTGATGGCTCCTAGTAACTTCAGGGCATCTCTTTAGTTGTCTCAACAGAAAGCCAAGTGAGAGCAAGAGAGTTTTTTTCTCTCCACTCCTGCCAACTAGCAGTTCAAGTGCCCTGTGTTCCACCAGGAAAATGTTTCACTTAACAATCCATGGATAAGTCAAGAGGAAGATGGGCCCATTTTCTCCTTGATCATCCTGAAGATCTGAAAATGTAACAGGAAGCAGGTAGTGAAAGTTTTATTAGCCAGTGTCAGGAATTTTTCCTGAACTTTGCCAGGCTCCTGAAAATAAGCAGACCTCAAAGTCATCATGATTTGGGGGTTTCATAACAACTTAGTTGTTTCTTAGTTACAAATTGTACCTAAATAATTATAAAATTGGAATTATAATTGGAATTGTAAGAGAAATATCCAAACAGTCCAAATTTAAAATATAAATGTCAAACTACATATTTTATATCCTATTACTAAAAAGAAAAATCATTATTCTCTGCTCAAATTCTGTACTAGGAGAGATGACCTCTTTCTTGACTGACTTAATTATCTTTTTTCATTAGAATTTTAAAATTAGAGGATGAAAGGAATACAGTAGATTTAGCATATTTGGATTTTAATAACGCAATTGACATTATGTCTCAAATTATCTAACTTGAAAAAACAGTTCATTGGCTTGGAGCAATAATGTGATGAATTATGACCCAGAGCATCTCTTTTAATTACATATTCCAATAAGTATCAAAATGTTATTTATGTGCTTGACTTCTGCTTGTGTGTTACATTCACACAATTTCAATTCACTCTGCTACAAAGGGAACCAAAGCCATAAATAGAACCAAGCAATTATTTTAAGGAGAATTCATGGACCATCATTAAAAAAAAGAACAATACTTTTGCTTCTTCTTACAGTTCGCATGCATTTTAGTGCTTGTGAAAGTTGTTCACAAGAAATCAACTGCACTGAAATTAGAGGTCTTTTATCTATATGAAAATATGACACAGCTGTGCAAAATCCTACATATTTACCCAAAGTACCTAATCCGTTCTATGAAAGGGTCAGCTTTCTACGTTGAATCAGGAAAATAGCTCAATCACCAGCTTCAGGAATCCTAGCAGTTATAGTGAATCCATCTAATCTCTGGTTTCAGTTAAGCTCACCAACAAAACAAGTTGCTTGATGATTTTCAGATGTGGACAGTTACCCACCAAAACTTAGCTGCCACAAACAGGTCCTTTCAAAAGACACCATTCAACTTGCAAATCATGATGACTTTTGGATCCTAGAAACCTGGGATGTATTTGAATCAGTGACCTAAATTAAAAAAAAACAGGTAAAGTTAAAAGCCAGTGATTAGGATTTTTTATGATCTAACTGCCCCAGCAATACAGCTGCAAGCATGGGGGCATCTCATTAATAGGCTGTACTTGAAGCTTCTGCCAGCTGAGATAAGAGTTTTACAAACCAGAATACTTAATACTTGGAGCCTTGATTGAACAATGTAGTAATAGATTTCCTTCTAAAATGGGAGTGCCTCTTTTCTCCTTAAAACAGACTATTTTAGAAAGTGAGAAAAGAAAAAGAGCAACAAGCTGTACTGTCAGTTATAACCAGGGTCACCAAAGGACCTTAATTTCTTAATTAGAAGAATGAGAGTTGGCTCAGTTATGTTTCTGTAACTTACCAGGAACAGCCATCCAATATAACTTGCAATGAACCCTAGGGATAGGTGGAAAATAAAAATGCATGTAGAGTCAGGTTGTTGTTTTTGCACAACAAACTATGCATGAGCTTGCAATGTGGTAAGGCAATAAGAATGGGCAATACAATCTGAGTAGTACTCATGCAGGTATTTTGTCATGGAGTAGGGATGAAGTACCCATTTTTTTTCCAAACAGCTGTAGCACAACCTCCACGTGGGACCTCCATATTTCATGGATCCTTTATGTTAAAGTTTCATGTGACAGATACTCACTTAAGCTATTTCTCATCTTGATTAAAAAATTAGCTGCCTCTTCATGTAACATATACTTTGGTGGATCAGTAATATCTAAGGAAGGGATGGGGATATTCACTAGCCACAAGAAACCATTGAGTTTTTGGAAAAAAATACTGCTGGTTGCTGTACTCACTTTGAGGATGGACACAGGTACATTTGAAGCCTTCTGAAAAAGGGAATGTTTCAAAAGCTGTAACCTTCTAATTGTTATGTCTGGATAAACTAATGTTGAAGCTGGAGCAGTTGGCTCCTATAAATTTTATAGCTTCGAGCGGTTGAACTTACCTGCTCATTCATTAGAAGAGAAACACCCATCTTCTGAAATGATCTACTAGATAGTCTGAAAGAAGAATACAGTTAATTTCCTGGTCTTCCACACAGGTTTTTATACCTCAAAGAGAAACCATTCAACTCTTAGTCTGGATTTACATTCTAAGAAATATAGTAACAAACTAGTTGTTGGTCAGGAAAATATAACCAAAATAAATAGAACTGAAAAAGGAAATAAGCTTGGATGAATTATTAAGAGAGCTAAAACCCAACCATTATGGTAAAGAGACTGAAAGAAGGCTTAGCATCACAGTATGAAAGAAAAAATGTGCAGAGGATAATTAAACTATAAATCAAAGAAAAGGAGTTAAATAACAAATAATATTATGTACAAGACAATTGAAATGTAAGAAGCAGAAAATAATTATGAAGGAGAAAGGCAAACATTCTTATTTCATCCCATCCTCCCTCTACTCTTTTTCCTGCATGTTATTTATCTAGTTTGTTATTTTCAGGAGATATGAATTAGCTCATAATATGTGAGACAACTATGAAATGCTAAAGGAATAATGAACACCCTGCCATCTTCCAAGTCATAATTCCAGAATTTTACATAAACAAAGCAGTTTAGGTGTCTGTATCAAGAGGTAGGACGACCATTTTCTTGTGGGAAGATCATTTTCCTTCCACGTGGGAATGAATGACACAGCCAGGGGCAACCCAGACAGCATCATGAGAGACTATAAGGCTCTAGGGGCAAAGCTCAAGGAGAAAGGGGCACAGGTGTTTTTTTCTTCTATCCTTCTAGTGAGAAGACATGGACGGCACCACAAGACATGCATCGGTGAGGTCAACTGGCAGCTTCGGATCTGGTGTTACCAGGCGGGCCTTGGGTTCTTGGACTATGGCCCGCATTTCTGCACAGAGGACATGCTCGGGCAGGATGGGCTTCATCTCTCCCCAAAAGGTAAGGGTTCTTTTTCTTCCACGCTAGAAGAAAGCTTTTAAGCTTCCAGCGAGCTTTAAACTAGGTTCACCAGGGGACAAGGATGCAGAGGAACATGAGGACACTTCATCAAGCCAGGTAGTACCTAGGTAAGGGCCAGGGGCCAGGACAGGCCTAGGAACAAGGGGCAGCACAGGCACCTATAGGAGGCCTCAAATGCCTCTACACAAATGCTCAAAGCATGGGGGAAAGCAGGAGGAACTCACCCTCCTGCTAGCTAGCAAAAATCCAGACCTAGTGGGGATCACGGAAACCTGGTGGGATTTCTACCCACAACTGAGCAGTGAACATCGAGGGATACAAGCCATAGAGGCGAGACAGAGCAGGGAAAAGGGGGTGTAGCACCATATAAAGTCAAAGATATAAATGTCCTCAATGATCAGGATGGGGTCAGAGGAGGGGCAAAATGAGGCACTCTGGGTAAGAATGCAAGGGGGGCATGGGAAAAAGAAGTTGATAGTGGGTATCTACTACAGACCACCTCACCAGGGAGACCTGGAATTCTCAGATGAAGTCACGGAGGCAGTAAAGTCAAGGAATGTGGTTGTCATGGGTGACCTAAACTACCCAGACATCTGCTGGGAGGAGCAGTCAGCCAGATCCGACTGCTCACATAGGTTCCTAGCCTGGATACAGGACCTCCACCTAACCCAGGAGGTGCATAGTCCCACCAAGGGAAATGCCTTGCTGGAGTTGGTCCTTGCCACAGGTGATGACCGGGTGAGGAGTCTGCAGGTACTCGGCCACCTGGGTGACAGTGATCATCGCCCACTGGAATTTACTATCCAGTGCAGGTGGTGAAAGCAAGCAGCAACGAAGAGGTCCTCAACTTCAGGAGGGCCGACTTCTGTAAGCTAAGAAAGGTTAGTAGCGGAGGCATTAGGGTCTTGGAGCTTCAAAGAGATAGGAGTCCAAGACAGATAGTTGTTCCTCAAGGAGACAATCCTCTGAGCTCAAAGGGAATCAGTCCCAATGTGCACCAAGGGGGGCAGGAGTGCTAAGAAGCCCACATGGCTTGGCAAAGGCATCCAGGGATGCCTGAGGGCAAAAAAGGAGGTGTACAAACAGTGGAAGCAAGGGGCTACCACCAAGGAGGATTATACTTCCATTGCTCAGGACTGTAGGTATGCTGTTAGGAAGGCCAAGGCAGAGATGGAGCTACAGCTAGTGACCAGAATTAAGGATCATAAAAAGTACATTTTCAAATACATAGGAAGTAAGAAGGCGGCACCAGGTAACATGTGGTCCCTACAAGATAGGCTTGGCAATCTGGTGATTGCAGCAAATGAAAAAGCTGACCTCTTCAACAAATTCTTTGCCTCCATACTCCTGAACAGGGACTGGGACTTCCTCCCCCACTAGAATTGAGGACGGACCCAGGGGAAGCACTGCCATAACTAGTGTCAGGGATGACCTAGTTAGGGAACTTTTGGAGGAGTTGGACATGTTTAAATCAGTAGATCCAGATGCCCTTTACCCAAGGATGCTGAGGGAATTGACAGGGGTCATAGCGGGGCCCCTGGCACAGCTCTATGAGTGCTCAGGGGGCACTGGCAGGTACAAGAGGATTGGAAAAGGGCCAATGTGGTCCCCATTTACAAGAACAAGAGAAAGGGGGACCCCGGCAGTTATAGGCTAGTCAGATTTACGTCGGTCCTTGGGAAGACCTTTGAGAAAATTATCAAGGAGCACATCTGCAAGGGCCCAGCAAGGGAGGTAATGCTCAGGGGCACCCAACATGGGTTCAATGAGGGCAGGTCCTGCCTGACTAACCTGGTTTCTTTTTATGATCAGGTCACAAAGTCCCTGGACAAGGGTGTCGGGGTAGATGTCATTTTCCTGGACTTTAAGAAGGCCTTTGACACTGTTTCCCACCACATTTTCTTTAAAAAACTAGTTGACTGTGGCATTGATGCCTACAGTCAGTGGCAAATTGGCTAGATGGCCACATCCAGAGAGTGGTGGTGGACAGGTTGTTTTTGACCTGGAGGGATGTGGGCAGTGGAGTTCCCCAGAGCTCGGTCCTGGGGCCTGTATTGTTCAACATCTTTATTAGTGATCTAGATGTGGGTGTGGAATGCATACTGTCCAAATTCACTGATGACACCAAGTTGTGTGGCGAGGTGGGCATGGTGGAGGGGAGGGACAGAATCCAGCTAGATCTAGACAAATTACAGAGGTGAGCAGATGAAAATAGGATGGAATTCAACACAAATGAATCTAGGGAGAAGGAACCAGCAACACACCTATAGGCTGGGGTATACCCTTCTTGTCAACACGATGACAGAAAGGGATCTTGGAGTCAGGATGAACATGAGCTACCAATGTGAGGAAGCAGTCAGTAAGGTTAACTGCACCTTGTCGTGCATCTACAGATGCATCACCATTAGGTCCAGGGAGGTGATCCTTCCCCACTATGCGACATAGGTCAGGCCATAGTTGGAGTACTGTGTCCAGTTCTGAGTGCTACACTTCAAGTGGGATGTGGCTAGCATTGAGAGGGTCCAGAGGAGGGCCACTCACATGGTCAAGGGGCAGTGGGGCAGGCCTTTCAAAGAGAGGTTAAAGGGCCTGAACCTATTTAGCCTCCACAAGAGAAGGCTGAGAGGGGATCTGGTGGCCATTTACAAACTCACCAAGGGGGACCAGCAGGAATTGGGGGAGACCCTGTTTCCCTGGGCACCACCCAGGGTTACTAGGAATAGTGGCCACAAATTGTTAGAGAGAAGGTTCAGGCTGGACATCAGGAGACATTACTTTATAGTTCAGACTGCCAGGCTCTGAAATGGTCTCCCAAGTGTGGTGTTTCTCTCGCCTACCTTGGGGGTCTTCAAGAGGAGGCTGGATAGATATTTGGCTGGGGTGATACGACCTTGGCACCCATTCCTGCCTGGGGTGCTTGTGTAGATAGATACATGGTGTAGCAGGTGACACCTGAGTGGGTGCCTGGTGCAGCAGGGAAAGGAAGGGGACATCTATGGGGTGAGGCTTGCTCTGCTGTGGGCCACGCATCCTGCAGTCTCCGTGGCATGTGTCCCCAGCTGCTTGGAAGTTGGATAGCCCAGAATTATATAAAAAACACGGGATGTTGAATTAAATAAAATAGTGATCAAGTTAACATGTGAAGGAACAATAAAGAAATACTCACCAATCTGTGTGAAAAACAACCCCAAATCTGAACAGCACTAAAGCTTTACTAAGCCAATAGGGCCTATGCATATGTATAAAGTACAAAAGCACATAACCTTTCAAATTTGCACTTTGAATGAAACATGGTATAAAACTGTCAACACAGCACACAAATCAGAATGATTTTTTCAAGGGAATATAAGTGACATTCTTGTCTGTTTTCTGCAAATAATGTCATAAAGATGTATTTTCAAACTGTTTCTCTAATGACTTGCTACCCTAAAACTGCAATAAAAAATCATGATTTGTCAGTCATTTTTACCAAAATATGGAGCCAAAAAGAATATGTATACCACAGAGTCATATAAATGTATGATGACAAATCCTCAGTCATGTCAAACACAGCATAAACTTTGAGGCTACTCCCTTATTTGAAATATAAAATAAATTAGTTTATGCGTCAGTATTAACACACTGATATGTAAAGCTTATCAAACCTTTCCATCTTGATCTCTTAGAAGAAATGGATGAGTAAATGCAGCTGATTTGAAATTGTGGAGAGTTCACACTAATCCCATTGAGTCTGTAAACTGCAGTTGAATAACATAGATAACAACTAACCTGATTATTCCTCATTTTGTACTTTCAGTAGTGACCCCAAGTCCCACATGCCATGTCTTGTTGAAAAATGTATTTTTTTTCAGGAGGATGTAACGTAAACACCGAATAATAAAATATCAATCTAATTTATCAAGGTTTTGAACTTTGCTCGCAACACAGGGATCTTTATTTATTTATTTTTCTTTTAAAAATACCCAAACTCACATGGTGTTCTTTAAGCTAAAATTATTAGTTATCTAATTTTTATATTTTTAGGTCTCAGTATCTTCTTAGCTGGCTGGATTAATAGAAACCAAATTCTGTTTATTTATTTAGCAACAGCTTGATGTTTTCTCCAGTAAAGGTAAGTACTATGTCTTTTATATGATTTTAATATTAAACGTAAACTTAAACAGCATAAAATACGAATAGGGTTTTCTTTTCTTTTTTTCATTTTTTTGCTTTTTTCTTTTCTTTTTATAGGAACTTCTCAAAGAGAGCAGGTTGACTTCACCTTTAACTACTTTAAAGATAGCTGGGCTTGCTGTATCTTACAACTTTCTTCTTTTTATTTTTTTATTTATTTATATTTTCAAAAAGTCAAGAAAATTTTACTTATTATCATTGTTCTCTGCCAATTCCTCCTGTTTGCTCCTCTGCTCCTCAGTGCTGAACAGTCCCCAGGACCACGCTCTGGAAAAATTCTCCCTCCCTTTTTTTTTTTTTCTTTATTCTGCTTCCTCCAAGCACACACTGTATCCTGTTCTCTTCAGCTCACCCCTTGATGCTGCCTCTCCACCACTGACAGCTGACTCCTCCTCCTGATCGGCTCCCCCCACCACGTGCTCACTCCACCCCGCATCTGGGTCTCCCCTTCCTTCGCTCCGCTTTCAGCAACATTCCAGCTGCAACAAGCAGCTGATCCGGAAGCGCGGCTTCCTTCCATCCTCTCCCCATCTCTGCTGGCAATCCCATTGCTCCAACGCCGAATCTCTCTCTTCATAGCAGGGATCAATAAAGTGCCAGTGTATTATAGCTTTATGATAAAGTGGTAGCATTAATCCTTTTTTATACTTTGCGGGGATTGGGACGCGGAGTTTTTCTAACCAACTACTCTTCCCACTAAATTCAGGGCAGTTATAGTTCAATTGTTTTATTAACCAGGATTAGGTATTATAAAGAAGACACAAAGAGCCAATCAGGAAAGGTCCTACAAGGACAGATTAAGGCACCTGGATATCTTCAGCCTCTGTAAGAGAAGGCTGAGAGAGGATCTGGTGGCCATCTACAAATTCATTGGGGTGGGGGAGGGGGGAGCAAGGTATAGGAGATACCTTGTTTACCAAGGCGTGCCTTGGAGTAACTAGAAACAACAGATACAAACTGACAGACAGCAGATTTAGACTAGGAAGTTCTTTACAGTAAGGGTTACCACAGGCTGGAATGGGCTTCCAAAGGAAGTGGTGCTCTCCCCTACCTTGGAGATCTGTAATAGGAGACTCGACAAACACCTGGCTGGGGTCATCTGACAGCAGTCTTTCCTGCCCAGGGCATGGGGTTGGACTTGATGATCCACTGAGACCCCTTCTGACCCTAAAAATGTATGAAATCTAGATATATTTACAATTTAAATCAATTTGGAAGCCCACCAGTGTCTCCATCATCATAAAATTAATTCTAAATATCTATATACGCTTTTGCATTTTCATTGGGTTTTTTTAATCTTAGAAAAAAAATCAGAGATGCCCCTCCCCACTTTGCTCACCAGGATGTGGGGCACTGAGCAACATTGGAATGTACTGTGCCCTGCCCCTGCCTATGTCCTTGCCCCTCACTCCCAACCCACAGCCCCACCAGTGACCCTCACTTCTGACCCACAGCCCCTGCCTGGCTCCCACTAGCTCCCTCCCAGCAGCAGCTCCATCCCAGCACCAGGACATGGGTCCACCTGCAACTGTCCCACCTGATGCTTTGTGGCTCTGAGCAGTGCCAGCCCTTGCTGTTCTGCTCCCTGTACCTGTGCCCAGGCCCCAGTGATTCCCACATCATTCCCAGGAAGCCCTCAACTGGGACTCAAGGACTGGGGTGGGCAAACTGGGGCTCCCTACTGGGGTCTCTGGCATGCCAGATGAAGGAGCTCCAGGCCGCAGTCCAGAGACTATGGGCCATCAGGGACTGTGAGCAGGAGATCAACTCCTACTGCCAGGCCCTTCTCCCCCAGGAGGTGGAGAGTAGATCACAGTCTCCCTCCAGGACAAGGGAGGACTCAGGAACCTCCCCTTCTGTCCAGCCACAGGGTTGGACCAAAGTGGTCAAGGGCCCCAAAGCCCACCGCACCAAGACCCCTGCCCCACTGGAGCTTTGCAACAGGTACAAACCACTTGCAGCCTCAACAGAGCCTGCTGAGATGTCAGCTCCTGCAGGCAATACAGGCTCTACTGTACCCACCACCCCTTCTATCCCCAAGACAAAATGCAAAGTGTTTGTTGTGGGAGACTCCATCCTGAGGGGGACTGAGGGGGTAATCTGCCACCCCAACCCCTTAGCCCGGGAAGTTTGCTGCTTCCTGGGAGCCTGCATCCAAGACATTGCGGAGAAGATCCCTAAACTCCTCCAGCCCACTGACCACTATTCCATGCTCCTCATCCATGTGGGCACCAATGACATGGCTTGGAGCACTCCCAGTTGGGTCATGAAGCACTACAGGAATTTGGGAGCAGGGCATAAGGGTCTGGGGGTGCAGGTGGTGTTTTCTTCAATCCTCCCTGTCTCGGGCTATGGGCTGAGGAGGGAAAGGAGGATCCAGGTAGTCAACCAAGACTGCAGCGCTGGTGTCATCAGGAAGGATTTGGCTTCCATGACCACCGTCCAGTCTTTGGTGAGAGAGGCAGCAAGCTGCAGGGAAGGGATGGCCTCAATCTGTCTCCCTTGGGGAGGAAGCTCTTCTCAGCCAGATTGGCTGACCTGCTCCACCGGGCTTTAAACTAAGCCAGCCGGGGGACAGGAGAACTACCGCCACTGCTGGCCCACAGAGCAACCCTTGAAAAGCCAGCAGACCAAGGCATTTACAGGGAGAGGAGTTCAGGATGAGTGGTTGTTCCTCAAGGGAACAATCCTGGATGCACAAGCAAAGTCCGTCCCATCTCGGAGGAAAGGCAGCAAAAGAGCACAGCAGGCCCCTTGGCTCTCCAGGGAACTGGCAGACCTCCCACATCTTAAATGGAAGACCGAAAAAGGATGGAGGACTGGAACCACCACCAAGGAGGAATACTCTGCTCTGGTCTGGACCTGCAGAGAGAAAGCCAGGAAAGCCAAGGCTATGATGGAACTCTAGCTAGCTACAGATATCAAGGATAACAACAAGTCCTTTTTTAGATACGTGGGGAGCTGGAGGAAAAGCAAGGGCAATGTTGGACCCCTGCTAAACCAGATGGGACAACTGACAACTGAAGCCCATGAAAAAGCAAACTTGCTAAATGGGTACTTTGTGTCAGTCTTTCATCAGTCCCATGGGACGCCCCTGCCCACTGTGGGTCGGGGGACCCAGGTGAGGGAGATTCTTTACCCTCCATTGAAGCTGACCTAGTGAAGGAACACCTTGACAGGCTGGATACCTTCAAGTCAGCCAGCCCTGATGGTTTCCACCCAAGGGTAGTCAAGAAGCTGGCAAGCACCATAGCTCAGCCCTTGGCACAGATCTCTGAGAACTCCTGGTGCTCTGCTGAAGTACCTGAAGATTGGAAGAAGGCCAATGTCATGCCAATCTTCAAGAAAGGAGGAAAGTAGATTTGGCAAACTACCAGCCCATCAGCCTGACCTCTATCCTGAGCAAGGTCTTGGAAAATATTATCAAAGAGGCCATCCTTAACAGACTAGCTGATGACAATATCCTGAGGGATACTCAGCATGGGTTTGTTGCGGGTAGGTGTTGCTTGACCAATCTCATTTCCTTTTATGACCAGGTGACCTATCACCTGGACAAGGGGGAAGAGATTGATGTCATATATCTAGACTTTAAAAAAGCCGTCGATCGGGTATCCCATGATCACCTCTTGGCAAAACTGGCTAACTGCAGCCTCAACCTCACCACGATCCACTGGCTGGGGAACTGGCTCTACGGAAGCCAATTGTCTTGGTGTGTGGTCACCAGTGGGGTCCCTCAAGGCTCTGTCCTAGGGCCTATACTGTTTAACATCTTCATCAATGATGTGGACATTGGCATTAGAAGCAGACCGGCCAAGTTTGCTGATGACACCAAACTCTGGGGTAAAGCATCCACACCTGAGGACAGGAGAGTGATCCAGGCAGATCTTGACAGTCTCATGAAATGGGCAGATGAGAACCTGATGGTATTCAACACTGAAAAATGCAAGGTTCTCCACCTGGGGAGGAAAAATCTACAGCATGCATATAGGCTTGGCAGTGCTACACTGGTTAGCACTACAGATGAGAGGGACTTGGGGGTCATGGCTGACCACAAGATGAACTCGAGCCTTCAATGTGATGCTGCGGCTAGTAAAGTGAGAAAAACACTGGCTCAAATCCATAGATGCTTCTCAAGCAAATCCCAGGACGTCATTCTCCCCCTGTACTCAGCCTTGGTGAGGCCACAGCTGGAGTACTGTGTCCAGTTTTGAGGTCCACAATTCAAAAAGGATGTGGAGAAGCTTGAGAGAGTCCAGAGGAGAGCCACGTGCATGATCAGAGATCAGGAAAACAGACCTTATGATGAGAGGCTGAGAGCTATAGGACTCTTCAGCCTAGAAAAGCACAGGCTTAGGGGTGATCTGGTGGCCACCTATAAGTTTATCAGGGGTGCTCATCAGGATCTGGGGGAATGTCTGTTCACCAGAGCACCCCATGGGATAACAAGATCAAAGGGTCACAAACCCCACCTCAACTGTTTCAGGCTGTACATAAGGAAGAACTTCTCTACCGTCTGAACCCCCAAGGTTTGGAATAGACTGCCACCAGAGGTGGTTCAAGCACCCACTTTGAATACCTTCATGACACATTTGGATGTTTATCCTATGATCCCTGCTGACTTCCTGCCCATGGGGCAGCAGGCTGGACTTGATGATCCTCCAGGGTGTCTTCCAACCCAAATGTCTATGAAATCTATGAAACCCCTTCCCTTCCAGGCCAGATTTCCCCTGCAGAGGCTGCTCTAGTGGGGCAAGGGGAGCTCTAAACCCAGCTCTGTAGGCCTCTCCTACCCAAAGAACTCCCCCATCTCTCACTCTCTCACCACTGCTGCCACTTACACCCCTCTCCCCAAGCCATCACACCACCCAAGTGGTTCCTGATACCAGGAGCCCTCCCAGGCTGGTTCTGCATGTCCTAGCACTGGTGTGGGCATGGACCAGGGCTGCAGTGCAACAGTTGCCCCTCTAGCTGCAGCTCTCACCAGGATGTCCTGTCCTTTCTAGAAGCTGGGTATACAAGGTGTGAGATTTGCAAGGGGGATGTGGAGTTCATGCAGGAGGTTGGGGAGCTTGTGGGTGGGTATAAGGATATGTGGGGCTTGTGTATGGGTTTGGGGGTGTGGGTTTTGTGGGTATGAGTTTTGTGGGTGTGGGGTTTATGGGTGGATTGTGGGGGACTGTGTAGGAGGAGTAGGTCCCCCACCAATCTCCCACCCATTCCCATAGTGGACAACCCCTGCCATCCCCGGCAGCAACAACCAGCAGCGGGCCATCAGGGCACTTGTGGCCAGCTGCTGGCAGAGCTCTCCAGCAGTGTGCAATGCCACCTGAGACCCAGGGGCTCTGTGTGGTGCATGGAGCTAGCCTGGTCTGCTGGCACATGCCTTCAGGCAGGCCCAGGCCAGCTCTTGCTGGCACTGGGCCACATCTCCTGGCACTGAAGGCAGGAGCTGCACACCATTGGGTTGCGCCAGCTCCTGCCTCTATGTGCCCTGTGTGCCATCAGACCAGGCCAGCTCCTTGAAGGCAGGAAGTGGCCCAGCCCAATGGCACACCACTCCTGCCTGCACTGCTGAGAGCCCTGGGTGATGGCAGGAGCCAGCCCAGTGATGCTTGAAAGCATGCACCAGTGAATCAGGCCAGCTCCATTTGCCACATGGAGCCCCTAGGTCTCAAGCAACACCACCCACTGCTGGTGGCCTCTGCCAGCAACAGGCCATGAGCGCCCTGACAGCCCACTATCCTCACCCCCACACAGTTCCCCCATCCCTATGTCCCTGCTTACCAGGGATAGAGCCTGTGTCCCAGCCACCACTGCCAGTCTTGCCCTGCTTCTATTTCCTGCAGCACATTGAGGCAGCATGCTAGAGCAGCAGGGGCACACAGCAGGCATAGAGATGCTCTGGCCAGGTGCTAGAGTATCTCTCTGGAAGACCTAGCCTCCAGCTGCTTCAGGACATGCTTCAGGAGTGTACCCTGCCCTGTGCCACTTTTTTCCAGCCTGTTGTTTTTATACCAGGATTTCCCAGTATCACATTTAGAGTCCGTGCTGCACATATGAAATGCAGGGAACATTTTTTCATTCCTAGCATGCCTCCTGCGGTATCTCAAACTGCTCTGAGATACCACAACAGGCACAAGCTCGCTTATCTGGACACAGCCTTAGAGTCCAATCCAAGCAACAGCTATATCACATTAAGGCAGACAGTTAAAAGATCCCATTTGGAGTGCGGCTTTCTGACCAGATCTGTGCAGTACAACAAGGCCTGGAACATCTGCAATGCTTTGTGCTTTTAGCCCTGTCCTGACAAATTTGTCTTATGCCAGAACTCCAAACCCAGCATTCCTCCTATGGCAAGAGTCTCTAGGCAGTTCTCAGGGGGCAGATTTCTAGCTGTCTTCTTCAGTACATGTTCTGAAACAATTCTCACCACAGCCAAGCCAGCTACAGGACATGAAGGACCTTCCTTTATGCCACTCTAACCCTTTTACATGACATAAAGTATTCAAAGCAGGGATGAATGTCTTATATATAAACTCTCCTTCTGAATCTTTAGAAGTGTGCTCAGTATCTGTATGCTGGGCCATTTTCAACCAAACAATTAAATTTGACATTTGGTGCTTGTTGAATTACTATATAGCTCAAACCTTTCTTCTTCTGATAGCACTGATTCCTGTATACCCAGGGACCTAGTGAGGCTACAATCCTGCTAATATTTGGTGGCATCCTATGATGATATCAACTACTTAGAACTATTTAGTCCCTCCCATTTTGTCCCTACTGCTTCTGATGCTGATAATATAATATGAAAAAAAAACTTATAGCGTGACAAAGTCACTTCCATGCTAGTTTAAAATATTTAGGATCAACATCCCCCCATATCGTTGCAATGTTTATAGCCTTTAAAGTAGAATACTATGATGCTTCTTTTTATATAACGGTGATAATTCACTACAGTTACCAAGCAGTCTCACTAAGTGGAATGACATTAAAACAAAGCTTTGAAAAAAATGTTATCTAGCTAAGTTTTCAGCTGTCTGTGTTCTGAATGTCAGGTCAAACATATCTGTGTTGATTGTGCAGTAAATGATAAAGAATGCATCTCTCAGTTATGATAAAAAATAGATTGATTTCTCTCTCTGAATGTCTCTTAAATTCTCATTAAAAATTCTGCCACAAGCCAGAAGCTTCATGAGCAACATGAAGCTACAGAAATTCATTTTGCTATAAATGATCATGACTAGCCAAAGAAATGAAGATCTCATCTGCATTTTACCCTTTTTAACCTGCCTTCACATGTTTTTGAAAGGAGGAGCATGTAATAAAAAAGTCTAGAACATATATAGAAATTGGAGCCAACAGAATTTTTTTCAGCATTTCCTCCTGGACTTGACAACAAAGGGCTTCAGATATAAGAGCCATGTAGCAAACACAGGTGAAGCTGATAGATGTTTCGTTTATCTTCTTTTATATGCAGTCCAGTATACATTGTTGATATGCAGTAACCATTTTCAACCATTTGTAGTATGAAAAGAGATAATACCTGTTTCCTCTTTGTATCCATTTCATATTACCACACTATTATTGCACTATATAATGAAGATTTAAATTAGCCTTTTAGACCTCAACTCTTTCCAGAGCATGTTAGGCTCCGCAAGCAGTAAATGAAAATTAAACATAAATAAATTGATAACATTGTATTTAAGGGTGAATAAAAGAAATTGTAGTCTTGTTAGTTTCAAATTAACAGGAAAGCACTGCTGCTAATCCCTATCTACAAGGTTAATGTAAATATTTGCTGCTTCCATTTTCCATGCTTAAAAGGCATTTACTAACTATTTTGGATTCAGTTTACAATTTATTCCTGGGACTCATTCTCCAATATACCCAACACAAATGTCACGTTTTGAGGTACCTATAGTAGAAAACCTAAAACTGAAGTGAAAAGTTCATATCTTTTCTTTTACTAGCTCACATATATCCATGGCATATTCCTTTAGAAAATTAGAAGAAAACCAACATGGAAAAGATCATTTTGACTTCTTCTACTAACAAGTATATTTTTAAAGCTTCTAATGAAATAGAAGGTGACTGTATACAGGCAAACAAGTATAAGGAAGAAACCAGCCAAATACAACTAATGCTTACTCAAGGAACCTGAGCTCAAGAAGCCTGAAACCCTCAGACAAGGTTGTGCTACCAAACATATTGTTTCCTCAGCAGAGGAAAATGTTTAGTCTGATAACTATCAGTGGCTTTAACATCCATAAAAATGGTGAGTTCTTCAAACTATCTCAGAATGTTTTGGTCAGCATCAGACTTTGGAATTGTCCCAAACGGTGATTGCAAAATTATCAGCACTGATGCAGAAAAGGCTATCAATAAATATTGCTTATCTTCTTAAAGTAGATGCCCATACTAATTCAAGACAGTCCAGGATTATTTTGCAGCCTATCAACAAGGATCAGGGCAAGGACCAGGGAAAATACTGCCTTCTCTGTAAAACCAAATTTATTACATCCAACTGTTTTTGTATAGATTCTAAATTACAATTTTTATAACTTCTATCTTGTTTTAACTTCCTACCCTCTACATAAACTAGGTTATTGTAATTTTATTTTTGTATAAAATATTTAATAGGAATCTGTAGTTGAATGTTGTAAGTATACTAGAAATGGTAGGTCATAAATCCAAAGACCTTTTTTATGAAACAGTAATAAATCAAAGGGTCTTATAAAAGATCAGAGCACAAATGTTTTTTAAAATATTCCTTGGTACAAACGTGATCTTATCTGCATGGGGAAGAGGAGGAGGACCTATAAGATATGTGTTTTAGGAAATTCTTAACTTCAAAAGAATGTAGAGGCTCTCTGGTAAGGTGAAGGAATGCCATAAGAAATGATGAAAAAAGTCATGAGAATAGCAACAATTTGTAAAAAACTGGACCATC
>NW_017728950.1:42696675-42728632 GCF_001723895.1 Crocodylus porosus
ATACACAGTGGGGGGTGGAAAATAAAGCTTTAAACCCTTAGCAAATTTCCACTGAAAATAACTTATTTTCTAAGCACACTAAAGCCAGTTAATCTTTTGGAAATATTTGTAGAAAGCGTTGTTTACTCCTAACTCCTGTTTCCTTTCCGTTATTTAAAAACAGCTTGTTCCTGAACTACAAAGTTCTCTTGAGATGTAGATTTGCAAACAGAGCATGTGCACAAGCCTTGATATAACAGCTATCTGAGTTCCTTTTTATGTGAATAGTGAGGCAGTTTATGTACAAACCTTTATGGACAAAAGGGTTTTGGAGGCCACATCTGGTCACTATATAGCTAGGAGGGAATGACCTGGCCACCACCTCAGGCACTGAATTGAAGGGTCCCACAAAAACAGCAGCAGATGCTGCTGGCAACAAAGCCACAGACACTGCATGCTGCCATGCACTTGGCACCTTGTTACAGTGCTTAAGAATCCATTTAAACCTAAAATGTGTTATCTTATAAGGGCTAAGCTACTTACAAAATTCAGAAAGACAGCAGCCAACACTTTCCAAAGAGTGTTAAGAGAATACAATATCTTCATAATGGCTAGCTAACCTTCAACACTTCCTTCAAGTTTTTTAAAAAACGAATTTCAAAGGACTGAAAAACTTTTATGAAGTAAAGGTGTTAGAATTTATTTGAAACAGAACTGCAGTTCCTACTTAGCTCATGAAACTCAAGGGATCTCAGAAAATAAAGAAAAGCAAAGAGAGGAAAAGAATCAAAACTCTATATTCAAGATGCTTTGAGAATTTCCTGCCACAAGGACAAAAGCAGTGCAACTATCAAGTTGACAAAAAATTATAATAGCACTGCATATGTATGAACAAATTGCCTACTCATGAACTGAAACTGCTAAGAATTCATCCCAGGAAGGAGATGAGCCAAAAGGATAACTGTTTGTTTCAGTCCAATCAATCCTTCTGTCAAGGCTACCAAGGTCCCTAGCCGGGCACCCAGAACATGAAGAACACAATAAGCCTGAAACGAGGGTTACCATATTTCCAGTATCAAAAAAAAGGACACCTGTGAGGGGGGAAAGGGAAGAGGGGGGAGGGGAATATGATTGGGGGGAGGGCTGTGATATGACCATGCCCTGCCTCTGCCCCTGACTTCTGAGCCCCTGCCCCTAGCCCTCCCTCATTCCCACCCCACAGCCTCCTGCCCTCAAGCCCTGTCGGTACCCCTCACTCTGGACCCACAGCTCCCTGTCCCCCAGTCCTGCTGGTGTCCCTCACTCTTGACCCTTACATCTAGATCGGGGAGGGGGGGACAAAATACAGCCCATGGGTCAGATCTGACCTACCAAGAGATTTTATCTGGCCTTGGCATTCAGCAGGTCCCAGAGCCCTACCCAGCCCAGGCGCAGGAAGCAGCCTGGGCCAGAGCACATGCAGCCAGTCCTGCCACCCTCAGGTGCACAGCAGGGCTGGAGTGGCACTGTGGCCAAACTCAGCTTTCCAGCAGGCCCAGTGGTGGCAGTGCCTTTCCTGCTGCCACTGCCAGTGTTGCCACAGCTAACAGACCAAACCCCACTGCCCGAGTACCTCAGCCCCTCTGCTTTGTACCCACCTCTGGGGGTGCCACCCAGAGCGGGTGGGTAGGCAGGGTCTCCATGAAGACCATGGGAGGATAGGGAATAGCATCTAGAAGTGGCATGGGTGGGTGGGGTTGAGGCCAGGGCTTGGGCCAGAGCCGCAAGCTGCTGTTGCCTGCATGTTCCTGTGATGGGTGCCGGTGGTCGACAGTCTGAGGAGCAGATCACAGCTCTGCCCCAGGCCCTGGGCCTGCACTGTCAACACCCCATGATCCTGGCTACAACCCTGGCCCTGTCTGTCCATCCTGCTCCTAGATGCTTCTCCCCACCCACCCATGGCCCCATCTCATCCATCCAGCTGAGCATGCCTAACCTGTGTGGGTCCTAGCCTGGTTTCCATGGAGACCCCAGCATTGGGGCTGGGATCACCAGGTGGTGACAGCATGGGGCTGGGTCCTGGGCCAGAGCTGTAATCCACTTCCAGGTCTAGTAATCTATGGAGTTTCGATTACCTGTTGCAGGGGAAGGAAGGAGGGTGCTGACCCAGCTGGCAATAGGTCACTAAAACTCCCTAAGTGGCCTTCGGGCCCAAATAATTGCCCACCCCAATCCATTGGCAATGCATAAGGGGTGCACATGCACCCCCTGAGATTGGCTCTGCCCCCCTGAGAGAAGTGTCAGTGGCACTTCTGACAACAAGCTGCTGCAGGAGGGAGGAGGGGTGCCCTTGGCTCACAGCTGGCCCAACACAGCAGGCAGGTAGGTAAGGTTTCTTTCTTTAGTTTCTGGGCTGGGGGGGTGGAGATCAAGCCCCCCACAGTGCAGGAGGGAGCAGGATAGGGGCATGAGGAAATCATTCACCCCCAGCCCTGACCCATTCTCTGCTGCACTATGGGGATTGCCCCATGACCCAGCCCAGCCAGGTTGTGCAACAAGCGGAGCTCAGTGGCTCCTGCAGAGTCACGGCACTGGGGAGCGCATGCCGCCCCCTCCCCCCCCAATCTTTGCATGGGGCAAGGGCAAGCTGCAGCTGTGAGGCAAGCTGGGCTCTGCCTGCTCTTTGCCTCACTTCAGCCTTTGAAAGTGGCGCAGCACAGCACCATGTGCCTTGCTGCACAGCCCACCCAGCAGTGGGACACACATGGTGGTGCACTGCTTTCAAAGGCTGCAGCAAGGCACTGGGCAGGCAGAGCCCAGCTCACCTCACAACTGCAACCCACCCTTGCCCCATGCAAAAATTGGAGAGGGCATGCGCCCCCCTTGATTCCCCAGCACTGCGACTTTGCAAGAGCCACCATGCTCTTCCCAGGGATGACTTAGACAGGGAAAGGTGGGCCTCCCAGGGGCTCTGTCTCCTCTGGCCCAGCAGCACAGCTGAAGCTGGCCCAGCTCCACCTCCGACCCTGCCCCAAGTGGAGCAGGGCTAGGGCCAGACCAGGGCCAGTGCGGGGAGGCAGCCAGGGCCAATGCAGGGCTAGGGGGCAGCAGATGCCAGCACTGGGCAATGACCCCTGGTGCAGGGGAAGGGGCAGCAGCATGGATGCAGGGGACCCTGGTCCCAAGTCCGATCCCTACCCGGTGCCAGCCCCAGCCTTGCTCCCTCCTCCCCTATGGCTCTTTGCCCTCCCCTGCCCCTTCCCCAACAGATTTTCACGTGGAGGGGGTACCCTCATGTGGAGTGCACATACACACATGCTCAGCTCCCCCGCACAAAAAAAATTTCTCTCTCCACCTCCAGCCCCCCAACTGGCAATCAGCCACTGGGGGGACCACTCCCCCACCCCAGTTAGCGATTGGCCACTGGTGCCCCACTAATATTAGGAGGCACCAGTCGTCCATGCCCCAATCTATATCTATCGAGACAGAGATTTTTGTTTTCATTTCAGAAGATGCCGGCTCTCCAATGAGCTGTATGGAATAACTGATGAGGTCCGGCTGAATACAGAAGGGCACTTTGAATTAAGAACTTCAGCGAACAACTGAATGTCTTATCCTTAATTCAGCATCCTGCTGCAAATTAGGTGGTTGCAAACAATTCAGGACCTACAGCAGCTTTACCTTCAATGTCCCTTCTCCTTGACCACCTCTAAGGCTGCTGTTATAGTCCTAATATTAAAAAAGAAAGGGCAATAATCCACCAGATCCTGAACTACAGACTTCTGCTATCTCCATCTCGCAACAGGTCTATAGCATTGTTAGATATTATTTGCTGTGGATACCTTTATGTATACTGATTACATTTTATGAGAATTACATTAAATGCCAAGCGTGGGGTACTTACAAAGTCCATTCTAGTACTAATAATATTACTGGTTTCAGGAACATTCTCTAGAGTTAAGCAGGCATTATCAAGAGGACTTGTAATTTCTTTAAGATACACTTTTTAAGGATACCCACTGTTCATGAGGCAGACACAACCCAAATTCTTGTCAAATAATATTACTCACAGCCTTCATACATAAAACAGTATCCTAAGGATACACCACCCATTTCATTCCCCAAGTTACCTGAAACATGCAACACTACTGTCCTTTAATAAAGGAGTTCATTCTCCCTTCTTTTAAAGATTCTGGAGGATAAAAATGAAAATTTGCATTAGATTAGTGCTGATTATTCTGTTATATTAATTAATCTGTTACACTTTAATTCCCACATAATTGCATCCAGAAAGAAAATAAATAGTAGACCATCGATAAATATTATGTAGCTGTTGCCATTAAGGGAATCTGGTAGGTTTCTTTTTCTTATTTAGGGGTAAAATAGGGAATGAGGGATGTACATGAAAGTCTTTTATATCTCTGCTAACATGAATTGACAGTCTCTTTCATAATGCTGCCAAAATGTAAATTCTTGAGTCTATTAAAGGCTAAAAGTTTCATCTGTATAAAAATGGCAAAATACATCACACTTTAATTGGCAGAACAGCTATAATGTAAAGGAGATGTGGTTTAATTAGAGCTCTTCTCCCTCAATAGCTTGAGCTTGCCAATGTAGTTTTAATTATTTCTGTCTATTAATCCTAGTCACCTATTACTATCACTATATATTACATCAGAAAGCACTCCCTGCTGTAAAGTATTTTGACTTTTAACAAGGAAATACTACCAACTCTCTCCCCTCTTCATTCTCTGTCCCATCAACCTCCAAAAAAACACTCTGGCAATAAGTTCAAGTTAATAATTACTGCCCGATGGGATTATAAATCCAATAGTGAAGCATGAATAGTTAAGTTGAGAAATATGGCAAAATTATTTATTCACTAACCATAAGAGCAATAGGCCAGATCCTCAGTTACTCTGCAATTGTGTAGCTCCACTGACCTCAGTAGACATTCATTAGACAAGCTTATGACCCGTAAACCTGAAGAACATGACTAGTGACAATGAACCCAAACTACTCTGGAGTAATTCTATTGATGTAAACACACACACATACATACATATAGGATTTACATAAGATCAAGGTCATAGATGATCAGTAACTCAAAATAACAAACATAAAAATATTATTGCTAAGTGCCTGACCTGCCCTTGGTGCCCTTTAAACAAATAATAAATAATAGTTGTTTTAGACTCCTATCAGCAGAAATGTTAACTACTGCAATTACAGCAATTAGTTAATTAATTAATTGTTCCTTTTTGTATCAAATATTGGCATGTATGTGACAGGCGATTATTTTGGCTGGAGGGCTGTTTCACAAGTTTTGGTGAGTTGTCAAGTGCTGCATGGGTAGCCCCGCCCCTTGACAGTTGCCCTGCCCCCTGGTCACCATCCTGGAACCAGAAGTCACATCCTCTAAACCCTGGCTTCTGCCACCAGAAGTCCCTTCCCTTGCCCCTGGAAGTACTCCTTTTGGGAGGGGGTGTGGTCTTAGAACTGAAAGTTACACCCTGTCACATGGTCTGTGTCATAAGAGCCACCCACCCAACACCAAACCTTGCCCCACTCACCACATCTCTCCCAGAACCCCTGCTCTTATCACATAATCCCTGACATCAGAACCTCTACCCCTTGACTGGGAAACACTGCCCAACCACAGGGCCCACCCTCACAGTGCATGGCCTGCTCCTGGGGCCCCAAGAATTCTGCCCTCTAGGCCACGAGGCACAGGCACAACTTATCAAATAACAAGGGGCTGTGACCCCTCTAACATCCTGCCCCATTGCTGAGGTTTCAGGGGTATTAGACCTCCCCCAGAACAGAGCCATACCAACTGAATCAAGGACTGCACACACAATATATTTCAGAACAAATCATTTTTTAAAGTATAGATAAAGTATAATGTACTAAAAATCAAACATCTACTATAACAGATTTTAATTTTATTAAAAAAAAAAATATTTGAGTACTGATTAACTTAACATAACTTAACCCAGCCCACCCCATCTGGCCCTGTGCGGCAGCAAAAGCTGGCCAACCCCCACCTCCTTCACCAGCACCAGCATGACCTGGCTCATCTCAGCCCACCCCATGCAGCACAGCAGAAGTAGGCCTGGGCCTGGGTTCCCCTCACTGATGCTGCAGGACCCATCCTGTCCCAAGCAGCACAGGGCTTAGCAGCGGCTCCCCCTTCCTGGTGCTGGCCCAGCCTGTCCTGTGTAGCATGCAGCTCAGCTGGCTCAGCCCTGGCTTTCCCTCCCTGGTTCTGACCTGGCCAGACCTGACTTGTTCCAAGTAGCATGCCGTCAAAGCCAACTCAGCCACTGCTTTCCCTCCCCACTGCTTGCCTGGGTGGCATGCGGCCAAGTCACATCTTCCCTTTACCTCCCCTGGCCTATCCCAGCTGGTCTCAAGCGACACATGTCTCAGCTGCTGCTGCACACTGGTTCCCCGCATGCCGCTCAGGATTGGATGGGCCTAGCCAGGTCGGTACTGCAAGGAGAAGCAGCGGCTAAGCCATGCACTGCTCAGGACCAGCCCAGCCAGGCCAGAGCAGCACATGGCTCAGCCAGCTCAACTGTGCCTTCCCCTTACCTGAGCCCACCTGGCCTGACCAGTCCCAAGTGGCATGTGGTTCAGCCACTGCTTTTCCTCATTGGTGCCAACCTGCCAGGCCTGTCCTGGCACATGGGGAGGCAGCAGCTGGGATGGCTTTACCCTATGCTGCTCAGGACAAGACAGGCCCGGCTGGGTCAGCACCGGCAAGGACGAGCAGTGGCTGAGCCATGCATCACATGCCACTGGGTCAGCTGAGCCACATGCCTCTCAGAACCAGCTGAACTGAGCAGACGCAGGTAAGGGAAAGGCATGGCTGACCCGAGTGGCATTCTGGCCTAGCAGGACTGATCCTGAGTGGTGCACGGCTCAGCCACCATTTCTCCTTGCTGGTACCAACCTGGCTGGGCCCATCCTGTCCCGAGCAGCACGCAGGAAAGCAGCATGCCACTCGGGACAGGACAGGATGGGACACTACAGGCATGGCTGAGCCAGCACCAGGGAGGGAAAGCAGCAGTTGAGCCGGTCCCGAGCAGCACATAGCTCAGCCGCCGCATCTCACCAGTACCTTCTCACTGGTGCAGCCCATCCTGGCTCCACAGACCCCTGCCAGCATGTGCTCCACACTTCTACTGCCCTGCTCTGGGCCCAGCCATCACTGGCCCTAGGACACTGGCGCAGGCCCCGTGCTCGCCTCTCATTTCCACTCCCCACCACTGCTGCTTTCCCCACTATCCTGCCTGTGGTTCTGCACCACATGGCTCCTGGCTGCATGGTATGTCTGAGGTACTTGGGATACCGGAGGGAAGGTTAAGGTGAGAGAGAAAATATAAGGAGTGAAAGTTGCTGGAACCAGGATTAGAACTGGTAGACTAGAGAGAAGCTGGGCTGAGGAACTGAGGCTTGGGGTTACTTAAGGTCAAGTGGCTCCAGGGTTACTCAGTGTCACTGGTGCAAGGGAAAAAGCCTGGTGGCAAGGAGGAGAAAGCCATGAAAGATACTGAAGCAGAAAGCTGGAAGCTTGGGGAGCAGGTAAGTGGTGACAAGGAGGAAACAGTCAGAAAACAGACAAAAACTCAACTCAGGGTTTCAAAACAACAGGTTTATTAAACAGACAACACATTACACAGCCCCATGAAGTTATTGGCTCCCACATACAAACACACAAGCACTCACCATGGCAGCAGGAGAAAGACTCAGTGGAAGGGCTGGAGTCCAGGTGGGGAAGAGAAGCAGAGTCCAAGTCCTTGGTTGAAGAGGGGGTGGGGGTGATAACTACCTATTCAGGCTGGAAATCGGGCTTTGTCCAGCAAGTGTTGTCAAGAAGGGGGTCACCGGCAGGGCCTCTGGGTACACAGGTGGTGTGGCATGGTGCTGATCCAGATGGAGAAGAAGTCCCAAGGAGTCAGTCCTCACTACCTCTTTTTATGGGGCAGACTACCTCTGATCTTCTATGGGTAGGGCCTGTCCAGGCAAGGTCAGTCCTGTTCCAGAGGGTTCCAGATGTTCTTACTGAGCATGTGCAGCCTTGGCACAATGGTGGGTCGCCTCATCTTTTGTTTCTTGAATACTGAGGGCGGTTCCAATGGCTGGCTCGTTGGTCCAGGTATTGGTGTTGATGGTCGGTCATTCAGAGGGAGCTATTTTTAGACCTACTGCCATTGTCTCTCAAGCATCCTCATTCATCCCCATTCATTCAGGAATAAAGTTACATAGGAGGGGTAGGTATGAGTCATGGGTTACACAACAGGGCATAGGGACAACATGGAGACTTGACAAACAAAATGGAAACTTGACATGACTTATGCTAACTTACATATGTATGCCTAAATCACATAGTACCAGTAAAACAGTAATATAGAACAGTAAAAATCAATATAAACATGATAATTATACAACATAAAGAAGGAGAAAAAACAAAAAAATTACAACTTGCTACATAAATAAAATTCTGAAGGTTATCCTATGTCTTAGCTCACTTATTTATAAGGAATAGAGAGGGAAATAAAAAGTCAGAAATGGTTGGGGAAGGAGAGGGAATGCATTTTAAAATTTAAAAACAAAGAAAAACTGGGGGTTTTGCTACACTGGCTCCTTTCGTCTTTGAGAGGCAGCAAGGGGCAGATAAATAGGGGTCCCGCAGGCTGGATAGAATGGCCTGTTGGGCCAGATCCAACCTGTAGGCTGTATGTTGCCCACCCCTGCTTTAGACTCTTCCACTAAAAAGAAGCAAACAAACAAACTCCACTGGTTTTCCCACATTCTATCCAGCTTCCCTAACTCTCTTCTCCCTTCTAAACTACTTGAACGTGTTCTTTACAATCAATCTTCAGTCTCTCCTGCATTTCCATTTTGGGCCTTCTTAAATTTCAGCATAAAGTTTCATGATGCACTTTGGAATTTCAGGTAGTTTGGGATAGTTTCTTCATGTTTGTGCCTAATCCAGGAATCTAGGAAGGTCTGCATGTGGATCACTGCCCTCCATCAAAGGAGACGGGCTAGACATGCAAGGTGACTCAGCTGAAGGTCCATCAGTGGAAACAGCAATTAGTTATTATCTAGTCAAGGCAAAGCTGTCAGCCTGAACAAAGAATGATGAGAAAGGAAATACCTCTTGAGACATGAAAAATATTTGTACTCTTTCCTCTGGATAGCTATACTGAAAAGGACATTTTAGTTTAGGTTTATCAGAAGTGTAAATCTGGATTTGTTAAACAAACCAATTTTTGTTTGTTTTGGTTTTAATTTGGGTGTCTTTCTGTTTTTAATAAATCTTGTCTGGTTGAGGTTAGTGTTGTAGAAGGAATTTCACATATCCTTAAAAGAATATAACAAATAGCCTCCAATGAGAAGCCCTGAAGTGTAAAACACTTCTGGAACCTAGAGTCCTAAGAAACTGTTAGGACAGAGGCAGCGATAATGGTATATTATCCCAATGAGTTGTGTTGCCATCAGACTGCCATGGGCAAACCCAAATAAACAAGCTAAAAGAGCAAGGAAGAGATGAGAGTTGGTAGCGGGGTTGGGGTTGATCTGGAGAACAATAGTAGCCTAGGCCAATATTGATAGTGACAGCACTCATCTGCATGACATGCCATGCTTATGTTGCTCAAATCACACACTAATGGAAATACCATAGAGAAGTGGTGCCCAACCTTTTGGCCCCATGGACGAGATGAGCAGTGCCAAGTTGGTCTTTAGGTCCAATCCCTATGTGAAGGGCCTGCCCTACTGTGACCCAACCCCTGTGTGTGGAGCCCTTGTGCTCAGGGCTTAGAAATTTGACACTGAGGAGCAGTTATGGTGTTAATTATCACCACTTCCCTGGCACCAAACTTTCAGACATGTGGGTACCCTCACAGGCCAGATGGCATGGTTGAATACCCCTGGGTATTGAATACCGCTGCCTTAGAGAATTATACTGAATCATGAAAAATGGCTTAACCAACATCCCTCTCCATCTCATATTGGTTGCCACCAGTCACCCATAAAGTAAAACAGATGGTAATTTTAGCCAGTCCTGATTTAGGAACAGTGCCTTCACTGTTCTTCTACCACTACCATCTTCTAGAGTCTAGATCTGTACCGTCTTCACTGGGATATCCAATGCAGTGCTCTAACACATGAAGCAGAAGTTAGTGACAAAGTGAATTTCTTGTTGCTCATACAGGAGTGGCTGTACTAGCAGTGCACACCAAAAGAATATTATTGTATGTACTATGTCCATACCTAAATGCTGAAACTTGTGATTGGTGGTCATGATGCTCCTCATAGCCAAGTGATACCAGATGACTGAAGAAGAACAGGCATTTCCCTGGTGCATCAGGATAAGCTGAAAATTGTCGCTGCTCTGAGCCAATTTTTTAAAAAGAAACTACTATAATAATTGAACATGTTGCACCTTCTCCATTACCACACCTTCCTCCACCTTCCTTAATTTGTTCACACTTCCACACTGATTTTCTTTCCTGCAGAAGCAAATTGTGATAGTCAGAGTACTATTATTCAGCTCTTTTTATACTGCAATGATGTGTATCTGAAAACACCATAAATGATTCATTATTAAATCCCTATCACAGCCTTATTTGAACACATCTACAGAATACCTAACCAGTCAAACATCTCGTGCTGGAATTCTAGACCTAAATTCAAGTATTTATATTCTTCACATGGCTTACAATTTTCACATATTTCTTTAAATAAACCACATCAAGGATTCAAAGAATCTAAAGTTACTCTTTGACTGAAAGTTGCATGCTTTTTTTCTAAACTAGGAAATTACAAGCAAAATTAAATCACCCTAGGGTAGATGTCCAAATGACTGAGAAAATGCTCAAACAGTAGTTATCAACGATTCACTATCAAACTGTGAAGGTAGGTCAACAAAGGTCTTGCAAGACTGGATCCCAGTCCCAGTTCTATTCATTTTTCTTGTTAGTGATTTGGATGAGAGGAGAGAGAGTATACCTTACAAAATTGCAAATGACATCAAGGTTGGAGAATTTACCAGGATTTCAAGGACAGGATTAGAATTCAAAATGCTTTTCATAAACTGAAGAAGTGACTTAAAATCAACAAGATAAAATTCAGTAAAGACAAAAGCAAAGTGCTACATGTAGGAAGGATAAATAAAATGCAAAAATATAAAATAGGGACTATATCTGGCTAGGCAGCAATAATTTAGAATTGGTTATAGTCCATCATAAATGGAATATGAATCAACAATGAAATGCCAAAAAAAGAAAAAAAAACCCTTATATTTGGATATGTTCACTGGAGGCTGCAGGAAGTAGTCGGTCTAGTCTATATAGTAGTGGTGAGGCCTCTTGGGCGCTACATTTTGAGAAATGTTTACACATTGGAGAGAATCAGAAATGATATGGGATTTAGAAAGCATGATCTCCAGGGAAAGGTAGAAGGAAATGAGTTGTTCTCATCTATGAAAGAGAAGACACAATTAGTCATCCATCATGTAAAAGGTGATCAGATGACAGAGTTTGTAGCATAGATAATTTCAGTTAGATATTAAGAAAACCCTTCTCAATTTAGGGGTACTGCATCACTGAAAGAAGTTAGAGACTGCCAAGGTTTTTACAAATATACCAAGCAAACATTTGTGAGCATCATGTTGGCATATTTATCCTGCCACAGAACAAGGGATTACCTCTTTATATGTCTATAATATATCCAAAAAAGGTCTTTTCAGGTTTTTAACGTGTTTGTTTACATTCAATTTAAAGGTTTATAGTTTTCATTTTAAAAAAATGAAAGACAACTATATTTTCAAAAGTACACCATGTGTCAGAATAGTTCTTTCAAAGCAGATAATGCTTTAAAATGGGCTTTTGTGGTCTTCTCTTTTGCTGACTAATGAAAAAATAGTCAATATTTTTGCTTAGTTAAATAGGGATCATTAAAAAAATAATTGGCAGATGTGTTTTAATGACGTTTGAGATATTGGTTTATATCACTTTATACAGAATAAAGTTTACTGAAGTGGAAAAGGTCTAATCACATGTGGTCTATTTTCAAACAAAACTTCTAACAGACTTTGGCCTGAATGGAGAATGAATGAAGTATTAAGGAATTGTCCTAGAGTTTGTAAATGAAGGTAAATGTAACTTTAGCTAATATGTTATTTAACATTTATATCATATGCTTGCATTATTTTTAATTTTAAGGAGTTATAAAATTACCTAAATAAACATAGTTCAGCCCAGGAAATTGAAAACCAAGACCAACTGAAAACCAAGAAAATAGCTGATGCTGAAAGGAAAGTAAACAAGAAAGGATGTAGCCGTATGCAGAAAGACTGAAGAATGTCTAATGGAATTCTGGCAGATACATGTTAGCATCACTCACAACCTAAATAAAATAAATCAAAAACTTTCAGAGTCTATCCAAAGGTAGATGAAAAGAAATGGAAAATGTAACACTAGCCTTGAAATATAAGCTGCTAGTGTCCAAGTTTTATCCAAATGGCTACCCAGTAAGACACCACTCATGGCATTTAAGAAACCTGTGCCCTATTTCTGACTCTGCTTAAAACCCACTTCACTCACATCCCAGAAAATGCCTTCCCACCCTGATAGAGCATTTTGGGGGAACTGGAAGGCTCTCAATCTTACTCTGCAGAAGTGATTTAACATTCAGCTGAACAGGGCCTTAACCCAAAGTCTCCCGTTTTAACTGTCCTAGACACCAGGCCAGTGAATCACTCTCATATTCTTGTTCTTGAGCAAAATAAATATTTCAGAATGATATCTTAAAAAAAAAAATCAATAGGAAAAGCTGAAGAAGACCTAATGCAATAATGTTTACCATCTGGTGATTAGACGGGCATTCTCCTTTCGGGTAAACGAGGTTTGATCATATCCACTCTTGGAGAGGGCACTGAATGACTAAAGGGCTACTGATTAAAAGGAGGACATCATCTCTACCATCCGTAGATATTGAATAAATGGGGTTTTGTCACTCTATCCAAAAAAAAAAGCAAAAATTATTTAGGAAATGTAGGTCAAATTTACATGAAATGAAACCGTATTTGGGAGAAAAATTACTAGCTATCAAAAAAATTAACCCAAAGGGTAGTTACATAGGTAGGGGATGCATACTGTGTGCGCAGGATGCTCCAACTTTGCTGGACAGGTATACAGCTCTGTACATACATGCCTGAGAGTGAGTCACAAAATTGTGGCCTGGCAAAAAATAAGAGGAAAAAAAGCATATTTCTAGGTTTTAATCCAATAGCCAAATTCTTAGGGCACTTACCTCAAAATCAGAGATCCAGGTTCAAGGTTCCTTACCCCCCTTTTACTTCACAGTATAGTGGGATATAACCTACTATATAACGGTAACCAACACAGGTCAGGCATTATCCAATCCCCTTTTCTAAGCTTCCTCTTGAAGCTGAGCCACTGCACCTTGTATATAATATCCATTGGATACAACAAATGGAAATCAGTGGAGAAGTTTCTGCCCCATCGGAAGCAGGGGATTAGACTAGGACTCAGGGGACCGTCCTTCAAAAGCAACATCCATTTCACTAAGCCATAGTGAATATACGTTGCAGAAATATTCTAGCATAAACAGCACACAGAGAGATGATAGATACAAATAAAGCATCTAATAACAACATCACTTCCTTATGCTTGCTTAATCATATTCATTTCATCTCCAATCTATTCCATGTGGTAGGAAAAACCGTAGATTGCTTAAATTGCCAATCTTCTGCTACTTTAGTCACATTTAAGTGTTATTGTTCTGTAATACAAGAAGTTAGGATTAAAAATGAAATTGATAGCTGTAGTAAAGAAATAGTAGTTAGTCATTCACAACATAGTATTAAACTTCAGAGAAGTCCAGCATGTACAATTGCTTTAATCTCTTTAGACTTTTTAAAATTCAGACTCATTTCAAGGCAGATAAAGTGTACAGGTTGTGCTTCTCTTACTAAATATGTGTAGCAGAAAAAAAGAGAAAGATAGAGTTTGATATACAAACCCTAAGTAGCATAAAACTGCCCAGAAAAAATGGAAAGTGTACTATGGAATAGTAAGCAATAAATGCCAGTTCTCATTTTCCCATGTTCATATCACTTCTTACAATTAAAACAGGATTTCAATGTTAATGAACCAGGGGCTGGGTATTTACATGCCTAAATTTGCAGACAGACATATAATGAGGTTTTTGAAAGCACCAAGTTATGTAATTTCCATTAAAATTAATATGAATTCAGTATATAGACTCTTTTAAAAATCCCAGTATCTTTAGGCACACATCAATCCTTAAAAATCTAGGTCTAGTATATTAGTAAGACTTTAAGTTTCTTACTCAAAAGCAGATGGTAAATAAGTCGTGCAAGAAAACAAAATAAAAGGGAAGGAGAACTGAAGGCATACAAAAACTGGGATGGAAAAAAGCACAGCAGCACAGGAACTTGCATTCAATAAAGTTTCACCATGTCTGTGATATATAAAACAGTATCTTGCAGAAACAGTGGGCACAGTTGCTTACAGATACCACACATGCTATATTGAATTCTTATGCTGAGTAATAAGGTGAAACTCTCATAACTTACTAATCTGTGCTAACTAAACCGGTAAATAGTGATCCCTGAATGTCACCCATTGTGCCTGTGTATATATATTCATCTGGATCCTCCAGGGCAAGATGACTGTTTCATGCATCCTGAATTGAACTGATATGAACATGCCTCCATACAGAAGTAAATCTGGATGCAGAAGAAACAATACAAAAGATCCTGCTGACAGCTTAGGGCACAACCTCAAAAAAGTGAACCTCATACCACCTTTATATTTCCATCCCAGACTTGCCAGGTGTTGTCCTTGGTCATATCAGAAGTTCTGACTCCTTATTTGCAGGTAATTTCAGGGTGTAGATTACTGTGAGTTAGGATGTTAAAGGTGACTGTAGGGTGACTGAAGCAATTAAACTGCATGTGGAGAAGGGGGGTTATTGAGTGTGGAGAGGTTAGAAGGGATGTTGGGAGGGGGGTGTAAAGAAATGCTACAAATCTAGCATGCTGTTTTACAGATGATGTCACACTATATATGGATATACATTTTAGTATGGTATAAGAACTATGCATCCAGTAGAACCAGCCCCATTCATTACTTGAATAAACTCAAATATATTTGAATCAGCGTCATGTTGCTTCGGAGGTGGTTAGATTATATGGTCAAATGCACATACACTATATCAAATATGTTTATTGGAATCAGTTCTACAGCTTAATCTATAGACTGTTATTTGTTTGCTTGTGATACCTCACACTTATTTCAAAACAAGTATATTCATAAATAACAGGACCAAACTGCAAAGTCAAAAACACACACCAATATCGTTACAATGTTGTATTCAACAATACTATTCAGGTATCATCACTATTCAGAAAGAAAAAATAAACTGAATACTGTGTTAGTGCAAACCAATTCAATAGTCGTTTAAAGAAACAACCATACTGTAGTTCCATGCTGCAAAAGTGTTTTCATGGCATGTTTTCTAAGGATCCTTATATACTGCAGCTTTTACACAGAAATTGTCAGAAAGCACTTGATGCAAATATTTCTGTCTGTGTGATGAAATAAATGGCATAGCTTTTTGTAAGTTCATATATATCAGGACTTGAGATAAACTAGCATAGGTATGATTAATGGTTGATGACTGATGGGATGGCCATCCTGAAACTGGATTTCTTCTACAAAAGATAGAATCATTAAAGAATCAGTATTAGTATTAACATATATAAATTTCATATTTTTAGAGTCACCATAAAGCAACCTATTTTAATGTAATGATATGACAAGTTTATGTACTCAGTGTACAATGGTGAGTAGCTGCATCTTCCCACACAGGTGTATTATTGAAACAGTTGTTAATTATATGAATTTTATACCTTCCCCATATGTATCTGGGTCTGGCCTCCCACAGAGACAAGATAAGTGGACTACAAACACCACTGGTCTGAATTCATTGTCAATTCTTATTTGCCAAATCTCCTTACTTTTATATACTCTATTAAATGCTTCAAACAAATCCAGTCTATTCATAGGGCTGAGCTAATTGAATGTTAGTGACTTAGGCTGCAGTTGCCATGACATTTTTGACACATTAGCAAGGATTTAAATCATGCAGAAATGCAGCTTTGCACCGTATATTACAGAGCATAATAGTAAATATTTTCAAATTCATAGCAATGTTTGTGAATAAAACATTTTAATATGTAACTTAAAAATGTGTAAACAAGGAATATTTCTGTTGGAATTCATCTGTTAAACAGTGGAAAGTCAATGAGGTATCAGAATTGAAGTGGAATGGAACTTCCTGCTGGTATTTTTTCTATTACTGTTAATATTCTAATGAATTTCCTAAGTATATTTTCAGTTGCATCCATGGGTCAAGGTACTGCCCAGAATCACACCTAGGTTCATAGATTATCCTGAATGAAGTTTCCCTGCTCCTATGAATCCAAAGTATAATGCTTTTCAGGATAGTGACCACAGTATTTCCAGAACACATTATATTCTCTGACAAAAGAGATTTATCCAGTAGTAGACCACATGCTAGCACCACTGACCATGTAGGTATTGTGATTAGCATTGCAAGCATAATGGTGACAGCTAGTTGGCAGCTGCCAACAGTATTTTAACATATCCTGGCTGCTATTAGGTGCCAGGTCCTACCAAAAATTAAGGAGTATTGTGGAATAACAAATCACTGCATACCATGCAATCACAGCACATCAAACATGCCACTCTTGTGAAACAGGGACAGAGAAAAAATATGCACTAGAGCCATTATTACTATTATATACATTCAGGTAATTAACTGTAGCACTCTTCCTAATTCTCCCAGTGAGTGAAGTCTGCACAGTGAGTGCCAGCTGCATATAAACAACATGTGCACACCCCTACCTCTGAATGCAGACTGACTCCATTCATGAGACAAGAATGCATGGCCAATAAAAATGATTACTCTGCAGCAGAGATATATGCCTTAGCAATGTAGTTTACCAGGTTACATTATATTGACTTAATTTTTTAAGTTAAATATAGTGAAATATCAGTGAGGTAATGTAAAAAACAACTGTGAATGCTGACAGCAACCTCAAGCCTACTATCTCCATTGGTAAAGTTCTCTGTCCCCGTATGCAGAACTGCATCAATTCCTGTTCACTGAAATCCCAAAGCCAGTGGCTAAGCCTGCATGCTGAGATGTCCTTCAAAATATGGCTTACCATCCTGTTGTGTAATTTCATCTGTCTCATTGCCTGCCATGATAGCTTGCAGGGATGTCAGGGATAATGGTATTAGTTTACCTATTATGTTGTAAGTTGGTTGAAATGTAAGTTAACACATTTGTGACAAGGCTGCTTTCATGGCAGCAAAATCACAGGTGATAGGTTAAAACCCTAGCCAATCCTGTTTCTGTGTTTTATAAAAAGGTTGCCTATAGCTTTTCTAGCATCCTGAAATGGGCAATTGTGGAAAGTGAAAATGAATCGCCATTAGCATCATCTCATTACCAAGATTTTATTACAGCCCATGTCACCAATCCACCAATGGGCTACAGTTTGCAGAAATAGGACTATTGAACACTGACATCAGAGCACAGCTGGCTGGAACGGACTGACACTGTTCACAGTTGCAGTGTTAGATAGCCCTACTTCAAAAAAGCTACTGAGAGTCTGATGCGTAATTGTGGTTTGTGGTGGACAGGACTGGATAACAACACTCTTTAACCATGATTTCATGCAGGTTCAATAAGTGTATCTGACAGCCCCTTTATCATACTACAAATATAAAGGCTGCACACAACAAACACTGGTGATTTGTCTATGTTTTTGTGAATGATATTTAATTTTTCATGACTAAAGCTCCTATTAATCTACAGCACATGATTTAATATTGATTCCTATTACCCTGTTATTTAAAATCTGAGAGCTTTCTCTGGGAGTCCTAGCTTTCTCAGATCTTTTGCACTTTTGTTGACTTGGATACTGCAATGTTAGCTGGCATCACCAAATGGTACTATCACAAGCTTTGCTTTAATAATTATTTGAATATTTAAAGATATGAAAAATTTTCTCTTAAGGAAATTCTATTTTTTATCCTTTTTAAGATGAGCCTCTCTCTTTAGTTTTGTCTACTCTGCCTGAGCATGTCTCCTCCTACTGACTGATTTTCTTAGTCACAGAGCTGCTGCCCATATGCTATGGCCATATGAGCAAGCAAACGAACAACAACAAAATCAGAAACCTCCAGTTATAAAGGAAGAGCTAAAAATCAAAAGAGAGCTGTCAACTGCTCAAAGTGAATTGGGATGCTATGAATTTTTGTGAAGAGTAGGAAGTATTCAGACAACAAGCAGAGATCATTTGAAAAGTCCACTAAAAGCAAAAGAAAGAGAAAATGTAATTTAGCAAACCAAGTTGGGGAAAATATTGAAAGTGTTTAGTTGAGTGCTTGAGATCTGTAATAACTGCTTTAGTTTTCAAATTACCTAATATCTGTTAAATACATCTTATCTAGTTTATAATTAAATCAACTTTTTTTTAATTAGCAAGAGCCCTAGGAATAAAATGATTCTCATTGTTCTTAACAGTTGGTCAGAGCAAGCACCCGTGGTTCTCCCAAATTTACAATTAGAAGTGATGATACCTGTTGCTGTATCCTTTCTGCTTTCTGGAACAAGTCTAACCTGGTTTATCATAGAAAATCAAAGAAAATGAGGACTGGAAGGGATCTCAGGAGGTTGCCTAGTCCAACTCCCTGCTCAAAGCAGGACCATCCCCAACTAGATGATCCCAGCCAAAGCTTTGTCTATACAGGTAAAAATCTCCAAAGATGGAGAGTCCACCACTTCTCTAGGTAGCCTGTTTCAGTGCTTACTACCCTCCTCATGAAAAAGTTTTTCCTAACATCTAACCTAAACTTCCCTTGCTACAACTTGAGACCATTCATCCTTGTTCTGTGATCTGCTAAGTTGGGGAAAAATGTAAAGTGTTTATATTAGTAAAGGCATGCCAACTAAAGAGAAAATATATGCTATACTATAATAGGTTTGAAGAATATGTCTGTTATAATAGTAGAAATTATAGAAAAGGTGGTAAGAAGTCACCTTTTATGTCTAGCTTTGGCATCTGGCCATGGAGAAAGGAGGAAAAGGATTGTGCCTTTAATCTCCTGAGAGGCATCAATCTAAGTAGCTCATGTTATAACACTTACAGGCTGTTTGTAGGCAAGCTCACCATTTTCTAAACCGTGTTAACTCATTTGCATCACACACTTCAAATCAAATTTCAATTTGAATTAAGGGTTAATAGACAATTATTGACTATCATGGCAGGGGTTCCTGGCTATACACAGTCTATACACTTGACAGCCCCTTAACAGACCCAATTCACAGCCTCTTTGTGTGGGCTTATGCTTGGAAGTAATTAGGAGGTGATAATAAGTCTGTTTAACCACTGCTACATTATTGCAATCCTACTGACAGTGCTGTTCCAGAAGCTGTAATGGGTGCAATTCACCAGCAATTGATACTTAGTCATGGTAAGGTGCTGTTGGCACATTTGACTTTGTAAAGGCATTACTGATAGCCTCTGCTGTGTTACAAAAACCCAACTGAGTGTCCCTTGCAGGGACTGATGTTTGCAATGCTTATCTGCCAGTTCTTACAGACTCATATATACATGTTAATTAATACAGTTTAAATTGCCTAATTCGGATTGCCCTAGTCTGCATGAACTCTAATCCTCATTCAATGAGGATTCGTTCATTCAGCCTGGAGCCAATTTTAATTCAGGCTACAGATGTCCATAGACGTGCCGGGAGGCTGCTCCAACATGCTGTAATTACAGCATGTCAGAGCAGACTTGATTAATAGAGCCTGCTGGAGCGTGCTAATTAGCACGCTCCAGCCAGTCTCCATGTCTCAAGTATCAGCATCCCCAACGCTCCCTCCTCACTCCTGGAGTACATGTAAAAATGTCCCATGTGTATATAGTGACAGCAGCAGTCCAGATTAAACCTAGGAAAACCTAACAATATAAACATTCACAGTATTCAAATCTCTGTCCATCCCTATTTCTGTTTCTTCAAAGATAGTGCTAGACAAAAGATTAGCCATGGTGAAATGATCAGAATGGTCATCCAGCAAAATTATTGGCTTTGGCACACAAGCAACATGACAGTTTTCCAGCACAGGTGCATAACAATCCAGAACTTCAATTAACTTAAAATGAGGCAATGCTATTGAAACCAAAAGAAGCTACATCAATTTACTTCAGCTAGGCTAGGAACAGACATCACACACAAACCAGTTTAAGTGATCAGAAACTGGTTTAAACCTGTAACAGAACAGGTGTTCAGTGCACATAGACCAGTTTGAAAATGGCTGCAACCAATTTAAGATAAACCTGGTTGAATGTAGTATGAGACTTAACTGATTTGGCTAGAACCAGTTTATGTAATGTCTGTTCCAGACCCCTTGCTAGTTTTAAGATAAACCAGACACCCTCAACATCCCAGCATGCTTTCAGGGCTCTCTGCTCCCTGGCTGCAGCTCACACAGACTGCAGGCTGCTCCCCTCCCCTCCCCCCACCACTCCCTGCTAAGCAGGATTTCCCCCTTCCCCTCTGTGTTGCAGAGAGGTGTCTGTGTATCAGCTAGCAAACCACATGTTGGCTAAAGTCCGTGCTTAATCAGCAGGCAGAATCAACAGGTAGATGGCAATAACTCTCTGTTGTTTTCTTAATGGGGTAATAAACACTGAGTTAGGGGTGACAAACACTGTTATCAATGCCCTGCTGGGCTAATTAGAGTGCCCTACCGGGACCTGTCCATGCCCCTCCCCCCCTCAGCTCAGTTCTGTGGAAGGGAAGGGAGTGCTGCTCTAGTGCCCTCCAGCTTTTAACCTGAGCCACTGCAGGCATATGCCTGCATTTCTGGGATGTCTGTGCCATTACAAACTGGTTCAGCCTAGCCAGGGTAGACTAACCTGCAACGACTGAATGAATTCAGGCTTAGGCTTTTTGAATGTCTGTCCCTAGCCCTAACGTTCAGATTTTCTGCCCTTTTTGTGATGCTAAAAACCAATTCTAGCATGATGGAAAGATTCAGTGTATACAACTCCTGTATATTCTCACATGTCTTGATGCTGTTATTGAGAGGAGATATTCACTGAAAAAACAGGATTATATACTCAATCCTGAGGATTTCTAAAGGTACATAACTACTAATTATCTGGCGGTCAGGCAGCTGCACAGAAAATAAATGTTCATCTGAGGGGGAAAGTAAGTACACAGTAAGTAGCATCTTTAATTACATCTCTTAGTGGAAAAAAATTTATCCTCATACCAGTTCATTTGTCCTGAATTATTTTAGCCCCATTTGTTCATTCTCTGTCCAGAAGCCTGGTGTATGCAACACTCTCACACAAAGAGCAGAAAGGTTTACCCTCTGTTCATCTAACTTGCAGGCAGTGGCCTAGTAAAATATCTTCATATCTGTGGGAACATACACAAACCTAATATAGGTTCCCTATATAATTAAATACTGGGAAATTATCTCCAAACTTCAAAAGAACAGTTTCTTTAAACACACACACACACACACACACACACGTACGCACACGCACAGACTCCAAACCAAAATTAAAGGTCGTGTACATCGTTGCCCTTGAGAACTCAAGAAGGTCCCAATCACTGGTGTGTTCCCCATTTTCAGCAGTTCTGTAAAATGGAAAGAGTTAAATCATAAACAAATTTCATGCCATGGATTTAATCTGAATATATTTTAAGCTATACTAATGTAACCATTAGAGCTAACCAGATCTACTCCTCTTAATTAACAGTTGATGACAAAGTGTTTCACTTATGCCCTAAAGCAGTGCATTTTGTCCCATTTGCTTTTTACAGCTTCCATTCCCAGATAGATAAACCAGTTAAATACCTTCCACATTAAGTGCGGCGTCCAGTTCTGGGCACTGCACTTCAAGCGGGATGTGGACAACATGGAGAGGGTCCAGAGGAGGGCCACTCGCATGATCAGGGGGCAGCAGGGAAGGCCCTACGAGGAGAGGCTATGGGACCTGAACTTGTTCAGCCTCCACAAGAGAAGGCTGAGGGGGGACCTAGTTGTCTGTTACAAACTAGTCAGAGCGGACCAGCAGGCACTGGGGGAGTCCCTGTTTCCCCGAGCACTACCAGGAGTGATGAGAAATAACGGTCACAAGCTGGCAGAGGGTAGATTCAGACTAGACATAAGGAGGCACTACTTCGCTGTCAGGGCAGCTAGGATCTGGAACCAACTTCCAAGCAAAGTAGTGCTGGCTTTTACCCTGGGGGTCTTTAAGAGGAGGCTAAACAAACACAACACCTTGCTGGGGTTGTTTGACCCCAATACTTTTTCCAGCCATGGCAGGGGGTCAGATTTAATGATCTGCTCAGGTCCCTTCTGACCCTACCAACTATGAAACTATCTGCCCAATATTTTTACATAGGGTGGGTACAGGTGTTCACTGCACCTAGTCTGCATTCTCACAGCATACTTTAAGCCATATGAATATATACCAGGAGCAGTTTGTACAGATATTTGACAGTCCTGGGAGCTGTGCACAGAAATCAGAGTAAATAACTCAGAGTCAGGGAGGAGCAGTTGGCACCAGGAAGTAGCTAGCGAGTGCCCCAAGGATGGGGCATGGTGAGTCCAGGACAGGGGGGAGGGGGTTGGCAGGTCTGTGAGGGGTGGTCTGTCCTAGGGTGGGGAGATCAGAGGCTAAAAATAGCCCAGTCAGGGTTGGGGAGGAAGGAAGAGCACAGCCATGGGGCCAAGGTGAACAACTGGACTTTCCCAACTCTGCAAATGAATACAGGCATTCAAAAGATTGGGTTAACCCATCCCTGATCTAAATTAATTCACTTTCTCAGGTGAACTAACTTAGATTGGGCCCACCATTTTTTGCCCAATTTAACCCCTCTGAATGCCTGTATGATCGAGCATTTAGATTGACCTAACTACTATGGTCATCGACTTCTACGACAATCAACCTAAATACAATGCCTGTATGTACACTTAGGGCCTTGTTACACAGTAATTATAGGTGGCTCCTGGAGCTCTTAACTCCTAGATTGTCCTCACATTAACATCTAAAACTAGTTTTAAGTGCTCATTATAAGGCTTAAAGTTATACCACTCCAGGGAAGGTTTCTCTCTGATCCATATTACCCAGCTCATGTTAGGGCCTTTTTACACTTTACACTTTGATCTGCACAAGTGTTGATTGGTGCTAGTGCTAGCTCAAGTTTGGAGCAGTCACACTTCAGGCCAGCAGGGCCTGGAAGACAGAAAAGTAAGAATCCTTCCCCAACCCCTTCCCATTCCATGCTTCCCCCTTTCCTCTGCCCCTGGGACTCCCCTGGTTCCCCTTCCTGCCCCTTGGGTTCCCCCCTGCTCCTTCCACCCATGCTTACTTGTAGCTGCCAGGCTGCTGATCCCCCAGGAGCAGAGGGGAACCAGGGGAGCCCTAGGGGGCAGGGGGAAGCCAGAAATGGGGTACTGGGGTGCAGGACACCCTGCTGGCCTAAACATGTGAACGCTTCAAACTTGAGCTACAGCTGACACCAATCAACATTTGTGTGGCTCACGGTGGGTGCTTCTCCAAAAGATTTTACTGCAGAGCTGCCTAATTAGTTCTGCAGCAAAGTTTCAGTGTCTACACATGCAGCCCTATTAGGCTGCAGGAAACTAATCAACTCTGCCATAGGCTAGTACTTTTAAACACAAGTACTAACCTATAATGGCATTATTAGTGCACAGCAATGCATGGATAAACACTGATGGGGGTGGCTGGGGGCATAAGGGTACTTCAATGCAGGGGCTGCCTGCCAGTTAGCCCCACACTGGAGCACCTTTGTGCCCCAGCCAGCCCCTCTGCAGGTTGACCCCCTCAGTTCCCCTGCCAGCTGGGGCTGCTCCAATTCAGCTCCATGTGCTGTGGTCCTGGGTGCATGTGTAAATGCGGCACCCAGAAGCAATAAACTCTTACGCAATATGTACCAGGTTTGTTGTGTCACATTAATTTCACATGTAGATGTGCCCAGTGTAAGGTATAACAATGCCCTTAGTGTTGAGAAGAGCCAAACTGAATCCAATGACCATCATTCTTGTAGAGTTAAAAGAAATATTGCTAGAGACAGGGAAATAACAAACACATTCCACATTTAAAAAATGAAAAGAAAAAAAAAAACACATTTTTGTCAAATTCATATTTAATTCAGTAGCTGGAAATTTTTTTTTTTTCTTTTCTTTAGCTCACACATTTAGCCCTTGCATGATTTTTATGGTGTATATTGGTTTTTTAGTCTTTGAAGTCTCTTTCCTAACACAGTTGTTTTAAAAATACAATATTCCACTGCAAATTTGCTCTGATTGCAAAGCTATAAAAGGTTCCTGAAGTTTTTATTCCAAATGAATTACTAACATTTGGTACAGGACTGCCAGGTTTGAATTCTAGATCTTTTGTATTGCCAGAACAGCAAACTTTTTCCTTGCAGTTTTTGCACTAATCAGCAATGCACTCTGTGAAGAAGCTGTCACTCTACTGAAGAGTTCTGATGACATAATAAAATACAAGGCTGCCATTTCAGTTGAGATCCTTTCTGCAATTCCATCCACTCAAGCTGTCAATTAAAATTTTGTTTTACTGTCAATCCAATGCCAGTCTGTAGCAAAAGAGTTTTCTAACTTAAGATTCAAAGTATAACAAAATTTCAGAGTGACACTTTAACAAAGGAAACATTCAGTCATCCACAAATTATCATTTTAAATATAACATTCCATACATATGTGTGTGACGGTGGGGATTTTTAAGGGGAGGGGAGGAAGGCCAAAAGGGGCAGAATTAATATAATGACCAAAGATGTAATTACCTGTTGACTTTAGATCAGATCCCTGTCTCCAAGAGCTATGCTAAGTATACAGATTGGATGTGGGGAAACAGGGTCACCAGTCAACATCCTCGTGATAATATACCACAATTAGAGTGAAAACAGTCCTCAACATCCCCTACCTCAGTATTAACCTAAATTATACCATCTAATACCAGCCCCTCTTGGCAACGATTTGCCTGGGTAAAATAAATTTGTAGCTTTGTCAGGAAATGGGTGCGAAATGGTTAGTATTAACACTGGGGTCTCTTCCCCTACATCAAGAGATATGTAGATCTCCATCCCTCTTGTGCTGTGAAAATGGTGCAAAGTCAAGGACTAGGATTTGACCTTTTATGTCAACTTACCTGTTCTACATTGTGCAAATCCACAACACATGATTTATCCAAGTTGCTTTGTGTACTGATTGAGTAGGATGTGATAATATAAACCATTAAAATAGCTTCAGACACTTAAAACTGGTACTTATTCCTGTAGCTATTATTTTGTAAAACACTTTCACCAAAATATTTTTGCATATATATTAACCAAAAAGTGTGGAATTTATCTTATTTACTTAAAAAGAGGAAGAACTTTTATAGCCAACTGAGCCTCAATTTGTAGCACTTAAAATATATTGGTAACATTGTAGGGATACTTTTTTTAATTATCTTGACAATTACCACAATTATAAATTAACTGTTTTCACAAGGACATGGTCCTGCACAATGTTAGTCAAGAGCAAAATTACTATTGTTTGCAGAGGTATGGGATAAGCTTCAATACTTAATTTTCTAATAATAGCACAGTTGGCTGTAGTGCCATTGATCTGGAACAGAGCTTACATTTCAAAGTGCCTGAAGTCGCTTAAAAATAGCACTTATATTTCAATACGTTTTTGGAAATATGACCTCAAAGTTCTTAAAATGGAATGATGGTTGTTAAAACAGTGGACTTAATTCAAGGTTTTCCTTATTGAAATATAGCAATAATAGAATTTTCTAACTTCCTAATATTTGTTTTAAGTTCTACATAGAGTTTTCAATAATACATACCTGGAGGTCTGGAAATGCATATGTAGACTCTCACACTTTCAAATTGTCTATTTTTGGCAAAGAGATGCACCGAACTATATTTATTGAGTTTATACAGTACTTCACACTATCAAAAATTAGGCTGATGGTGCCTTCAATTTTATACATTCAAGCCTGGATTACATGGCTATGTCCCAAAGAGCAATATGGATGTGAAACAGGTATTTTGTAGACAAGTTTATATTTCAGACTAATAAAGCACTAGCAAGCCATGGTCATTAAAATGATCTGATAAAGGACCTTTCATAACCAACTTAATGGAGTAGAAGAGAATCTGTTGGAGGAGGGAGTGTGGTTGATTTAGATGCTAGTAGAGGAACTGTTGGGTCTGCATTACTTTGGTGAACATTGTTGTCTGTCAGCAATGACAAGTATTCCACTAAAAGTAGCTGTAATTTGATGTAAAGATCAAAACTTACCAGTCCTACCATTTCCAGCACAAGGGCTTTTCTCAAAAACACTAAATATATGTTACAATGAGAAACTTCAGAGACATTCTTTGTTAAAAAAAAAAAAGCTATGAGTTCTCTGTCCTGAAAGAGGAACAAGATGTGCTATATTCAAGGAATCATTGTGCAAGGTGTTTTTCAAGTTGTTGCTTAATGGTAGCATATGACAAACACACATGAACAACAATAACAAAAGATCAACAACTTGGAGTTGTGACTACTTGATCCAACTTCAGCTTCAGGAACAAAAGATATCTATTCATTTTCTGGAATATAACACACTGGAACTCTCTGATGGGGAACCTATATGATTGTTAAAAAGATTCCCTTAAAATACCTGAAGAAAGTACAGCAGGGTGGCAGCTTACGGCAGTGTTTCCCAAGCCTTTGGTGCCTGGGTTGTACTTCTCTCTGAATTAAAACTGGCAATACACTTCATTCTTACAGCCAAAAAGGGGTGTGTGTATGCATGTTCAAAAGGTATAACATAGTCCATTCCTAGCAAAGGATTAGTCTCTATACCAGTGGCTCTGAAAATGTTTAGTTTTAAGGCAACCACCCATACTTTTCTCTGAATTTCACAGCACCCCAACTGAAAATCACTGAGCTATATCTAAATTCAGAAAAAATATGGAGGGCGAAAGAAATTTTGAGCTAAAAAAGTAGAGAATCGTTGATCCAACTGGTGCCATGTCAGGGCAGTGGGGTCAGGATCTTACCCTGCTGTGCCCTACTCCTTACACCATCTTACCTCCAGAACCCTGGTTTGTACCTTAAGTTAAGGGCCAAGGGCAGCCCCTACTGTGCCCCCATAGCATCATCATAGTATCATAGTGCTGAGGGTCGGAAGGGACCTAAACAGATCATCAGGTCCGACCCCCTGCCCCAGGCAGGAATGGGTGCTGGGGTCATATCACCCCAGCCAAATATCTGTCCAGCCTCCTCTTGAAGACCCCCAAGGTAGGAGAGAGTACCACCTTGCTTGGGAGCCCATTTCAGAGCCTGGCAGCCCTAACTGTAAAGTAATGTCTCCTGGTATTCAGCCTGAACCTTCTCTCTAACAATTGGTGGCCATTATTCCTAGTAACCCTGGATGGTGCCCAGGGGAACAGGGTCTCCCCCAACTCTTGCTGGTCCCCTTGGTGAGTTTGTAAACGGCCACCAAATCCCCTCTCAGCCTTCTCTCATGGAGGCTGAATAGGCTCAGGCCCTTTAGCCTTTCTTCGTAGGGCCTGCCCCACTGCCCCTTGACCATAGGTAGGAAATAAACTTCATTTTCCCACAGAGGGAGCTGAAGATGGAAAGCTGTCCCTCTGGGCCCATGAAGATGTCTTTGTGAACTGTGTTGAGTAGCTCTTTGATGTGTTGATCAGGTAGAATTCCTTCCCTGGGAGTGCCAGATGGCAGGCAGGGAGGTTAAAAAAAATTTCCTTGTTCTGCAATAAAATTTAACATCCAAAATCAGCTAAAATTCAGCATCTTCCATGTTTCAGGGGTATAGTTGGTAGCGGTGCTGGTCTGAGACAAAAAGACATAAAAAAACTAGAACTCTTGATTCCAAAATGATACCTTTTATCTTAAAGTCCAGGAAGATGACATCTACCCCGACACCCTCGTCCAGGGACTTTGTGACCTGATCATAAAAAGAAACCAGGTTAGTCAGGCAGAATCTGCCCTCAATGAACCCATGTTGATTGCCCCTGAGCATTACCTCCCCTGCTGGGCCCTGGCAGATGTGCTCCTTGATAATTTTCTCAAAGGTCTTCCCAAGGACCAAGGTAAGACTGATTGGCCTATAATTTGCCAGGGTCCTCCTTTCTCTCGTTCTTGTAAATGGGGGCCACACTGGCCCTTTTCCAATCCTCTTGTACCTTCCAGTGCCCCCGAGCACTCATAGAGCAGTGCCAGGGGCCCCGCTATGACCCCCATCAATTCCCTCAGCACCCTTGGGTGAAGAGCATCTGGACCTACTAATTTAAACATGTCCAGCCCGTCCAAAAGTTGATGAAGGAGCAGCTGCACTTGCTGCTGGAGTAGCTGGGGGCAGGTTCAGGGTGCCTGATGAAGGAGGAAAGCATTTACCTCATCACACAGGGGGATCTCATAGCACACTTCCACTGCTTTCAAGATACTCTAGCATGCCACAGCAGCCCCTTTGGGAATCACCCCTTAGAGAATAAAGTCCAGTGCTACCCTGCTCTATCTTCTGCCAGACTTAAGACTAACATGGCTAACCACCCCGCTACTTTAAAATGCATGCAAAATCTGGAGCTCTACTAATTTAAGACAAAATGTTACATAAAACCAGAAATCATATTAGCTCCCTCTGGCTCACATTTCTTTAAAGCAGAGAAATCAATTTCCCTGATACAAGTATGTTGATGCGATTGGTAAAGAGACTCATTAAGGATATTTCAAGATATGCATCATCTTGGATAGAATTCAGTTTCATCTACAATAAAATGACATTCTATCAAGTATAGTTGCAGCAGTGTGGCAAGTTCTAGGACACTGTACAAAGCTCCTTTATTGAGTCTCTCTTAATCTGGGTAGCAGAAACTGCAGAAGGATGCAAAATATTTCTCCCGAGTCAGAGTAGGGTTGAAGCGTTATTGTAGTCTTGACAGTTCAAGAAATATACAAGAGAACAAGGGTTGTTTTTTGTGATAACTTATTAGATCAAATGCGTAGTGGAGAGATAAGTTTGACATGCTTTTGGTCCCTTAAAAAGACTCTTTGTGCCTAAAAGCTTGTCAAACTTCTCTTGCAGCTATATAGTTTGTTCAATAAAAGATACCACACAAAAGATTCCTGGCCTCTTCTGTCAGACCACAGGTGTTACAAGTTCCAACAAGGAATTAAATGTGTCTCTTGAGGTCACCATTGAGGTAGTCAGAACTATGATCCGAGACAAAAAAGATCATATGGGAAAAACCTTTTGTATTCTAGGACTTTGAAGGGAATGTTTAGCCTGAATTTTACAAGTTTTTATTTTTATTCAATTTTCAGATTAAGCCAAGTGGAATCAAAGAGGTAAATAAGGTTCATGTAACTTTGATCTTTTCAGTGCAGCCTGTTTACATTATAGCCTAAGTTTTTGTTTGAGTATAGGTTACAGTATTCTCATAAGTAGATGTACCACTTCCTGGCTCTTGAACTCTCCATGATGCTACTCTGTAAGAGTTGAATAACAATCTGCTCTCCATCTAGCAGGCGACTATGACTTGACTACTATCAGTGTTCAGTACCTGTTACCGTTTCACCCTATCACCCCCTATTAAATTGCTCAACAAAATAAATAAATAAGCAAATCAAAAACAAAAAAGAAAGAAAATTAACTGGAAAAATATATACTGCAGAGAAGCTGCATTTCATACACAATAAACAACCCAGGTGTAAAGTATATGCTAAATATAACAGAAGAGCAGCCTGCTAATGATGACTGACTATACCAGGGCAAATAACCAGCAAAACAATCCCATGCTCCCAAGCGATTTGTCACCTTTGACTTGTACACATAGATAACCTATGTAACTGTGAAATCCTATTACTGTTTCCATCATCTTCTCAGCCACTTTCCTCCCACTATTTGTCACAGTTAATTCTCATGTCTCATTTTAATTTAAGCTCCTCAGAATAGGCATTGCTGCCTTCTGTGTGAGCACCAAGTGCCAGTGCTCCAGTGTTTTGACTGCAACTTTTGGGCAATTCCACAATATAAAATCCCACTGTCAGATCTCTTAGATGAACTTTTATACTTTCTAGGCCTTAACTAGTGTAACATTACCCCTATTGGGTCCAGCTAGAAAGCTAGTGTAGAAGACATTTAAATTCCCTTCCCTGGGTCTCACTCCCCATTCATCACATTTAGGATTGGTAAAGCAACATGGCCTTTATGTACATGTCTTCACTGTACTGCACTGGACATGAAAACATGCCTCACATGCTCAGTCCTTCCCACACATCCTGCATGTCAAAATATAGGTGCAGTTAGAATGGCATTAACTTCACCCACAGCTCACAAAAAGGTATGTGGCTTTCCTTTTTTTTTTGGAAGCAAATGCATAAGGCATGTTTACAAAGTGATACTCCCTAGCAGCTTACAGTCATACCCAGGTAGCTCTTATAAAATACCACAATGTTGCAACCTCCAGAATAAGACAAGTATAGGGCACCTCAAAACCCTAGCCCCCACTGCTTTGTGAGTACTCCTCGGCTAGAGGAAGTCTAAGAGGCATCACCGTGACAGAAATACACCCTTACTGAGACATTAGGCAGTCAACAGTTCTTATCTGTTGGTCTCTGGCAGAAGCTCCAACCATTGATACACTGATTGTCTAAACTTGGTCTGGCCTTTGGATTCTGTCTCAGTAACCTGGACTCTCTCAAGCTTCCACACTTTAGGAAGGACATGGAGAAGCTTTAGAGAGTCCAAAGGAGAGCCATATGCATGATTAGAGGTAAAGAGAGCAAGCCTTATGAGGAGAGGCTGAGAGGCATGGGACTCTTCAGCCTGGAGGACAGAAGGCTCAGGGGGGACTTGGTGGCAGCCTATAAGTATATAAGGGGTGTACATCAGGAACTGGGAGAACATCCATTTACCAGGGCACCCAAAGGGAAAATGAGGTCTAACAGTCACAAATTGTTGGAAGACTGTTTTAGACTGGACATAAAGAAGGAAAAACTTCTTTACTGCCTGAGTCTCCAGAGGCTGGAATAGACCCCCCAGAAGCAGTGCAAGAACCTATTCTGGATATGTTGAAGAAATGTCTGGAGGCTTACCTTGCTGGTGTCATCTGACCCCAGCTGACTTCCTGCCAATGATTTTGCAAGGTGTCTTACAGCCCTAACATCTATGAATCTATAAAGCGGGGGATCATAGGTCTTGGCAGCCTCCACTCCTCCATACTCTTATCTAGGCATACATGTCAGAAGTCTCGATGTGATGGTCACAAGAGTCCATATAAGCAGATTCATCAGGCACCTAACTAAACCTCGTACACATACACCATAAATATGTCCTTTCTTGTTAGTGCCTAGTACAACGGTTGGTTAGTCCCTAGTACAATGGAATACAATAATAGAATACAAAAATGGTTGGACCCTTACCTGCTACCAACAAATAAATCCAAACATACCTTAACAACCACTTAAATATAATTTACTTTGAATAGCCACTGCAAATTATCTACACTGAAATTTTGTTCGTTTGTTTGTCTGATGTTAAAGACCACCCCCACTAAACAATGGTGTCTTGTTTATCCCTTGGGTAGTCCCTTAACAAAAAAGTTCTCCATATCTTTCAAAGAAAGTAGGTTCCCTTTTTATATTATTTTATGGCCATGTTAACAGCTATGTAGTCATGAGGGATCGTGTTGACAAAAGGGGAGGGAGTGTAGCTCTCTATGTGAAGGAAAGCTACATGTCCCTGCAAGCTGATGTTGGC
>NW_017728950.1:42728643-42744494 GCF_001723895.1 Crocodylus porosus
AATTGGATGCTTATCTTGCTGGGATCCTATGACCCCAGCTGACTTCCTGCCCTTTGGGCAGGGGGCTGGACTCGATGATCTCCCAAGGTCCCTTCCAGCCCTGATGTCTATGAAAACACATTTATCTCCTTAAATAAGGATTACAACTGAACACAAATCTTAATTAAGAGGATTAGTATCTATTTTAGGGTATTTATATAAGCTCCCAAGGGCAAAAGCAAATAACCCATACCCACCAAAACATATCAACAAGACAGCCAAGAGGAGAGGAGGCAACTGTCTATGGATCTTATTTGCATTTTGTAACATTCGTGAATGACAACACACCAGCTGTCAAAAATGTAATATACTTTGCACCTATCGTGTTTTCACATACAGAAAGTTCTGAAGCACTCAGGAGCTGAAAGAATACTGCAGATTATGTCAAATGTGATAAATACCTTGGAATTTTACTTGACTGGTAAATGAAGCTAAACAGAAATGGTATTGGAATTCCTGAATGGTTGACTGCACAGCACTAAGAAACAGTCACTTCCACAGATGGGCACATAGCGAGCCAAGAACCACAATAACTTCCACGGAGAAATCAAACCTGGTATAACTCCATTGAAATCAACTGTGTTTGCTTACACCAGAGTAGAATTTATATTAAACCAAAACAGAGTATTAGAAAAATAGAAATTCTAAAACAGCAACTGTATGACAAGGGTGATTTTAAGGCATGGCCAAATAGATTCATATACAATTGAAAAATCAAAACATATTTTTACCTAAATATTAAATAGACCCTGAACTGAATTCTAAATTCCACTTCCTTTGAGTGAACACTCCCCTTTTGCAACTGAGAAAGCAAAAAAGAAAAGACTGCTCGCAAAAGGTTATTCATAGATCATAAGGGGCTGGAAAGGACCTTGCAAAATCATTGGGTCCAGCCTCCCTGCTCTAGGCAAAAAAGACAACTGAGGTCAGGTAACCTCAGCAAGGTGATCGTCCAGTCTCCTCTTGAAGATTTCCAGGGTAGGTGATTGCACCACTTCTGGAGGGAGTTTACTCCACTGTCTGGATACCCTAACTGTGAAGTTTTTCCTAGTGTTAAGCCTGAAACAGTCTTCCAAGAGTTTGTGGCCATTACTCCTGGTTTTCCCCAACGGTGCCCTGGTGAACAGTTGTTCACTGAACCCTTGATGTATTCGTCTGATGTAGTGGTAAGCTGCTACCAAGTCCCTTCTCATTTTTAGGCTGAAGAGACCCAAGTCCCTCAACCTTTACTTGTACGCCTTCCCTTGCAAGTGTCTGATCATACAGATGGCTCTTCTCTGGACTCTCTCAAGTTTTTTCACATCCTCGTTGAAGTGTGGCACCCAGAACTGGATGCAGTACTCCAGCTGTGGTCTCACCAATGCCAAGTAAAACAGAGGAATCACTTCCTTGGTTTTGCTCGAGATTCATTGGTTGATGCATGCCAGAATATTGTTTGCCTTGCTGGCTACAGCATCACATTGACGGCTCATGTTCATACTATGGTCTATTATTACCCCCAGGTCCCTTTCAGTCATGGTGCTGGTCAGTTTGGCACCACCAAACCTGTAAGTACATTGGGGATTGTTCATCCCCAGATGGAGCACTTCACACTTCTCCAAGTTGAACTTCATCTGGTTCCGATCCGCCCACCTTGCCAGCCTGTCTAGGTTCACCTGCATCTGCAGCCTATTTTCAAACATAACCGTGCTCCCCCATAACTTTGTGTTGTCCACAAACTTGGCCAGTGAACTCTTCACCCCCACATCCAAATCATTGATCAAGATGTTGAAAAGCACTAGACAAAGCACAGACCCCTGAGGAACACCACTGGCCACTTCTCACCAGGACAACACAAATCCATTCATTAGAACTCTCTAGGTCCTACCCCATAACCAGCTTCCTACCCACCTAACTGCCAAGCAGGTAAGCCCACAATCCTCCAATTTTTCCACAAGAACATCATAGGATACCAGATCAAAGGCCTTTTGGAAGTCGAGGTATACAATGTTGACCTCCCCTCTCTTATCCAAATAGCAAGTTACCAATCTCATCTCCTTCTATGACCCAGTAAGACAAGACCTGCTCATAATGAAGCCATGATGACTGTCATTCAGAATCCTACCTTTTGCAAGCATATTGCACATAAACTCCTTGATGAATTTTTCCTGAATTTGCCCTGGAATAGAAGTTAGGCTAATTGGCCTATAATTGCCCAGGTCCTCCCTCCTCCCCTTCTTGAAGATAGACACAACACTGGCCCTCTTCCAGTCTTCAGGGACCTTCCCTGAGTGCCACAAGTTTTGGAAGAATTTCACCACAGGTCCCCCAATGACTTAAGCCAGCTCCTTCAGCTCTCGGATTAAGTACATTCAGTCCTGCTGACTTATAAATGTCTAACTTTTCTAACTAACCATGCACCAGCTCAATGTCAACAGTAGGAAGGCCGTCATTCCCACCATACCCAAACTGAACCTTATCTAGTATGATTTTCCCCTTACTTTGGTGAAATACCAAAGCAAAGTAGTTATTCAGGAGTTCAGTTTTCTCCTGAGTGTCTGTAACCAGCTGTCCTGAGTTGTTAAGCAATGGCCCCATGCTTTCACTTGTTTTCCTCCTGTTCTCTACATACCTAAAGAAGGACTTCTTAGTGTCCTTGATTTCTGTTGCTAATTTAAATTCAGTCACTGCCTTAGCTTTTCTAATCTGCTCCCTACAAGTGCAAGCCGTTGTTATATAGCCCTCCTTGGGGACTGTCCCAAGCTTCCACTGTTTTCATGCCTCTTTCTTCTTTTTCAAGAGGCCCACGATATCCCTATTAAGCCAAGAGAGCTTACAAGCCCTTCTGCTACCTTTTCTCTGCAGGGGAATGGACTTCTTTTGTGCTTCAAGGATCATGTCCTTGAGGAACAACCACTCTTCACATACTCCTTTCACCTTCAGTCTCTGGTCCCACAGTGTTTCCCCTACTATTGCCCTGAGCCTGTTGAAATTCACTTTTTTGAAGTCCAAAACTTCAGCTCTGTTAGCTGATTTGCCTGCCTTGCGACAGATGAACGCGATGGTTTTGTGGTCACTGTCACCCAGGCTACCCTCTATATTTAAGTCACTCACCAGATCATCTCCTTTGGCGAAGGCCAAGTCTAGGAGAGTGTTACCTCTGTCTGACCTGTACACTTCGAGTCAGGTAGAGCTCTTTGATACAGGTCAGGAAGCAACGCAACCAACCTGAATTAGCTGAGTGCTCCTTCCAAGTGATGCCTGGGTATCTGAAGTCACCCATGATGACCACGTCCTGTGCGTGCATGGCCTCTGCCAATTCTCGAGAGAACTCCAGATAGAGCTCTTCCCCCTGGTTTGATGGTCTGTCATATACACCTACAGTTAAGTCTTTCTTGCTGTGCCCTCCCCATAGCTTGACACAGAGGGTTTTAAGCCACTCTTCTTTGGAACTTATGTCAGCCTACAAAGAGGTGTAGTGCTCCCTCACATAGAGAGCTACACCTCCACCTTTCTTCTATCGTATAGCAAATGTTTTGGGCAAGTACTCAACGTATGGCAGTTCATAAGCAGAGGACTGGCAGATTCACGTGCCCAGGATTCTAGTCCTTTATTATTCATGCTCTGTAACTTAAAATATGGCAAATTTCAGATCTTATTTTTAAAATATTTTCATGTGCAAACAAAACATATTAACAACCACTGCAAGGTGTGAGGCAGAGCTGCATCACTCCAAAGGAATCACTGGGCAGCATTCAACCTGCAAAAATGCATTTAAGTCCCATGTATGCACTGCAAAGAGCCTTTCCAGTTGCCTCACTTCCCACCCCTTACAAAAAGCTAGATCATATTTATTTGATTGGCTGTCCATAACAAGGAGCCCTGGATCTGCTTACTCCAACCCATCCCCACTCTATTGTCTTCACACTTCTTTTTAAGTGTCCTGCCACTTCCCAGTGCAATTTTGACTCACTCAGGCAGGCAGAAAGGGTGCTGGATTTTTGCTCCACATCTCAATTCACAGCCAGGTAATGGCTAACTAGGGTCTTCTTCTTTTTCTTTAAGTTCCAATAATAGGAGACGAGGGACACTGACAGCTAAATACAAGTGAGTTTAATTTTTGTGTAGAATCAGCAAAAACCTTTTAAGTATGGGGAAGCAGTACGGCTGAGTTTTCACCCCCTGGAAGCAGTTAAAACAGTTGGTAAAAGACAATATACTTGGCTAAGACTTTGTACCAAAGATTACTTCTTTTAGATTTCTGTTGTTCTGTGTTTAACAGTAATAAGCAACCCTGCTTTCATCATCTAATGTCTTTGTTGAAAGTGTATGTACCTGTAAACAAAGTCTGCTGGGATACAGAATCCTGTTTGTGTCAACTTTTTTCTCTCCATTAAAGAAACAAGTTTATCCAGAATCTAAATCTTCTCAAACGCTTGAAAGTCAAGACACTCCTTATGCTTTTTATGCTGTGTTTTACTAGAACAAAGCAACGTTTTAATCTCTATTTTTTATTCTCTGATGTTTATTTGAATAGGTTTTGATGAATTTCCTTTTATATAAAAAGAACACCAGCACCATTCAATTAATTTTTTAAAAACTGAGAAATTATTTCCTTCTTATGTCAAATAAGCATGGTGTGCTTTGATTGCTCTAGTAATAGTAGCAGAAGCAGAGTCTGAGGAAGGAAAATTCAAAATCTGACCATATTGTTCTTAATTTATTTTAGTAATTACACACATGGACAGTTTGTCAGTTTAAAGACTACTGTGTATTATAGGTATATTCAGTCCATGAACAGAATACCCGCATTTGCAGTAACTATAGCTTCATCTTTGTTTTTAATTGTCATTTCTCTACAGTTTAGAGTTTCCAGGAAATGTAGAACTTTTTTCTTTTCTCATGAAATCCTCATACTTAAGAATGCTGCCTGGTCCTAACATATTTAACTATTAATTATCCTGATCAAAACTGAAGCCCCATGATGCACACTGATTTTGAATTTGCATTATCCTTCAAATTTTCATTAGCAATGCAATTGGAAAAAGGTGGCTCAATAAAGATTATGAATGAGTATTCATTCTGGGTGACTATTCATTCTGGGTGGCAGCATTAATACAAAGCATAAACACACAACAGGAACCTCTTAGCAATGACTTTTCTTTACTAAAAAAAGCCAGAGAAAAGAATCAGGTACGCTATAAGAAAAAATATTCCCAAACATGTTTTCAAAAACAACCCTCATGGAAGGGTCCATATAATGGAATGAAAGATAGTTTTGTCCCTTATAGCCCCCCCAAAATCATATGTATATGTAACACAAGCTTTTGGGAACTAAAGCTCATGTACAATTTGCAAGGCATGCTCCATAATGAACACTAAGACCACTGAATCAAGCACAGAGTACTCGTGATCCATAAAGGGTCCTCACTCAGCTTTGAATAATACTTGGATGGAGTCTATGTGCCTAAGTACAAAACAGCCATTCAAGAAACATGTGTTCAAGTCTCACATAAATGTGGAGGCACTTAAAGTTTTGACCAAAAAGTTCCCTTTGCACCTGAAAGACCCAGAGCACCCACTATGGCACAGAGCTCCATTACAATTCAGACACAAGGAAGATTCTCCCGATATTCCTGGTGAGCTACAATCTGCTAGGCATGCTGCAAACATGCCTAATATACATCAAGAATGCTGAATAAAGCACCTAGTGCCAGTGATACAGGCAGACCCTTTCAGTCCTGTATCCTATGTTCACACAGAACATGTTAAACCCAAATCAACATCCCATAAAAGGAAACTTTCTATACATTTAATCTATATCAATATGTATTTTTTTTATCTCTGTTACACTATTATTTGTAACTATCGTCATTAATAAAATATGTATTTTGTGCATCTCTTTTTCAGTACACATCTTTATGCAGATTCACGGAACAAATGTGAAAAACAGGACAGCATAGTGAACATAATATTGCACTCTCCTAAATCACCATGCTGTCCATACACTTTAGCTTTCAAAGGTATGTTTCAGAGATCTAGGATATACAGAAATGTTCAAAGAAACACACAAGTAATGTAGTCAAAGGAAGAATATGAACATTCAGCATGACTCTTTAAGCAGATACCAGATTTTCCTTTGCAGTATGTATGTTGGCAGAGGGCACAAGAAATTAATTGTGAGATGCCCAGCATACACATTTAACTTTAAAATTATCTGAGCCAACATGGGGGAGTGTGATCACACTGGAGGACAGCTGAGGATACAGGCTGACCTGGACAGGCTTGTAAATTGGGTGGATCAAAACGTGATGATGTTTAACAGTGAAAAATGTAAAGTGCTCCATCTGGAAAGAAATAATCTGCAACATACTTACAGGCTTTGTGGTGCTATGCTAACTAGCACCACAACTGAAAGAGACCTAGGGGTCATGATCAACCACAGAATGAACATGGGCTACCAGTGAGATGCAATAGCTGGCAAAGTAAACAATACGCTGGCATGCATCAACTTATGCATTTCAAGCAAGACTAAGGATGTCACCTTCCCACTGTATTCAGATTGGTGATCTGGAGTACTGCATCCAGTTCTGGGCACCGCACTTCAAAAAGGATGTGGAAAAGCTTGAAAGAGTGCAAAGAAGGGCCACACAAATGATTAGAGGTCTGGAGAACAGGCCATATGAGGAGAGGCTGAAGGACATTGAACTGTTCAGGCTGGAGAAGAGAAGACTTGGGGAGACTTGGTGGCAAGCTATAAGTATATAAGGGGCAAACATCAGGGGCTGGGAGAGCATCTGTTCACTAAGGTACCCCAGGGGAAGACAAGGCATAACGGACATAAAACTAGCTAGAAGATCGCTTTGGAGTAGATATGAGGAAAAACTTCTTTATGGTTCAAGTGTCCAGAGACTGAAACAGACTCCCCCCAGAGGTGGTACAGTCAGCTACCTGGGAGATCTTCACAAGACAAATGGATGTACACCTTGCTGGGGTCATTTGACCCCAGCAGTCTTTCCTGCCTAAGAGCTGGGGGGAGGGGGGGGGCTGGATTTGATGTTCTCGTGAGGTCCCTTCCAGCCCCTAACTTCTATGAATCTATGATGTCCAAGAAAATGAGCACATCTTATGGATGACTTCCTCTCCCTACTCTTTATTCCCAAAGAAATTCCTAAAATTCATGTTAACATTATGCCCTTTACATTTATTCAATGCACTAAATATATGTATCATATTAGAAACCAATTTGTAATAAACATCAGAAAAATGATAATAAAATCTTAAAGGTAGACAGATTTCCCATGAGATTGTAAGAGCTAAAAGTGATTCATAAAAAGGTATTTCAGACCATTTCTTCTGGTGAGACGGGGTGGGGGGTGTCATATTTTTAATAAGAGGACCTAGCTCAGTCAATTATCAGTGAAGCTTGTTATTATTTCAACATGATGCAAACATTTGGAAGTCCTTTTTCTTTATCAGTTACACCTTATTATCTAAAGCCACTGACCTTCAGTAAGACTTTTCTTGCTACAGGTTATTTTAGTCAAACTCCTGCTTTTATCATAATATGAACTGCAGTTCATTCATGAATTAATTTTTGTAGATTCTATGTAATGATATAAACCTTTAAGATACTGGTATTATTACTTCTTTAGTCATGGGTTACTGCAATTGAGGGAAATACCATCTGAAAATAATGTTATCAACCGGGCTACGTATTGTTATAATTTTATACAATATCCATTAGATTATTCTTGTAATATCCTTCAATTTAATGTATTATTTTTAAAGAACAATAAGGCATCATCACTGGACAATCACATTTGCTAAAAGCTAATTGAATTTAGCAATGCACCAGCTAAATTAATGGAAAAATTACTATGCCAGAAATATCAATATTAACCCTGGTGTATGTCAACAAGCGACATTTACAAACAATTTTAATAGAGGAAAACTGACATTATTTAGTTGATTAAATGTTAGAAACACTTTTCTCAGTCTCTTTGACATAACTCTTAAAATCAAAAGACCCTTAAAGCAATAAAGAATTTTCCGCTAGGTGCAAGTGTCTGAAAGGGGGAACAAGACAGTTGTTCAATCCTTATTCTTTTAAATAAAATTATTATTTCTTAGGTGGCAAGTGGTTCTTAATGTTAGCTACATTATTTCATAATTATTTTGAGATGCTGCACCCATCCTTAAGAAACTCACAGATATTGAACAGAATGCAAATTGTTGTATCTTGTGTAAAAAAGGAAGAAGGATGGTGTACATACAAATGTGGGCTTTGCTTACACAGAGCTGAGGCCTTGACAGCAGGTATGCCATTTTAGAGCAAGGTGCCACACAAACTGTTTTATCTTCATAGAAAACAACATTTTGATGATGCTCAAAACAAATTCAAAGTTGTGTGTGCAATCTTCTTACGTGAAGGGTTCTTTGCAGAAATAATCAACTCCATGGTTGCTATTCAAATTGAATTGCTATTAAATGACAAGAAAATTTATTGCACATGAAGTGACATTTTTGCCTCAGAACTGAAGGTACTGTCATGATATACATCTCAGACTACAACAAGCTTTCATCGCTTCACCTTGTAGAATACAGTGTTGCCATTATTATTGATGTAGCTAGACAGTTTACAGGCCACTAGTATATTGTACCAGCATATTGCACAGCTTAGAAACTACTTTAGAGGAAAACAGCAACTTTATTTCATACAACCATTAAAAAAAAAAATACTTAAGCATGCATGTGTGAGAGATATAATAAAATGTGTTACTGTCTCTTAAATTTATATTCATATTGGTACCCGATTCTACAGAACGTTCTGTTCAATTCACACACGAAAATGTGTGTGTTGGGGAGAGGGGGCTGAAAAAGTAGAGGAAAAAACTGTATCTAACAAACTTAGGCTAACATTTTCCAGAATAGGATATTTTTTATTTTGGACCCCAGTCTCTAAATGCTGTCTCTTTTCATTCATTAGAGTATAATTAATGCTCTGAAACTGACTGAAAAGCTTGTGTGAAAAGCATTTAAAACAAATGGCAATCAGCTTTATATACTTTTTATGGTATTTCAACAGCATGCCATATATCCTAGAGGTTTTTTTTTTAATTGAGTCCAGGAAAAATTTCAAAACAAAATATCATGTCAAGCTAAAAATATCTAAACAAAACTGGAAAATTGAAATGTTTCATTCAGAACTTTTTTTTTTTCTGGGGGGGGGGGGTGGCTGGGGGACGTGAAGAAATCTGAGTATTTATTTTGAAGTCACAAAATGCTTTTGTAGCCCTTCTGCTGAGCGCCTGTCAGCAGCAACAAGGGCCAGGTTCAATTTCAGAGATACTAAATATATTTTAGCTTGGCTCAAGCCCCCACCCAGTTTACCTGGGAAACACTAGGATGTCCAGTAAAACTAACCACCCTTCCCCCACAAGCAGTGTAAACACAAAAACCAAATTTATTATAAAGCATAAAGAAAAACAAAAGTAAATGAACTATAATTTTTAAATACTGCAAACTACAAAACAAAGTCTATAGGTGGCACCCTCTTTGAGGGGTCTTTACCCATGCCCAGGCAGTCTGGGACTTGAGACTCCCCAGCAGGTAGCTCTGGGGACCTGTACCCCTATACCCGTCCTTCAGCAATGGCCTGGAAAGGGGAGTCCACACTGCAGAGTCCAATGAGCTGCTCCAGGGGTCCACTGCGCCACAGGGAACTGCTAGAGTGTGTTGTAAAGGTCCCTTGCTGCTCCCTGTGAAACTGTGGTGCTGATCCTCACTTCTGCATGGTGGATTTGAGGGGTAAACTGCAGTTTTCATCAGCATATCGCATCCCAAAGTTTTTAGTCCTAATCCCAGTTCTGCTGGGCCAGGAAACTGAAAGAGAACTCAGAGAAAAATAAACAGCCGAACAGCAAAAGGGCCTGACCAGCAACAAGCACCAACCGCGCTGCATTTGTCAGGACACAGAGCCACAAAAGCAACCACTGCCGGGCCCAAAATGTGCCAGGCCCAGACAGACAACAAACAAACGTACAGCGGGGCTCAGCAACATAGCTATGCTGAGACACAACCACTGTCAAACAGTACAAGAGGGACTCAGGTCTGTTCTGCATCCAGGCCTGAATGTGCAACAAAATAGCGCCAGGCCTACTTGACTGTGGCCTGGAAATATAGCCTCAGCCACACTTCTAGGCCAAGACCCAATAGCTAGGAAACAACAAAACAGGGAGCCAGACATATTTTGGACTGGGCCTGAACTAGCACTAGCACCCGACCACAGCAGTCGGTTGGGGCATAAACTGCAAAAGAGAACAAAGACAGCCTAGGCCAATTTCACTGGGCCTGGACAGAGCAGCAAAAAGCTAACTAGGCCTATATACCACTGAGGCCTAAATAAGCAAGAAGAAGTGCCAGGGCTTCATCCTGGCCCAGATCTGCCAGCCAACATATGGCTAGGGTTCAGCCCCACACCAGTGGGCTGAAATGCAGCAGCTGTAAAACAACAAAAAGGGCCCAGGCTTATGGCTGCAGCCTGGACATGTAGTCTCAGCTATACGCCCACAGTGAGACACTACAATCCTTATCACGAGCTGCTGACAATAGGGAAGCATACACTCATGGCATCCTCCCACTTAAGGCCTACATGGCCAAAACAGCCAGCAAGGCACGTAGCTGGCGTTCAGCAACACAGCTATGCTGAAGCCAAAAGAAGTTGCAACAGCAACTAAAACATGCCAGGCTCCAACCCTGGCCAGTCTGTTGCAGAGATTGATGCTCTCCCCACCCCAACATGGCATCATCCCACTCAAAACCCAAAAATAAAAAGTGAAAAGGAGAGGGAGAGAACAGAGGTCTCAAGCCCTGAGACAGACTTTCTCTCCGTGTACCTGATGTTTTCCCTTCACAAAGCCTGAGTTTGCTTCATCAGTGAAGAGTAGGCGGTGACCCCTGCATAGGAAGCAGGCCCCCCTGGCTCGCAAATCCATGTTCAGGCCTTAGCAGCCCCGGAGGATGGAAGAGCAAGATACCAAGTGGCCTCAACATTAAATAATTTTTCTGACCTCATCCAGGCCCCCAACCAACAAGCGGCCTCATTGGAACACTGTTAATGCCAAATAATGAATTCAAAGGGGGTTGGCACTCCAGGATTTGGCCAGTCACTCAACTGGTTTTACAGGTTCTGTTGAGGAATCTCAAGACAAAGGGTCTGGACACAATATGGAGGCAGGGGGGGATGGGAGGTGGTCCTCTTCAGTCCTCTAGGAAACAAATTATACAGCACCAACAAAGATGCACAACAAAATAAAACCAGAACACACTTGACCACACACAACCCCAAGTGTGTATGTGGGTGTTACACTTTCATATACTCAAATTTGCATTTGGGGAAAATATAATGGCCAAAAACTCTTCACCCAGCTTTAATTCTAGTTACTTCCTAAGGGATACTGGCGGTAGTAATTCTGACTTCATAGTTTCATAGTTTCTAGGGTCGGAAGAAACCTGAGTAGGTCATCTAGTCCAACCCCCTGCCATGGCAGGAAAGATTACTGGGGTCAAACAACCCCAGCAAGGTGTTCATCTAACCTCTTCTTAAAGACCCCCAGGGTAGGAGCCAGCACCACTTCTCTTGGAAGTTGGTTCCAGATCCTAGCCGCCCTGACTGTGAAGTAGCGCCTCCTGATATCTAGCCTAAATCTACCCTCTGCCAGCTTGTGACCGTTATTCCTGGTCACTCCTGGCGGTGCTCGGGGGAACAGTGACTTCCCCAATGCCTGCTGATCCCCCCTGACTAGTTTATAACAGTCCACAAGATCCCCCCTCAGCCTTCTCTTGTGGAGGCTGAACAGGTTCAGGTCCCGCAGCCTCCCCTCATAGAGCCTGCCCTGCTGCCCCCGATCACGTGAGTGGCCCTCCTCTGGACCCTCTCCATGCTGTCCACATCCCTCTTGAAATGCAGCGCCCAGAACTGTACGCAGTACTCCAGCTGCGGCCTGACCAGCATAGAGGGGGAGTATCACCTCCTTGGACCTGCTCAAGATGCATCTGTGCATGCATGACAAGGTGCAGTTGGCCTTCCTGACTGCATCCCCACACTGCCGCCCCATGTTCATCTTGGAGTCAATGATGACTCCAAGTTCCTTTTCTGCCTCTGTACTGACAAGAAAGGAGTTCCCCAACCTGTAGGTATGGTGCTGGTTTTCCTCCCAGGTGCATCACTTTGCACTTGTCAGTGTTGAATCCCATCCTATTCTCATCTGCCCACCCCTGTAACCTGTAGCCTGACTTCCTTTAGTACGCTTCAGAATTCCTTGAAGGTCAAAGGGAGTGGGAAGCCTTTTCAGGTAAAAAAGGGAAAGGATATATATTATATTACATTATATATCTCCTTACCCTTTCCCTTCTATATCTTTCCTACAGAGAATTCTTCTCTTGGCTATCTGCCAGGTAATCAATTTATATACAGAAAATGTTAAACAAAATATATGTCTTCCTTTTTCAATTGCTTAGTTTATGCATCCCATGCTATTGTTAATCCCACTAATTCTCCAGCCATCATTTTGAACAGTGGGGGCCAGCCATTTTAAAAGGCATGCCATATTAGTCCTACATGCTGCCCACGTGCCACTCTGAGCAGAGAAAGAGTATCAATCTGAAGCTCTGTTTTCTGTTCCCTGCCATAAGCTTCCTGACTAATTTGCTGCTGCATTACTTTTTTTTTTTTCTTTCACTTCCTGCCCTGTGCTCCCTGACTAGTCTACTGCTGTTCTACCTGTCCCCTTCCTGATCCACCAAATGCGACGCAGAGACCACCTGTGCCACTCATGCTACAGGTTGGCCACCCCTGCACTGAGATTTCTCTGACAAAAACAGGGTAGCCATCACCTGATAATTACAATCATCTTCCATTTACCAAATATATGTATATGTTCAGTTCCTGTAATATCTAAAAAGGGGAAACTGGCAATCCAGTCAATATGATCATCATTAATTGATCAAAAAAGCTGAAAGAAGCAAAATTACCCATTTTCTGTTTCCTTGTAGAGGAAGCAAGACTGTTTCTGCAATCCTTGCAGTAGTTTTATTCCTCATAATAAAAAGGCAATGCTTCTTCAGAAAAAGAAATGCGACTCCTGAAACCTGGCTTTATCAATGAGACCAAGTCAAACATGCTTCTGTATTACATGAAGAAGTGGAAGATTAATGCAGCAGAAAGCAAACCAAGTGCAGTGGTGCTATAGCTTAGGTTATTCACAACAATCTCACCACTCAGAAAAGCAAGGAAAATGCCAAGAAAATTAATGAACTATTGGTTTACTATGGTTCATCAAGATCTGGCTTCTGGAGGTCACAATGAGCAATACATCAGAGAATGCAGGTCATTTTCTGGAATTACATTTTCTTTTTGCAAAATATACTGAAAATTTTGCCAGCAAACTACAAATGTTTAATTTCACAGGCTACGAACCTCAAAATGAATTGCTACACATTGTTGCTGTCATGACAAGGAAGCACACAGCTGAGGAAGTATACAATGTTGGGTTTTTGCTTTTTGATTATTGATGAAGGGCTGCCTTTAAGCATGAACAACTTTTTATTTGTATTAGTTATGCTGAAAGTTTAAATGTACATGACTGATTAAGTGTAAGGGCTGTGCAGAATACTAATATATCAACATAATTTACAAATGTATCATGAAGAAGGAGGACAACTTGGTATTACTGATGTGCAAATATTTCTCAAACTTATGACAGCACCATGGGATCTAAAGGAAGATTAGGAGCAACCTTTTAGCAGTTTACCCACATATACTCCCTTGGTCTTGTGCCTGCTTGCAAATTAAAGTGTTCCTTGAATGATTTTATGAGAGATTGAGAAACCCACCCCTCTCTACTGCTATTCCTCTTTGTCCTCACAGTATTATTTTGCAACAGTATATTACTTTACCTTGAAGGATAGTCCTTTAGTCTAGGGACAGAAGTTACACATAAACTGGTTTAAGTGATCAGAAACTGGTTTAAACCTCTAACAGAACAGAAGCTCAGTGCACATAAACCAGTTTCAAAATGGTTTAAGATAAACCTAGTTAAATGTAGTATCAGACTTAACTGATTTGCATCAAACCAGTTTATGAAACTTCTGTCCCCAACCCCTTCCTGGTTCAAGTTAAATCACAGCCCCCAGCATCCCAGTATGCTTTCCAGCCCTGGGCTGGGTTGTGCTGTTTACTTCAGCAGAGAAGGGTTGGGGGAGGCAGGGATTGCCCCACCCAGGCAAATCCCAGCTGAGGTCTGGGGCCAGGGAGGGGGTTAAACCCACCTTCCCCTGCGTACATAGCTGCCCTGCTGCTAAATTTACTGAAACTTACTGCTGGCTGTGATTGTGGACTACAATACCCAAGAGACACCTAGAAGCAGGAAGAGGAAGTGATGAGAAACCCTGGAGAGTCCTGCTACTGTGATTCTGGACTGCAAGGCCCAGAGACCTTGGGGGCAGGAGGAAGAGGAAGTAAACACTCAGCCCATGCTTGCTACATGCCAGAAAGCCATGCTGTAGTGCCCCCTGGCTTCTGACCTGAGCCACTGAAGGCATGTGGGTGCATTTCCTGAATCAAAAGTAAATGTGTATTCAGTTGTTTCTCAGTTTAATCTCTGCATTTTAAACTAATCCGTAAAGACTGAATCAATTCAGCCTCGGGCTTTTTGACTGGCTATACTTAGCCCTAAATTCCATTCAGTCATTCCCACTGGACGGCTTTCCTTGATGCGGGATTCATACATAAAATATCAGCCTTGTATCTAGACTTCATTCTTTCATGTCAGTTTTGCACCCCGCTCAATGCTTTCTGTCTCTTCCTTTTTTTCAGTAATATAAAATACTTGAACATCAGAGTGGAGATTGGAGAATCAAGGTTTTTCCCTTGCCACTAGAGAGGTTTCCTGCTGCTAGCCACTATGGTATTCTTTGTTCTGCTTTCTGCCAAGTGAATATTTATATAAGCTGTCATGGGGGCAGGGCCCAGGTAGCGCCCCTACCGCGCCAAGTTGCCCTTCGAGCACCCTCATCTCGCCCGCCATGTCTTTTCTGTTTATGTAATATTAACGGAAGCCTTTCCTGGGCTTCTTGGACCCAGTGCTCTTGCCCTGTATGGATATCTCTTGGTGCACCCACCCTAGGGCATCGCGTGGCTCCTTCTGCCCCCAATACCACGACCAAGCTTCACCGGTATTCCGGACGTTCTCGTGTCTGTGTACGTGCCCTTCCCGGGGCCTCTCTGGTATATGCACCCTCTCCGGGACCTCTCTGATATGCGCGCCCTCTCCGGGCCTTTACCCACGTGCCCTGCCCTCTCCGGGCTCTTGCTCATGCGCTCTGCCCTTCCGGGCTCTTTAGACTTGCCCTCGCCCCTTTCAGGGGCTTCCCAATCAACTCGCCCTCATCTGGGGCCTGCTTGTCCTCTCCAGGGCCTCTCCGGTATACGCGCCCTCTCCGGGGCCTCCCCAATATACGTGCCCCCTATGGGCTTCTATTCGCACCTGTCCCCTCTCCAGGCTTCTAATCACGCGCCCGCCCTTCTCCGGGGCTTACTTGCGCACTCACCCTCTTCTGAGGCTTCTTGATAGGCCCACCCCTTCCTTCTGGAGTTTGCCCAATATACTCGCCCACACTGGGGCCTATGCCTCACGCTTCCTATGCTCCCCTGCCCTCACTGGGGCCTCACTCACGCCTTTTGCCCCCTCGCCCCCTCTGGGGCCTATGTCTGCGCTTCTCGCGCTTCCCGCGCCCTTTTGCCCCCTCGCCCCCTCTGGGGCCTATGTCTG
>NW_017728950.1:42744594-42773094 GCF_001723895.1 Crocodylus porosus
CCTCTGGGGCCTATGTCTGCGCTTCTTGCGCTTCCCGCGCCCTTTTGCCCCCTCGCCCCCTCTGGGGCCTATGTCTGCGCTTCTCGCGCTTCCCGTGCCCTTTTGCGCTCTCGCCCACTCTGGGCCTTTCTCGCGCGCTTCCCGCGCTTGGGGCTCAGGTGGCCTGTAGCCATGCCTGGCCCCCTGACCCTTCTTCTGGGTCGTATACTCCACTGGGCTTTACTCTTGATAGTGCCCCCACTGGGCTGGGGTCAGAACACCACCCTAATTCCTCCCGAGGTCACCCCACTGGGGCCAGGGTCGGGACACCCCAAAACGCCATGCCCCATCCACAGTGCCAGCTCTGGCACCAATCGCTGTGCCCTCCCTGGTCACACCCCAAAACACAGCACCCTCTGTGCCACCAGGAACACCCCCATTCTGCTGGGGTGCTCCTCTGAGGCCTCTTCCTTCTCCTACAGCCTCACCCAGTCCTCCAGTATAACAATAACATCACAACAACAAACATAAAGCCATGAGCCCACCAGCTGTAACACAAAATCAGCCTACCGGCTATAACATTCCGCGCCACCCTGGCTCTCCATCAAGCCTCCGTGATAGAGGCCTCTCCATGCCATCTGTCACGGGCGCTCAGGCAGCTCTTCTCTGCAGCAGAGCTCCTACCTCCTCAGCCTGTCAGAGGGGAACTGCCTTCTGGCCTCAGCTGGGCTGCTTATAAAGGCCAGGCCCTGCCTCCTTTCAGTCAGCTGACCCAATCTGTTGCTTAAGCAACCTTCAGCTGTGCTGCCCTGCTGATTGGCAGCCAAGCCCTATTACCAATGCCAGTAGCAGGCACCCTAGTGCCCTGCAACACAAGGCAAGCAAAGTCGGGGGGCTGAGAGGTTTCCCATCCTAGAATATCCTCTTAACCTGGTGTTTTGAAAATCCACCATGTCAAGTCAGGTTTTCTTCAAGCAGGAGAGATTTGAATCCAAGTCTCCCATACCCTGGATGTGCTCTTACCACTGGACTGTTGGATAAAAAGATGGGAGAGGATGGGGAAGGGAAGGAGGCAGCACTATGTATTTCACTGACCATATTTAATTTGGGACCTGTGGGATCATGTTTAATTTGCTCTTAGAATGCCCAGTGGACAGTACCCCTCAGCCTAGAGACCTAGAGAATAATTTATCTGTGGATCCCAGTGGGGAAGAGGTATGATCTAAGCTTCTAGCTGCTCTACACTGATATGACTTGGGCATATCTCAGAAACAGACATTTAAACAACTCATGAAATATATCAATAAACAAAGGCTAAGTGCAGACATTCAGGGGGTGGGGAGGGAATTAGGGGAGGTTAGATTTTATGTAAAATGGCCACCCAATCTAAGGTAAGCTATAATGGTGGGGAGAGGGATTAGTGGGGAGGGGGTGTTGAGTGGATGGGGGGGAACTGGCTGTGGGAGAATATTATATTTATTATATAAAAAAAAAAATTCTTTGCCAAGATTGATTTTTTACCAGTTGTCAATGCCTGAAAAATACACATGCCTATCACTCAAGTAGGTATGTATTTCTGGCTTCCTGCTTAGTGTTTCCAGATCTGGCCCTGCTCACAGTCTGCACAACTGTCAGCTATTTACAGGCAAAATAGAACTCATGTTGAAATAAAAATGAAGCAAAAGCCTGGTTTCAGACTACATGTTCCCCATCTGACCACTAGAGTTCAAAGTCAAAAGGAAGAGATCAAGGAAAGGTATGCATCTCCTCTGGTTCTTCTAGTTTCACAACTACCTTAATTTCTACTGATTCTGTGCATCTGCTCCAGGCATTGGCAAAAATAAGGAAGCAGGTAAGAAAAGTTCAGATTGCAGCCTTTGTTTCTTCCTCCACCCCCAAATACAGGATCATAATTAAATCAGAAATTGGTTCAGAGCCAAATGGGATGCTTAGGTTCATGTTTAGCTTCCTCTGATAACAACTTTCATTCTTTTTTGAGCATTTCTTTTTAGTTAGACTCATCAATAGTGAATCTGTTAAACTCAACTGAGCTCTTTCCTGCTGTGGGACTTTTCCCATTCAAAGTCTAATTTCCCTTACTTTACTTACTAAGCTGCACTATTCTGTCTTCTCTTCACAACAAATAAGCCAAAAAGGTCAATAATCTCTCTCTCTTGCTTTCAGCACCTCCACATCATGTGCATCCTCTGACAACTGCCATTTTACACAGTACTTATTACAGCAGATAAAGACAAATGTACAAAGAAGACATTATTTATTGGTCTTGAGTGTTTGTTTGTTGGTCCCTTTTAATGAACACAATAGTAGAATATCAGTGAAAGACTTCATTAATTCACAGAATGGATCTTTTCTTTTAATGATTTTTCCTATTTCATTCTTGTTACATTCAATCAAAAAGAATGTGAATTTAAACCAAGCTCTAGCACTTTTCAGGAATGTGCACTAGCCATTGAATTAGCCAGAAAAAGGAAACCACCACCAGGAAAACTATTTCTCCTTTGTTTTTATTACCCATGCCCCAAGATCTACCAGTAATGATTAAATTAACCATCTCAATATTTTTCAAAACCTTTTATCACTTTTTTCTGGTTGACACTACACAGGAGAGTTGAAGATGCTTTGAAAAATACCTTAAAAGTGATTTTTTCCACCAAAAATATACTTCGCTGAAATGTTTTCACAAGGCTATATCAGCAACCCATTACAGGCTAGGATATGGTCCCTTTCAGAGCTTGCATCCACACAGAGAAGTGTTAAGAACACGAAGAGATGCACTTCCCCCCAAGAGGCAAACAGTACACTTCCTACACTGAATGGTTGTCAGAATCAGGGAAGGGCATCAGCAGCATGTATTAATATTTGTAGTAGGCGCGGCCATTCCAGACTGCCCAACCCCAAAATCCTTTGTGTGTGCCTCCTTCCCCCCCACCCCCAAAAAACCCCAACAAAAAAACCCACAGCTACACCAAGCAGAAACTCGGCACTGCAGAAAATCTAGGCCACATATTTTTAGACAATGTATTCTGATCTACAGTAAACATCTCGTGTGCTTTTATGGTGATCTTTTAATTTTATATGCATGCATGTTAAATGATCTGTTGCCCTGAAAACCTTTTTGAGATGGACAAGTGTTGTCTACATCAGTGTTTCTCAGCCTGTGGGTCACGACCCAAATGTGGGTCACAAGAATATATAAAAGGATTGCAAACAAACTTTAAGAATGGATCAACAAACTTTAAAAATGGATTCTCCTTTAAAGGAGAAAAACCATGGGAAACAGTGGCTTTTCCCTTGCAGGCTGGCAGAGTTCTTGGGGCCCTCCCATCCTCCACACTCCCCCCCCTCCCCCAGCCCACACACCCACCCCCTGTCCTACACACTCAGGGGCTGGAGCCTGGGGGCAGCAGGTTAGGATTGAGGGGCACTGGGTCTGGATTGGCCATCAATATTTACAAATGGGTCCTTGTACAAAAAAAGGGTGAGAACCCCTGGTCTACATGACTCACAGGCTCATTTTTCAGGTCTTAAGCAAGTCATTTCCATCTCTGATTTGTTTGAAAAAGAGATAATACTCTAGAGCTGATAAGAGATGCAATTGTTACGAGTGGTTTGAAGTCCTTGGATGAGAGGTGCTATCTGAAAGTAAGTTAGACTCTAGAACAGGGATGGGCAAAATACAGCTTGCAGGCTGGATTTGGCCCACCAAGGGATTTTATCCAGCCTGCGGTGAGTGCCTCAACCCCACCAAGACCAGGCACAGGGGCAGCCCAGGCCATGGCACATGCAGCAGGTGCTGCTGCCCCTGGGCGTGCAGCAGGACCAGGGTGGAGTGGCAGCTAGACTCACTTCCCAGCAACCTGCACAGTGGCAGCTTCTGCCAGGTACCGCTGACATTTCCACTGTCACCACTGAACCCAGTCCTGCAGGTCCATGGGCTATGGTGTTCAGAGTGTGGATTGTGGCTCTGCCCCAGGCCCCAGCCCCACACTATCACCTTCCCACAATCCCAATCCCAGCCCCACCTTTGCCCTCCCATCCCAGTCACCACTCCCCACCCACCTTATCCACCTAGCCGAGCACACCCTGCCCCCTGCCCTTGCAGGTCCCCGACTGACCTCCATGGAGACCTCAGTGAGCGACAGCGCAGGGCCAGGCCCTAGGGCAGAGCCACTTAAAGCATTTTGGTGTGCTGTTTCAGGGGTGGGGGAAATCCAGCCCACCAAAACCCCCCGTAAGTCCCTCCAACCCAAATAATTGCCCACCCCTGCTCTAGACTATGCAAACTGAGGTTAAAATCTATAGCCAGTAGAAATGTATGGCTTATGGTTTAACCGTGTATAGTTTCAATATACATTTGGCATTGACAGCCTACAAGTTTTATTCTTTTAGAATAAAAAAAATCCTTTAATCAGCAGAAGGAAGTTAGGTGTTGAAAATGGGACATGAGATAAGCGAGTGAAAAATGAGGAAAGACATCAGATCATGGATTCTGGAATCATGAGGTGGGGAGAACACTGCTATGTTAAAACTGTCAGCTTCTACCTGTGTAGCTACGTTTTGGAGTATAGCATTACATGTATATGTATGAAAAATAGGCTTTCAAAAATACATTGAGCCTAGGTCTAATTTAATAATCCACTCTAACTAAGTATTGTCCCAGAATGCAAATAAACATGCTGAATTAAAGCAACATAATTCATAGAATTGAAACATGTGACCATGTCCCCTGCAACCTATTACAGCATCTGCTTTAATATGTCAGAAAACTGGTTCTTTGGGTAATATAGTAACAGCATAACCAAATTGATTTTTAATTCTCTTTCCATTAGCCTCTCCAAAATTGACTGTATTTGGACTTGAGTGACTATATTACTCAGTAAAGAAATTGTAAGGAAAATAAAAATTAGGCACTGCTTTACCAACATATATGTCTTAAAGGCATACCAGGAACAGTTCCTCAAATAATCCATTTCTAAGCACTTGAAGGAGAAGAAGGTGATAAGGAACAGTCAGCCTGGATTCACCAAGGACAAGTAACACCTGAGCAACTTGATCGTCTTCCATGACAAGATGGATCTGTGGATGCGGGGAGAGCAATGGAAGTGATATACTTTGACATTACTGAGGCTTTTTATACCATCTCCCACAACATTATAACAAGCAAGCTAAGGAAGTCCAGGCTGGATGAGTGGACTGTAAGGTAGATAGAAAACAGGCTGAATCATTGGGCTCAAAGGATAATAAGCAATGGTTCAAAGTCTAGATGGCAGCTGGTATCAAGTGGAGTGCCCCAGAGGTCAGTCCTGGGACAGGTTTTATTCAGTGTCTTCATCAACAATCTCAAGATGGGATGGAGTGCACCCTCAGAAAGTTTGCAGATGATACCAACTTGGGGAGAGTAGTAGATATGCTGGAGGGTAGAGCTAGGACTCAGAGAGATCTTGACAAATTGGAGGATTGGACCAAAAGAAATCTCATGAGGTTTGTTAACTATAAGTGCAAAGTCGTTCACTCAGAAAAGAACAATCCCATGCACTGGTACAGCCTGGGGACTGGCTGACTAAACAGCAGCTCTATAGAAAAGGACCTGGAAGTTACAGTGAACAATAAGCTGAAGATGAGCCAACAGTGTGCCCTTGTTGAGAAGAAAGATAATGGCATACTGGTTTGGATTGGTAGGAGCACTGCCAACAGATCAAGAGAAGTGATTATTGCTCTCTAATCAGCACTGGTGAGGTCACATCTGGAGTACTGTGTCCAGTTTTGGGCCCCCACTACAGAAAGGTTGTGGGCAAATTGGAGAGAGTCCAGCAGAGGCACATGAGTTATGAGAAGAGGCTGAGGGAATGGAGTTTATTTAGCTTGGAGAAGAGAACACCAAGGGGCAATTTAATAACAACCTTCCACTACCTGATGGGTGTTCTCAAAGGGTACCTATACACATGCCCAATGCCTGCTCTGACACATTCTAATTAGAACACATCAGAGAAGACTCAATCAAGTTGAACAAGCTTTAGTTAAAGTGCCCCTGCTGCCATTTTAAAGCTCAGGGTGCTGAATACATGAGACATACAGGTATTTTAATTACAGCAGCTTCTGAGAGTAAAGATGAGAATGTAAAGATGCCCAAAGAGGATGAAGCCAAACTGTTTTCAGTGATGACAGATGACAGAACCAGGAGCAATGGTTTCAAGTTGCAACAAGGGACATTTAGGTTACATATTAATAAAAACTGTCCCACAAGAATAGTAGTAAAGGTCTGGAACAGGCTACCCAGAGAGGTTGTAGAATCTCCATCCCTGAAGGTTATAGCAGGCTGGCCTTTCAGGGCCAGGTCTCAGTGCTGGCCGCCCACCTGTTCTGGGCTAAATCCCCACCTCACTCATCTGCCACGCCTTGATGAAAATAATATGAATGTTATTTCTAAGGCGGGAGGCTGCCCATTGTTCGATTTCTTGATAACAAGGGCGTAAGTACATGTTCCAGCTTCCCCTTACATGTGTTGCATGCCACACAACTGTTTCTACATCACATACAGGATTTCCATATTGTCAGTTCCAATATTTCTGTTATACCTGGTATTTCCATATTATCCTATATGATACAGCTCTTCCACAAGTCAGTGGTTCTGCCCCTTGTCTTTAACTCAGCCCCTCACTGGGCCTGCACTCTCACTTGGCCTTCAGCCCCTCACTGGGCTGCTTCACACTCCCAGCAGCGCTCAGGTGGCTGACACCATGCCTGAACCCCTGCACTGGGGTCTTCCACCCTTTAGACTCAGGTGGTTGCCACCCTAGCTGGCCCCACTACAATGGGCTCATGTGTCCCCCTCTGGGCTTGCCTGGCCCAGAGTTCTTCCCTGGTCAGTAACCCACCCATAGGCAGGGACAGGGGTGTTCAGGCATCCCTCCTCACCTTTCACCAGGGTGGTAACTGGCCTGGCATTTCTTGGGGACTGTTCCACCATGAACAGCCCCACCAGAATACCCATCCCCAGCAGGGTGCAGTTTTAGGTCTTACCCAGGACCAAGAGCCTCCAAACCAACCCTATAAGCTCCTGCCCTTACCTCCAAGATGTTCCAGGAACAGCTCAGCCTGATGTTGCTTCCTGGCCTGCTCCACACAGACTACTCCCTCTCGCTCTGAGGGCCTGGGTTAAAATGGAGGCTGCTCCGCCCCCTCAGCCAATCCCAGGGTCCTCCTAGGTTCATGTGCTAGCCTTGATGAGACTAGCACCTACCTGCTGGGTGCTCCACTGCCAACTAGGAACCTTGAAGTGGCAGGCGCTGCAGGTGCCCTACCACAAAGGTTTTTAACGCCTGGCTAGACAGAGCCTTGGTTGGGATAATATAGTTGGGGGTGGTCCTGCTTTGAGGAGGGGGGTTGGACTAAATGACCTCTTGCAGTCCCTTCCAACTCTAATTTTCTATGATTCAAGAGCTCTGAATATGGCTACCCTAATTACACCTTGGCAGCCCTCATCATCAGCTATACAATTAAAGCTCGGTCTGGCCTTCTGAGCTTAGTCAGAAATAAATTAATGCATAGCCTGGGAAAAGTTCATTATCATCTTTTACCAGCATGACAGAGGAAGAAGGAGGAAAGCAGCTGTTATCATAAAACCACATCATCTTTTTTTTTGTTTTGCTTTTTTAGATACAGAAAAAAAAACAATACAAGACAAAAAAGAGCATTTGAAAATGTCAGAACTGTAGCTGTGAATGACAGCTATCCAATTCACTGGAAAAGTCCATCCATTATTGTAAATTCAATCTCAAAACGTTATATAATTAATCATTTCATCCAGATACTTTTGAAGTGTTTTCACACCTGACAGCTACCATTACTAGGAACAAGATACTAGTGGGGATATGTAAAAACATCTTCTAAAGCTAACTTTCAGTTATGATCAAATTGGCCCCTAGCACTGTTACTATCTGTGATAGTGCCCTTAAAGCAAAAGCTAGCAGAACATTTTTGCAGAGATCATTCAAGACTTGTGAAAATTCCAGTATTGGTACTATGGTGATTTAAATAAATAGGGAATGCCTTCCACTTTTCACGAATTCACCCTTTCACATTTCAAGTGTCCGGTACACAAGACCAAAGGAGAAACTCCTTCAGAAACAATAATTCAAAAGTCTGTGTTTATAAATCAAGATACTGTGAAAGTTTTCAAAGGGCTGTAATAAAATAACTATTTTAATGTTTTGCTAAATTAATTTTATTTGGTCGCATGGTCTGATCAATTCATTTTATAGTTCAGAAAATAAACAGGAGACAAATAAATTGCTTCCTTAATATAGGCTATTTTATAAACTATTCTATAATCAACCCTATATCTAATACAGGTATACATTAAATAGACTGTCTGCTCCTAATTAGATCTATAATGTGAACATGAGAGAAAAAGCTGAAAAATAAATTATAGTTTATAACCTATAGTAATTATACAGGCAAGCCTTTGCGTAGGAGAGGATATTCTATTAAATATGAAGTATCCTCCATTTATTTCTTTATCTGTGAAGGGAATCAAAAAACTTAAGTAATTACTGTTACTGCAATTCATCATGCATGAAAAGACGCAAATAAAATCTCAATTTATCTAATCTATACACTTAATCTGGTGTCAACAGATTAGAATAGTCTTCATTTTACAGATACATTAAAATGCATGTTTAAAATGTGCTAAGAATATATTTTTCCCTTTAATTATACCTCTCACCTCCATAAGCAAACAGAAATTGTGTATTTATTTGGCATTGATTAGTCCTAATTCTGCAAGTATTTTCATCAACCATGATGTTCCTTAATTTATTCCAATAAATGTCTTTACAAGCTTCAAATTCACTCAATTACTTGCATGCTTTACCTCCACCTACTAGAATTCTTGCCAAATTCCAAATTAATTCAATCCAGCATTGTTCAATTCTACAGTTGAATAGAACAATATTGTCTAAATGCTAATATAGTGTTTGTTCAGACACTTCATACAACTTTCATCTACCCAGAGTCTGACATTTTAATAAATCCAAAAAAAAACAAAAAAGAAAGAAAGGAAAGAAAGAATATATGCTGAATTCTTGGCCATGTTTTACCATTTTTCTATGAAGAGAAATTATAAAACCTATTAGCCTTTAGGTTGGTTTGTTTGTTTTTCTTTAAAATAAGCAAGGTAAGCAGCATTCCTTCACATAGTTTCATTTTGTAGAAAAACCCATGCCAAGTAAAAATGAAAAAAAAATAAGAGACTGCCTATGGAATGGCAACATAAGAAGATTCTATACACTTAATCTGGTGTCTGAGATAATTTATTTTCCTCTGCTATTTGAGCAATTGCTCAAAGCTGTGAAATGAAATGTATGCCATCTAGCCTTCCATTTATACTTAGTCATATATAAGCTTTGTTTAATGAAATGATGTGAAAATATTTGTCTTTTTTACTATCAAATTAGTAAAGCCATACTGTAAGCTCAGCAAGGTTAGTCTCACCATACAAATAAGATTAAACCAAAGCCAACTTCCAATGTCTATCAAACCAAAAATAAGCAAATGAAAGAAATAAGAACCACTACAACTCTTGTTTTTACAACTTGATGGTCAAATACGTTAGAGAATTTAATTACCAGAATAAAAAGGGGTGTAAAGAATTTAGGGATGGAAGCACAAGTAAAATCTGGTTTCACTAAGTGAAACAGAAAAAGGAAAGATAGTGTGGTATTTGAAGGTAACCTCTTCAATGACATAAGCCTTTGGCCCTCACCCTCTAACCCTCAAAAATATCAAATACGCAAGACAACTAAGCCACCATCAGTAGTCCATTGATAAAAGAATGACAGGTCATCCAGTATATAGAGATGTCATTGGTGAGGCCAATCCAAGATCTGAATGTTTGATTGCAGATGTGGCAAGCAGCTGTGGGAGAAAGAACTAGATCCTGGTGATGTAGGATCACAGCTCTTCCCCTTTGTCTCTCTTGTCTGTTCACCTCCATGGTGAGGCCAGTTTGATCAAAATGATCAATGCCTCATCATACATTACAGTCATTTGAGCCAGTTCAGTACTTGAGTCTCCCAGGTATCAATGTTAATATTGCATTTCTTCAGGTAGGACTTCAAGATGTCTTTGAATCTCTTCTTTTGACAACCTCTAGAGTGATAACTATTAGTGAGCTGGTAGTCTAGGAGACATTTTGGGAGCTAGTTCTCAAGCATCCTGAGGGCATGTTGTGTCCAACCAAGCTTGTTCATATAAACATGACTTCAATGCTGGTGGTGTTGGCTTGAGCCAGAAAGCTGTATGTAGTGACCATACAATAGGGTGACAACAGCCTGATAGATAAAAAGTTTGGTTTGGTTTGGGTCCTGAAGGCAAGGAAAAGGTAGGGGAAATGCTTGATATTCTCCAAGGGTTGCCCTCTAATTTTAATGTGCGCAGGAGGAGCTGGTTGGGTTATGGTAGACTAGTAAAGTATCTCGGTTTCCATGAAGATGATTGCAAGTCTAAACACTTCACATGCTTCACAGAAGTAATCAAAAGTGGCCTGAAGCTCTTCAACGGATTGAATTACACATGGTATAATTATCAGGATACTGAAGATCAGTAATGGATGTGCTTGATATCTTGGATTTATAACATAACTGGTTCCATCAGCAATGAGATGCATAATGGCTGCAATCTAGCAAACACATCCTTGCACAACTCCAAATTAATTAATAATTAAAATAATGTTTATTATTAATGTTAAGTGTCATAAACTGACAATGCCTTGGGGTATATGGAAGCCATCCTCCTGCTTTATTTATGACCCCAGTGGGACAATAAGACACCAGTTTGCCAAGATGGAACAATATCTTAGCAGGAAACCATCTGCAGAGTGTCAATTCTGAGTGAGCGCATGTCATGTGTGGAAGAAAGCTCTGTTATCAATTACATTACAGATGTTCAGAGTGCGTCTCACAAATTACGCAAATCAAAAAGATGTCACTTATATTTTGAATAGACTTTTAAACAGATTTAAAATCTCAAGCAAGGGAGAAGGATGGCATAGTATGATAAAGGATAGGAAATCTACTGGAAATTACCTCAGATTCACCAGGCAGTTCAGGAGGGTTTACCAATCATTTATCAGTCACAAAATGTACGTACCTCCCACTCAGTCAAGCCCCCAGAAGTTTCAGGGGAATTCCCTTTAAACAATAATTTGACTTATCCAGACAGATAATGCTATTTATAAAACGGCACATAATTCAGTTTTCTATCCCTCCTTTGTTCCCGTGCTCAACAAAAGGTCATATGGAAAGGGGGGAATTGATGACCAGAAGTGATATTAAATTAACTCAGTTCTCTGCCTGTGTCCCTGTAACAGAGAGCCTGAGGCTCCCTGTTCTTTTAAGATAGAAATGGCCAGGCAGAAGGGAGCTCTGCAAGCTAGGCAGGTTGCAACAACTGCAGGTTGCCAGTGGAACCGGGCAATGAGTCATCTGCAGGCAGCCCCGGAAATCTGCTCACGGGAAGGGGGCAGGACCCTGGGAAGGTATTACCCCACAGCCTGAGCTAGCCAAGTAGCCACTCCCTGGCTGCCGCAGGGTGAAGAGCTCCTGGCAGCAGGGCTCCCAAAGGGACCGCTATCTGGCCTGTGGAACCCCAGTGAGGATCAGGGAGCTCACAAGTGTAACCCAGGGCCAGGAGGTCTGCCAGCACTAGAGGTTTCATAGATTTCATAGACATTTGGGCTGGAAGGGACCCTGGAGGATCACTGAGTCCAGCCCCCTGCCCCAGGGGCAGGAAGTCAGCAGGGATCATATGATTCCAGCAAGATAACAATCCAAGTATGTCTTGAAGGCATTCAAAGTGGGTGCTTGAACCACCTCCGGCAGCAGTCTGTTCCAAACCTTGGGGGGCTCGGACAGCGAAGAAGTTCTTTCTTATGTCCAGCCTCAATCAGTCACAGTGGAGTTTGTGACCACTCGATCTTGTTATCCCTGGGGGGGGCTCTGGTGAACAGACATTCCCCCAGATCCTGATGAGCACCCCTGATAAACTTATAGGTGGTCACCAGATCAGCCCTGAGCCTGCCCTATTTCCAGGCTAAAGAGCCCCATTGCTCTCAGCCTCTCATCATAAGGTTTGTTTTCCTGACCTCTGATCATGTGTGTAGCTCTCCTCTGCAACCTCTCAAGCTTCTCCACATCCTTTTTGAATTGTGGAGCCCAAAACTGGATGCAGTACTCCAGCTGCGGCCTCATCAAGGCCAAGTACAGCAGGAGAATGACGTCCCGGGATCTGCTTGAGAAGCATCTATGGATGCAAACCAGCATTTTGTTTGCTTTACTAGCCACAGCATCACACTGAAGTCTCATGTTCATCTTGTGGTCAACCATGACCCCCAAGTCCCTTTCATCAGTAGTGCTAACCAGCATAGCTAACTACCGAGCCTATAAGCATGGTGCAGGTTTTTCCTCCCAAGGTGGAGAACCTTCCATTTTTCAGTGTTGAATACCACCGGGTTCTTATCTGCCCATTTCATGAGTCTGTCCAGATCCACCTGGATCACCCTTCTGTCCTCAGGTGTGGATGCTTTTCCCCAGAGTTTGGTATTGTCAGTGAACTTGGCCAGCCCACTGCTGACACCAATGTCCACATCATTGATGAAGATATTAAACAGTACAGGCCCTAGGACAGAGCCTTGAGGGTCCCCACTAGTCTCAGGGCACCAAGACAATTTGTTCCTGTCGACCACCACCCTCTGGGTCCTACTGTGGAGCCAGTTCCCCAGCCAGCGGATCACGGTGACGTCAAGGCTGCAGTTAGCCAGTTTAGCCAAGAGGTGATAGTGGGATACCAGATTGAAGGCTTTTTTAAAGTTGAGGTATACAACATCGATCTCTTCCCCCTTGTCCAGGTGATAGGTCACCTGGTCATAAAAGGAAATGAGATTGGTCAAGCAAGACCTGCCCGCTATAAACCCATGCTGGGTATCCCCTCATGATATGGCCTTCAGCTAGTCTGTTAAGGATGGCCTACTTGATAATCTTTTCCAAGACCTTCCCCAGGATAAAGGTCAGGCTGATGGGCCTGTAGTTTGCAGGGGTCCAACATTGCCCTTGCTTTTCCTCGAGCTCCCCACATATCTTAAAAAGGACTCTTCGTCAACCTTGATATTTGTAGCTAGCTGGAGTTCCATTGCAGCCTTGGCTTTCCTGATTTGCTCTCTGCAAGTCTGGACTAAAGCAGAGTAATCCTCCTTGGTGGTAGTTTGAGTCCTCCATCCTTTGTAGGTCTTCCTTTTAAAACGCAGGAGGTCCGTCAGTTCCCTGGAGAGCCAAGGGGCTACTGTGCCCTTTTGCTGCCTTTTCTTCGAGACAGGATGGACTTTGCTTGTGCATCCAGGATTGCTCCCTTCAGGAGCAACCACTCATCCTGAACTCCCTTCTCCGTTGAGTTGTGGCCTTTTAGGGCCTCTCTGAAAAGTCTCCTTAGCTTGTCAAAGTCAGCATTCTTGAAGTCAAGGACTTCTGTACAACTAACTGACTTGCCAGCTTACAGCAGATGGTGAAGGTGATCAGTTCATGATCACCGTCACCCAGCTTCCCTTCTATTGTTAGGTTGCTGATTAGGTCATCGAGGTCGAGCAGCGCTTTACCTCTTGTCGGCCCGTAGACTTCCTGTGTCAGATAGAGGTCATCCACACATGAGAAAGCTTTGCAACAGCTCGGATTTGGCCGAGCACTCCTTCCATGAGATGGCTGGGTAATTGAAGTCTCCCATGACAACCATACACTGGGACCATGTGGCCTCAGCCAATTCCCTGGTGAACTCCTGGTCAAGGCTTTGACTCTGGGTAGGGCGTCTGTAGTAGACCCCCACCATAGTATCCCCTGTGCCATGTTCCCCACAGATTTTAACTCAGAGAGTCTCAAGTCATCCACTGTGGGTGCCAATGTCAGCTTGCAGGGATGCGTAGCTTTCCTTGACATAGAGAGCTACGCCTCCACCCCTTTTGTCCACTTGATCCCTCCTGGACAGAGTATAGCCATCTCCAGTCGTGCTCCAGTCATGGGTGGAGTCCCACCAGGTCTCTGTTATCCCAATGACATCATAGTTATTTGCATTTAGCAGGAGAACAAGTTCCTCCTGTTTATTCCCCAGGCTACTGGCATTTGTGTATAGACATGCAAGTGTCTCCTTAGAGGCCCTCACCTTGCCTACGTTTTGTTCCAGGGCTGGGGCTCAGGTGGGGTCCATTATGTGCCTTGGCCTGCTGGCTTTGCAAGGGCCACTCAGTGGGCCAGCAGTGGCAATAGTCCCCCCACCCCCAGCGGACTTAAAAGCCCGGTGGAGTAGGTCAGCCAGTCTAGCTGAGAAGAGCCTCCTCCCCAACGGAGAGAGGTGGAAGCCGTCCCTTCCCAACAGCTCACTGCCTCTCTCTCCAAAGAGTGGACTGTGGTCATGGAAGCCAAAGCCTTCTCGATGACACCAGTGCCACAGTCCTTGGTTGACTACCTGGCTCCTCCTCTCCCTCCTCAGTCCATAGCCTGAGACAGGGAGGATTGAATAAAACACTGCCTGTGCCCCCAGACCCTTTAGCCCCACACCCAAATCCCTGAAGCGCTTCATGTCCCAACTAGCAGCACTCCAAGCCATGTCATTGGTGCCCACATGGATGAGGAGCATGGGATAGTGGTCTGTGGGCTGGAGGAGCTTAGGGATCTTCTCTGCAATGGCTCGGATATGGGCCCCTGGGAATCAGCAAACTTCCCGGGCTACGGGGTCAGGACAGCAGATGACCCCTTCAGTCCCCCTCAGGATGGAGTCTCCCATGACAAACACTTTGCATTTGGTCTTGAGGAGAGTGGAGACAATAGCTACAGTGTCCTCTGTGTTGCCTGTGGCAGCTGGCAACTCAGCAGGCTCTGCTGGGGCTGCAAGAGGCTCATACTTGTTGCAAAGCTTGATATAAAAGATAGGCTAACATGCTTGAGTAAGTCGTAAGTTCAAGCATGAGAAGTTTGTAAGTTCATAAGTTCAGTATTTTAAATGTTTGTCTAACAAATTGACTAGTAGGCAGTTTTAATCCAAGCATATATGACTAAGATGTGTAATACTAATACTAAATATAATCTTACAAAAATGTAAGTGCTAATACAGAAGACATCTATTCTGAGGCTCGACCCTGACCCAACTGGAAAGAGGAAGGTGACCCTGACCCAACTGGAAAGAGGAAGGCGCTCTCAACTGAAAAGGGGAAGATGCCCTTATGATGATGAAAAATCGCAAGAGATAATTATAACTAACAGAAAAATATGTAACAATGACTAACCTCATTATACCATATGTAAAGCAAACATATAAATATGGAAAGTCAAACCCCTCTCAGGGTAGCTCTCCGCCCATAAGGCGGGAGGTCTACCCTTCTGCAGAAGAAATAAAAAAATTATTGCTGGCACTCTCATGTCTCTTGAGTAATATTATCACGGCTAGTGCCCACGACACAAACCAGGTTGCCCTTTCCTGTTTAGGCAGCTAACTCAAGTTTTGCTGACAAGCTCCAGCGGGGCAGGGGCCTTGGTGTGGCGGGCTCTGGGGCCCTTGACCACCTTGGTCCAACCCCATGGCTGGACAGAAAGGGAGGTCCTCAGGTCCTCCCTTGTCCTGGTGGGAGACCGTGGTCTACCCTCTACCTCTGGGGCGAAGAAGGGCCTAGCAGTAGGAGTCTATCTCCCACTCACAGTCCCTGATGGCACAGTCTCTGGACTGTGGCCTGGAGCTCCTCCAGCTGGCGTGCCAGAGACCCCAGTAGGGAGCAGACCCACAAGGGGAGGTGGCCATGCTCCCGGGCCCCAGAGCCTGTAAAAGTGACAGGCAGCCCCCGCAGCCCAGAGCCAAAGGCTCTGTCTATGTAAAGCCTGGAACCATGGGCTCCGTCTGGGTGGCCATCTCTAAGGTGCCAGAGGAGGATGCTGCAGACCCCAAGGGGATCCTCGGGGTGTGGCACACGCCCATCCGTGTCATGCCACTGGTAGGCTGGCTGTGGCTGGGACTGTCTACTCTGAGGGACTCACAGGCAGGGCCTTGGGCCCTCCCGCTCGCCCTCCTGTGCATTAGCTAACTTACACGCTGGGCCCAGGAGCGTGCCTGTTTGTGCAGCCTGTTCACATGGCTCCCTGGGGGGTTGTGCGAAATAAGAGCTGGGGTGGGGGCATGACCCTTCTCAGCCCACTTAGCCTACTCCCAGCTTACTAGCTCCCCCCCCACAGGCCCCTGCTCACCTGCTGGCAGGCTGAGGCTCATCGGGGGACCTGGGATCACTGTTGGGGAGTGCTGTGGAGAGTCTTGGTGCTGCTGCCACCACCACTGGGGTGTAAGCTCCCCAGCACTGCTTACACCCGCATGTCTTGCACCATAGCCGGGACTCTTCTGAGGCTTATGCCATTGCCAGCCCTTTTTAAACTGTGCACGTGCAGAAGGGCCAGCTGGCGCCTCAGTGTTTTTGGGGGGATAATGGGGGTCCCTCCCCTCCACCAAGGGAAACTGCAGGTGGGTAACTTTCCCCTAGCCTGGCATGCATGCCTGCAGGGGGGGGTTGCACAGCTCTCTGGGGTGAGGAAAGTCTTGCCCTCTTAATGGGGCAGAGGGCTGCTTCCCACTTTATATTTATGTTATAGCTTGGGACTTATGTTTATGTTATAGTTATACTGGCGGTTTGGGCTGGGATTGTAGGGGCAGTATACAGAGGTCCCATTAATGCCTGAGGGGCAAGCAATAGCCTTGAGCTCTGCCAGGGATAGGCTCAAGGTGCAAGTGACTATTAACCCTGGAGAGTACATACAGTAAAGCCACAGAGCAATATAGGGGCCAGGGACCCAATGCTGAAAAGGGGCATGACCAGGTCCCCAATGCCCAAAAGGGCCGAAAGTAAAGGGGCAGAGGCCAAGAAGGCCAACACTCCAATGCAAGAACAACATTATAACAATATAGTAACACCTGCAAGGCTTGGGGCATGGTGTAGGGAAGGACTGGAGCCACACAGTTGACCCCTAAGCCTTGAGGTGCCTTGCAGCAGCACAGTTATAAAACGATGTCCAGCAAGAGGCCTGAGGAGTAGTGAGGCTCAACGAGAGGCCTGGGCAATAGTGAGGACCATAGGGTGCCGGGGAACCCTAGCAGGGGCCCAGTCAAACTGGGGCCACATGAAGACCCGGGGGACAGCCTCTCTTTTTAGAACGATAAGAAACAGCAAGGCATGGCAGCTGAGAGAAGGGAGGGCACCCTGTGGGCAGAGCGAAACAGTCATGGAGCCACCAGGGGGCATCGCAGCCACCCCTGGGACCCCGACATGCTCTTCTAACTTCAACATACTATTCAATTAAATAACCATTTTGGGGCGAAGAGAGGTGGATGTTTGTTTAGTTTTTGCTTTTTGACAAAGCTATCCCAAAGGAAGCTGTTTAAAAGTTTAGCAGAAAGTTGTAATGTAAAGTAGAAAGTAAATCCAGATGTAACCAGTTTATCCAATATCTTCAAGACTCTCTCTTAATACAGAAAGCTCAGGGAGGGATGAACATTTCCTGAAAGCATTTCAGTCTAGGAACTCCATTTGCAAAGACAAAAGCAGAAGATCCTTGTACATAAATTGATACATACAGAGATTGAACTCTGTGGCAGAAGTCTTTTGACTGCCTCCAGAAAAACAAGTAAGCCCTCAAAAGTTGTTATATACTGGCAGCCTAGACAGTGTAATCCTAAAAGTTCTGACCATCTAAGTTTTGCTTGCAGGGGGATGGCTCCTGGTTACACCTTTACCTTATGACTATTAGCAGGCACAAAGGATGTTGCTAGGTTCAGATCACATGCCCATAAGAATGGGAGATGGCCCAAAGAAGGGATTTCTGTTTGACAGCAAAGATGATCAATCAATACAAGTTTGATGATGCTAGGTTATGGAATTGGACATTCTGCAACCAGAGGCATGGCATGAAAAACATGCAGCCAGGGCATCTCTCACCTGCCTCCCTGCATCTCCCACTCCCTTTTCTCCTTCTGTCTTGCAGGCAGAGGAACAGAAGCAATCAGAGAGCAAGATAGTGTCATGGAGTGCAGGATGCTTGGGAAACTTCATTTTCTAAAGTGCCCGTAGGGTTTGCTACTGCTGGGGGAAGCTTTGCCCCATTTTTTGCCACCAAAGCCCATTTCAAGAGGGCAAAGAAAATGCTGATCTCAGTCACAAAAAAGGTGTCAATTCTCCCCCAAATAGCAGTGAATTCCACTGCCACTCTCTAAAACTACAATTACCAGAATGCCATGTGCTGTCTGACAGCATTGCCTGTGCCAGCTGCTTCCTTCAGCCAATAAGTCCAGGCAGAGTGAAGCAAGCCAAGCAATAGCTCCAAGGAGAGGCACCCCACACTGTCCTTCTGAGCATATTTTCAATGAGTTGCTACTTCATAGACGTAGCCAATAGAATGGCATGTACAGGGCATGACAAAAGCAATTGCATTTCCGGAATGTTTCGCTTTCCCAATAACCTAAGGTTCTAGTAATATATTCCAGAATAATAAAATCTGCTTCTGAAGTGACAATGTGGTTATAACTCAGAGTCAGCAAAATCCAAAAGAGCAAGTTGCTTGGTGTGTAGTCCCTACAGGCAAAGACACTGAACAGGCAGGCATGTCTCTAGGCTTAATAATGTTAATACCTTTTTCTCACTTTCAGGTTCATCAATTTTAGGAACTAGCACCACAAGCCCTGTAGCAATGCCTTAACGCATGTGGAACTTCTGGTGTTGACTGCACAGAGAATGCTGGAAAATTCCATAGTGCTACAGATGTTCTGATCTTTGCAGAGGAGGTTTTTCTACATTCACAGATTTCAAGGCATGCCAGGATTGATCCTACATCTGATGTATCCCAGTTTCCCACATACCTCAGTTTGTGGCATAGGTAATGTGGCGTGTCTGACATTTGCAAACTAATCAACAGACAATTTCTTCCCCGCAAAGATGGAAGGATTTCCCCTATTCATGCTCAGTATCTGCAGTTTAGAGTTTTCTAGAAGGCCGATTCAGGGATCCTGGTTTTCTCTGTCACAAAATTACAAATTATGTGATAAGAACCCCAACTTATCTGCTTTAAAACGGCAAGAGCCACATTTTTCTGCAATTAAAATGAAATGCCACTATCAGTTGAACACAATGTTTTATTCAAGGGTGTAGGTTGTAGCCATGTTGGTCTAAGAATATAGGCAGACAAGGTTCTGTGGGTAAATCCAATATCTTTTATTAGACCAACTCAAATAGTGGGAAAAAATCTTCTTTGCAAGCTTTCAGATACTATGTTTTAGTCATATATTTACAATTTAAAGCAATTTGGAAGCCAACCAGTCCCTCAATCATTATAATAAAATAAATTCTAAATAACAATATATTTTGGCATTTGATTTTGATTTTTTTATCATATAAAAATCAGAGCTCCCCCTGCCCCCTTTACTCACCAGGACATAGGTCCAGCTGCAGCTGTCCCCCATCTCCCCCCCCCCCACACACACACACACTGCTTTTTGGTGCTGAGCACTCCTGATATGCTGGTGCCACTCACTCCCAACCCACAGGCTCCTGGCCCTACCCATGCCCCTCACTCACAACCCATAGTTGCCACCCACCATGGGTGGCATGGCCAGAGCAGAGTCCATGGGGAGTGGGGGATTGTAACAGGTCACCCTCCCCAGAACCATCTTCCTGGTAATCCACGCCTTATGTGGGGCACCCTTGGAGCTTTCTTTGGAGTTCTTATGACCCCCCTGCCACGTCTTGATGGTAATTATTATGCTGATGTTCTTGTGAGTAGGAGACTGTCTTCTTGTATTGTGTATGTTGGGGCCTTTCACCTATGTGGGCCTGACTTGTTTTTCTCTAGCTAGGCCTCCCTGTCCAAAACCCACTAAACAGGGTTTGACTCTGAGGCTTTAGCCTTTCCCTGTGTCTTGAGGCTCGTCACCCCCTTTTCTGCTCCAATCTGGAGCCCAGCCTGCCCGGCCCAGAGGTCCGGGTGCTGGCCCCACAGCCAAGGGGTCATAAATTCAAAACCAGGGGACGAACTCGCACCCTCTCAGTCCAAAAAAAAAATGAAATAAAATTGCACCTCAGGTGCCCCAGACCTCCTTGGCCTTTTAAGATTGCACCTTCAGGCATCGGGGTCTGTGCCCCCCAAGAGCTGCACCCTCTCTGGCATGGGGGTCCCCACTCTGTAGTGGGTCCCCAAAAATGAAGTCTCCTCCTTCCCCTAATAGCCTCACCCAAACCTACCAGTCTTATTCATTAATCAACAAGAAAAAAAAGTAAACAGACTCATTCATGAGTAATAACTGCCACCAGCTAATCTGATAAGGGCTTCCATGGTTCCCTTCTTCCTGCCTTTAGACTGCTCCTTCTTGGAGCTTTCTGAGGCACTCCTTCCCCTTCAGCTGCTCCCCTCCAAACTGCCACTCTGCCCAGGCGTTTTATAGTCCTGCTCCTGACTAGCTGGCCAGGCTCAGCATTTAACCCCTTCTTTCCCAGCACTCTGTGCCCAGAAAGTTCTGGCCTTAAAGGGGTGAACATGCCTTCTGGTGACAGGGCTAGGGTCCCCTGTTACAGGTATGTGGGTTGTCCACTGCAGGACTCAAGGATCCCCACCCTACTACCCTCTCCCTGGGAGCTTACATAGCCCAGCAGGTGGGACCCAGCATGGGGGGGTGGAGCGAAGCAGGGAGACATGGTGCTGCCACTACTGCCACCACCACTGCTGGGAGCCTCACCCCAGACACACCACCATTGCAAGGCACCCCTTGCCCACCCAAACAGTAGCAGGAGAGCACAACTCTGCACTGCTACTTCCACTACCCACACTGCTGCCAGACGGGCAGGGGGAACCTCACTATGGCAGCACAGCTGGTGAGGGGCTCCTGGCAGTGGTGGTGGCACTGAGTCTCTCTGCCCCTCTCTGGGCCCCGCCTGCTGGGCAGTGGAGGACCCCAGGGGGAGGGCACCAGGGCCAGAGAGCTCCGAGCCCCACAGCCAGCATCCCACATCCTCCCCCACCCTCACCGCCATGCTCCTGCATCCTCCCCCCAGTTTTGCTCCCTTGATGCTGCCAGGCAGGCAAGAAGCCCTACCTTAGCAGTGCAGCTAGTACAGTGCTCCCAGTGGTGGTGGCAGCAGCACCAAGACTCTCCACCACACTCTGCCCTCCCCATGCTGGATCCTGCCCACTGGGCTGTGGAGACAGCCAGGCTGCATCCCCGTGACCCACTATGAACACACAAATCAGGGGGGGTCATGTGCCCCCCCCACACTCTCCAATGAACACCTCTGATGCCTGAACCCTCCCCAGGAGATCCACCCTCCTCCTGATCAACTCCCTGGCCAGGCATTCCTGCCCTGGCCCTGCATACTGCTGGCCAGTAGCTCCAGCCCCAGCCCCAGCCCCAATCCCTCCTTCACCATGGCTACTGCCACCTAAATCTCCCCTCCCCACTCTCACATCCTGCATCATCTATACCCCCGCAGGACTTACAGGCTCTGTAGTGCCATGCCTGGGGCTGCATCCCCAGCCCCTTGCAGGCTCAAGATCTGCCAGCCTACAAAGGGGAAACCCACCATTTCGCACATTTATAAACCCAGGTTTCCATGTTTCCCCTTTAAGGAGAAAAATCTGTTATTTATAGGAGAAAATCTTCATTTTTCTCTCTTTAAAGGAGAACATCTGTGGCAAACAGAAAACCCAGACCCTGCTGATCATATTAAGAGGCCCCTCTCAGAGGATCACAGAAAACTGATTACTAGTCGCATCATAAGAAATTTAGTCTTTAAACTCCTTAATATTTGTAAAAACACTGCCCAAGCATTTGTAACTGTCCATGCTGCTTCAGATTACTATTTAAGGGAGCTTTTAGGATAGAAGAGCTAATTCTGGATCTAAAAATATCAAATCAGGCATGACATTAGCCACTGAAACTTATAATAGGACTTAAAAAACAGATTGATGCTGTCATGGTACAAAGATCATTATGAACAAAAGAGGAAGCAGGCTTTTGTGCAATAAAGCGTTATGAGCCATTCGTTACCATTCAACCTATGGGTCCAAGCCAACAGTTATCCATGCAAATAGGAAATTTTAACTAGGTTTAATTAGTCATAGTGGTGCAGATGAAGTAGTTGAATTTCTTTATTTTAACTCAGATGATCTCGGTTCCTATTTATTCAGAGTAAGGCCCTGCAATGTCAGCTGTGGAAATGCAGGTATGGTCTTTAGATCCTGAGTTTGACTACCCCAAAGGAGAAGTGTGACGAGTTAAAAATATCCTGATAGAAATTTGTTGTTTACTCTGTTTCAGGACTGAGGAGACAAAACCGCCTATGGAAATCTGGATATGTAGGCATAGTGTTAATGGGGCACAGGAAGAAAATAGCAAAAATGGAAGTCTCAGGTAAGCATCCATAATTTGGCTACCTGCCCAATAGGGCAAGGAAGAAGGGGCATCCTGTAGGGACATCTGGCCATATTCATCCATGTTATGGGAGCATTTAAAGTGTAGACAATAGAGTCTTGGTGTGATTATGCATGTGTGGTATGACTAGAGGTTGGAACTCTCTGAAACATCCAAACTTCAAACCTCAATGATGTCCTGACCTACTTTTAAGAGCTGAGCATGCACAGTGAGCTCTTTGTTTGGTTACCAAGGGAGCATGGCAGTTAGGACCATCATGCTAGTGAGCTATTATGGGATATGGTGATCGTTTTAATTTGTATGATCCTAACTTTGATTGACTTGGATTAACAGTGACTAGAGATTAATGACTGGATTTCCACACGTGATCTAGGCCCTATAAAGCCTGTCCAAGGGTCAGGGCAGCTTTTCAGAGTTGTTGTTGATGGGGTTGGAGCTCACTGAGACTAGCTCTGTCTCATGCTCTCTTCCTCTTTAATTGGTGTGTGCAACTAAGTGTGCAAGTATAACTAGCATATAACTGAGTTAGCATTTGAGTTGTGTTGGTTGTTTGGGACCCAGAGTGCATAGGCTACATGTAGTGGGATGTTGGGGGGGGGAGCACGTGCCTCCCACCCTCCCCACTGAGACTGGCCACTGCCAAAGCCACCACTGGTTTCTGTAGGCAGTTGCCATTCACCACCCGCCACCCACCTCCCTCCCCACTGCCGACATGGCCAGCAGCATTTGCAGGCAGTCCCCGCCATAGGGTGGGTCTGACAGCAAGGCAACTCTCCTTCCCAATTCTGGGGTGTGACCTTCCCACCCCCAAGGGTACACCCCATGCAAACAGCCTGTAGAGCATGTGCCATTTAGCCAGGTCATAGGGTATGAATGGGTAAAGGAGTGGGGTCTAGTGGAGGTGGGAGGGGAACAAAGTAGGATGCCAGATCAGGTCCCCATGAGCTGGGGCTTCCTTCCTGCAGCAGGGGCAGTAGCTCCCCTAAAAGAGCCTTCCCTCACTACTCTTGCCTCCCAAGCACCACCACTGCCTCCCACCGTCAACACCGCTGCCAGTGGCTACAGGCAGTCCCTGCTCACCCCTGCCAATACCTCCGCCGGCAGCTGCGGGCAGCCCCCACTCACTGCTCACTGCCATGATGCACCCCCACCCCCAAGTCTTGGGACCAGTAGTTCATGCCAGAGTGTGTTTCTGATTTGTGAGTGAGTGAGAACTAAGTGTGTTGCAGTGCTTGGGAGGCAGCGACTGAGGGTCCTGATCACCTGGGCGCTTGCTAGCTACTCACCTGTTTCTTCGCATCTCGTGTTGGTCAGGTAAAGTATCACTCATCCTTTGTTGAGGTGCTCAATACTCACCTGCATGCGAGGAACAGCATGGAAATCCTCGGGGGTATGCAACTGCACAGTAGGCCTTCCCTGCACAGCAGCTCTCTAGGGTGATAGTCTGCCACCTAGGGTGACAGACTCCTGGTGGGTTTGTTAACCATTTAGTGTACTGTATACTATTTATTGTATTATAAACAGTTGCATTTGCTGTTAGAGTGTTTTGTTGTTTTCTTGTCATAGTACACTTCGTTAACTTTACCTTATGTGGAGTATTCCTTGGCATTTTGCACCTCTGGTCAGGACTGGGTTGTGTGCCAATTTTCAGAGGGATTTAACTTTTTGGTGTCCCTTGAATCTAACAGAGATGTTGGTAGGGTATAGAGGTGTAACAACCCCCTGTGTCTGTTTGAGAACATGGATGGGTGCCTGAAGTGGTCCATGGGGTTCTCAGTTTTATCGTTGTACCCTTACCATCTTTTTCCCCATCTTCAAAAGCAGTCAGGATGACTCCCACTAATTTTGTCCATGTCTATGAGAGTTCCGTATGTGCTAAGTAACAGCAAATGCTAATATTTTAATGGAGATTTCTATAGGAGATTTACAAATATAATTTATTAAAGAGACTAGAGCCCAAAGCAAAAAGAAAAAATATTAGCTATCACTAATTACACAAATGAAGAGTGCAATGGATAGAATTTAAAGTACGTAAATAACCAGATTAGCCTGAGAAATCAATTTTAAAGAGCTAAAGGAATTTCAAAATGGGAAGAATGATAACTGACATGCAAAACCAGAAACCACTTCAATAAGCATCACATATTTTAAAAAAACAACAACAACATTCAGACAGAAGTCCTGGTCATAATAGAGATAGGGAATTAAGGAGAGAAGATAAAGAAACAGCTAAGATGTGAAACATTTAATGTACTTTTTTCAGCCTTTATGAATAATGAAAGTGACTGCAGCCTACCATAAATCAGACCTACAGTAATGAAAGTTGAGACCTTAGAAAATGTTGACATCACACCTAAGAACATTATTAAAAGGCTAGAGAGCATTACATTTTATAAGGTTTGAAAACTAGACAACATAAAATCAAGAGTGCTAAAGGGCAAAGAAACCAGAGGGCCATTAGCAGATTATTTATAACCTATTTGATTCAGGAAACGGATCCCAGAGGAGCAACGAGTACCTACAATAATTCCTCCCCCTCTCCTGCCAGAAATGGGCTTAGGAACATAACAGGGCAGTACTGACTTGTTAAGTTAGACATCAGTTTAAATCTTTAAATTCTTATTTAAGGATCAAATAAAAACATTTGGGAAAACATTAGCTTGATGGATGACCAAAATGACTTGTGTAAAGAAATTCTGTACTTCACTAACTGGGTTTTTTCATTGTTGTCTTGGACAGAACAGTTTGTTTTCATTTATAAAACCTAAACCCTAAATTATGTGAATCATTTTTTTAAAACCTTGTGAAATAAATATAAAGAAAATCTGGCAATTTTTAAAAAGAATTGCAGATTCAAACACGAGATTTTCTCCTTCACATCAGTGGGTCAGGGGAAGACCTGAAGGAAAGTAGGGAAAACATCAAGCCCCAAAAATCAGCCAACTGCTTTTTCCTAACCAGTAAGGGGATTGAATTTCCATCTTCTCCCCACAGTTACTTCACAATTAACTTCTTACATTATAAATTAGGAACTCTGTGGCCAGAGCATTCCACATTGTTTCCAAATGATGCAGTTGAGACTGAGAAAGGAATGGCTTCTAAACTAGCTCTAGGTATATTAGGCAGATTAAGCAGGGAAATATTGGCTTCCCAGCCCAGGAAGATATAACAGTCCTACCCAGCTCTTTTCCAATCCCTTCTCACTAGCCATAACTTAAAAATTCTCATAAGGTAGCATAAAACAGCTATGCAATCAACCAACATAGGCAGCAGGCAGCTAGGCTGCTTGCATATGCCATAGGGGTTTAATTCATTTAGTTCTCCCTAAGTTGAAACGGTGGGTTTTTAAAACACCGCTTCAATTTAGGGAAAATTAAATTGAACTAAACACCCATGGTGTGTACACAAGGATGAGGGCCTGATCCTTACCTTTCTCTTTGGCAGCGGCGTGGAGGGGATAAGATGCCAGCGGGCCAAGTGGTCCCCGAGGTGCACGAAGGCCCCCCCATGAGGCTGTGGGGGGCACCACAGCTGCAGAGGGAAGCACCAGGCCCCCACACAGCTCAGGCAGGCAGGCAGGCTCCAGGGACGGGGAAAATCAAGCTTGCCGCTTTGTCTTTCTTTCTTTTTTAAAAGCACAGTACACTGCTGACAGTGTAAACAGCAACACCATAAAAGTGGTACAAAAGGGCATTTAAGCCACTTTAAAGGCCAATTTTGTGGCATGTATAAAGGCCCCTAGAAGCCTTTCTGCATGCCTTTCTCTTTACTCCAAGCAGAAGACCACCTCTCTCCTTCTAATTAATATCTCTCTCTGCCTTTTCTAACCACTATAATCTCTCTAACCACTTCCCACATGGGCTTTGTTATCCAACATACACTCCCTGCCTCCTATCTCTTCCCTCCCACACCTCTATTATCATATTATGCACTAATTGAATTTTTTTTCAAGTGTTCATCCATTAGAAACCAAGATCTGGCACTATTCAAATCTAGCAATAACACAGGCCTGGGTAGCTTTGATGAGGTCCACATCAAAGAGAAACTGCCACAATCTACTAGCCAGATAAAAGCACTTTTTGCCACAGCTGCTGATCTGATTTGCTTAGGGCCTTGTTACACATTGCACTCTGAGATGCTCAAATGTCGCTCAGTAGTGTTAGCGCTAGCTCAAGTTTGAATACCTTACAGCTAAAAACCTGCTCTGACGATCTCCCACCTGCATAACTGTGACTTGCCACTAGAGGGCTGGCAAACAGGGTCCTGACCAGGAGCTATAGCTATGAGTTGCCACTACTGGGCTGATAAGCCAGGACAGGCTTCTATCCCTGCTCTAGGTAAGGGGGTGGGGTGCAAGACATGGGGCAGGGAGGGGAAATTTGAAGCTGACAGGTGGATAGTTAATGGGATGGGGGTGGGTAATGGGCTAATGCAGGGGTCAGCAACCCCTGGCACGTGTGCCAAGCACGGTACACAAGGTCATTTTGCTCAGCACACCACCGCCAGCCTGGGCTCTTGGCAGCTGCTGCCAGCCATGAAGCCCGGCTTCTCCCAGCAGGCAGCTGGGCAGCTGCAAGTCCTACTGCAAGCAGACTGGGCTCCATGGTTGGCAGCAGCTACCCAGAGCCAATCTGGCTCACTTGCAGCCAGAAAACATCTGCTCCAGATTGCAGCATTAGCTCCATACCAGTGGGTGCACGTGCACCTCAGAGCAGCTGGAGTGGGGAGGGGCTGAGACAGCGCAACCCTGGCCTCTCCCCTGCTGCTGGCACAGAGCTGATAACTGGGCTCTGGAGCCTGGCACAGCTGTTTTTAACCAGCCTGGGCTCTGGGCAGCTGCAGCAGGCAGCAAGCAGGCTGCAAACAGCCGTGCTGGGCTTCACAGCCCCAGCATCAGCTCCATGCTGGCAGCGACTGCACGTGGACCCAGAGTGGATAGCAGGAGGGCTGTGCTACCTCAGGCCCTATCCCCACCATCCGCTCTGAGGCATGCGTGTACCCGATGGTATGAAGCTGATGCCAGAGCCTGGAACAGATGTTTGCAGCCTCCTGGCTGCAACCGACCCAGGCTCTGGGTAGCTGCTGCCAACCTCAGAGCCTGGTCTCCTTGCAGCAGGGCTTGCAGCCACCCAACCACTTTCTGGGAGCAGCCTGGGCTTCATGGCTGGCAGCAGCTGAGCCTGCCTGACTCCTACCTGCTCTGAGCCCAACATCTTGTTTTGTGCTTTTGTCTGCCTCTGTCTGCCTCTGTGTGCACACACGTGTCTGGTTGCAGATGTTTGTGTGCATGCATCTGTTCTGGGTGTGTTCTGGTTCTGTGTTTGTGCACATGGTTCTCTGTGTGCGTGTCTGGTTCTCTCTCTGCTCTCCTTTTTCTTTCTCTCTCTTATTTAGCTCTTTTTCCTCTCTCTCCCATTGCTACATGCTCAACAAAAAAGAATATAGAACAACAAAGGCAAAATTTATGATTATTAAATATACTAATATGCAATGCATCCTGTCATGTCCCCCGCCAATTTTGTTTTTCTGGCATGCTGGCACTCTAGCATCTGGTGGAAAGGAAATGGGGGTGGAGGAAGGGTGCTGAAATAAAGTTGGCCACAGAAGAATAAAATAAAAACTAATAAAAAATGTAAAAAGAAATAAAGAGGAAGTAAATAAAAGATCTCATGTTTTAATAAATTAGGATTTGGGATTGGGGTGTGGGGGGGGGGGTGCTGCTTATGCTTCCTGGGGTGCTTGGGAAGCACGAGTAGTGAGGGAAGGCTCTTTTAGGGGAGCTACTGCCCCTGCTGCAGGAAGGAAGCCCCAGCTCATGGGGACCTGATCTGGCATCCTACTTTGTTCCCCTCCCACCTCCACTAGACCCCACTCCTTTACCCATTCATACCCTATGACCTGGCTAAATGGCACATGCTCTACAGGCTGTTTGCATGGGGTGTACCCTTGGGGGTGGGAAGGTCACACCCCAGAATTGGGAAGGAGAGTTGCCTTGCTGTCAGACCCACCCTATGG
>NW_017728950.1:42773194-42805841 GCF_001723895.1 Crocodylus porosus
CACCTCCACTAGACCCCACTCCTTTACCCATTCATACCCTATGACCTGGCTAAATGGCACATGCTCTACAGGCTGTTTGCATGGGGTGTACCCTTGGGGGTGGGAAGGTCACACCCCAGAATTGGGAAGGAGAGTTGCCTTGCTGTCAGACCCACCCTATGGGCAGTAGAGTTCAGGGGGTGGAAAGTTTGATGACATAGGACAGGACGGTGGGGGGAGGGAACATGGTATCCTTGGATGCTGGAGGACTGCAACTTGGGCAGCTCATCTGTGAGGAGTGTACACACATTAATGGAGCACAAGCTGGGTAACATAGGTCAGAGATAAACCTACCCTGGAGTGGCATAACTTTAAGCCACCTAAAGTGTGCTTAAAACTAGTTTCAGGTGTTGACATGTAAACAATCCAGGTGTTAAGAGCTCCAGGAGCTGCCTAAAAGTAATGTGTAACCAGGTCCATAGCTGAAAAGTATAGACAAGTCTCTAAAACAAACCTTAAACTGTAAAAGTAAGCAACAGATTAAATGCTACCATCACTGCCACCCTGCCACTAGAACAAAGTAATGGATATTACACACGTCCTTTCCCTTTTGCCCAGACTGAACATAAAGGAGTTGACTTTTAATTTCTTATCTCTTATGTATAGGAATTAGAACAGCAGATACTGCAACAAAAACACAAATAGCCAAAGGCAACCACAACACACTTTTGCAACTCTGAATTCAATGGAGAAAACCAAGTAATTCTGCATTTGAATTTCCACAGCCTCTACAACTTGGTCCATGTGCTTGGAACATCAGGTCTATTTTTTAAAAACTTTAGATACTAGGTTTACATACAGTCACATGCATACATCTGTATATGCAGTTTATCAAAATTGCGAGGACAGTTGGCAAAATACCTACACAAGAAGCTAACTGATGTAGTCATTTGTACCTATGACCAGCTGATTCTTGCATGCCAGCTGTAATAACTATAGACACAAGGTGAACATTAGATTTTGTTTTTTACAATCATCCTCAGCCCTCCTTTTAAAAATGTGTTTCTCTGTTGGGATAGTCACTAAAGAAAACAGCAGTATTAAAATGGAATTGTTCTCCCATTCTGGCACTCACTTTTTCCGTAAATGGAAACCAACCTCACCAAATTTTTAATTGATGGAAGTAATAAAAAAATCCAGGCCAAAGCATTTGAGCAAGAGAAAGGTGGAGCATGGATGAGCCTATTCCAAGAAACCTTTGGCTGAATAATAGATTACACTTGATCTGAGCCTTCAAGAGGTCGAGAAGCGATCAGTATCAGATGCAAAGCAAATCAATGTCAGGAAGTCTGGATGGACAGCAAAAGACTCCAATTCAGAATATTTTTAATGCTTTCAAAGAATATATTACTATTCTTCTTAGAGGCAGTAAACCTTAAAATATATCAATTTCAAATTATCCTTTCAAATTACCCTTAGCCTTTTGTCACAAACTCATCTATGCAACAGCTCCAGAGCCCTGATTTTCTCCCCATTGTCCTACTGATTGTTGCAAGAAACAGACCAAGACTGCCCCAGGGTTAAATCCTTAACCCCACAAGCCCCAGATCCATTGTCCTTATAGTGGACCTCACAGCTGCAGCAAAGGCATATCTGCCAGTTCTAAGTGAAAGGAACACTTTAGAGGCCTTGGCCATATCAATACAACAAAATATGAGAAACCATTCATGACATGCCATGAACTCCCAGATCACTGTGGAGTTCATGATATCTTTTTAGTCTCTTCTTCATTTTCTTGAAAAACTTCAGCCTTAAATCTGATGGTGCAAAGCCTGAAAGTCTGATGTAGCAAAGTGCTGCACCTAGGGAGGAAAAATGTCCAGCACGCCTACTGCCTAGGAAATGACCTGCTTGGTAGCACAGAAGCGGAAAGGGATCTTGGAGTCCCAGTGGACTCCAAGATGAACATGAGTCGTCAGTGTGACGAAGTCATCAGAAAAGCTAACTGCACTTTATCCTGCATCAGCAGATGCATGACAACCAGAACCAAGGAGGTGATACTTCCCCCCTGTCGGGCACTGGTCAGACCGCAGTTGAAATACTGCGTGCAGTTTTGGGGACCGTATTTCAAGAGGGATGTGGATAACCTGGAGAGGGTCCAGAGAAGGGCCACTCATATGGTTAAGGGCTTGCAGGCTAAGCCCTATAAGGAGAGACTAAGGCACCTGGACCTCTTCAGCCTCCACAAGAGAAGGCTGAGAGGTGACCTTGTGGCTGCCTATAAATTCATCATGGGGGCGCAGAAGGGAATTGGTGAGGCTCTACTCACCAAGGTGCCCCTGGGGGTCACAAGAAATAATGGCCACAAGCTAGAAGAGAGCAGATTTAGATTGGATATTAGGAGGAACTTCTTCACAGTTCGAGTGGCCAATGTCTGGAACGGGCTCCCAAGGGAGGTGGTGCTCTCCCCTACCCTCGGGATCTTCAAGAGGAAGGTGGATGGGCATCTGGCTGGGGTCATCTGAACCCAGCACTCTTTCCTGTCTATGCAGGGGGTTGGACTCGATGATCTATTGAGGTCCCTTCTGACCCTAACATCTATGAATATCCCATCACTAGATTTGAGGACTGTTATTATTCAGTCAGACCTTCGCTATAGGAACTTTAGTAATACTCTCACCCTTATAGTAACAATTTAGTATCTCTTAGATGTTTATGATAGAAACATTTTAATGACGTCTAGACCAGAACAACTCATAGGGCGAGGCTCTCCCTACTATAAAATTCATTTTCTTAGTATTTAATCACATAAGGAATAATTTTATCTTGGTAACATTTAACTGAAACTGGTTAAAGAATTGTTCTGTTACCATTTCAATACAAAGTAAAAAACAAATATATGGAAAATGATGCAGAAGCTTGGAAAAGAACAGAATCAATCACACAAAAAAGAATGCCAAACTGTAACTAAAATATTAAAAATTACTCTAATATCCAAGTTATTTAGATTGGTATTGTGGTTGGGAACTATTTTCCTCACATAGACTGTTTTGCACTGGAATTTATGATATTATAATGTTTAATAATGTCTCTTCAAGCCAAAGTCTTTCCTTGGCCAAAAGAAAAATTGGTGGTCAGCTTTTTCTCAATATATGTAGGTTGGGGGGAAATTGCAAAGAAATAGCACAATAATGACACAACAAAGTTAAAGGAGCCATATATCCATTCCTTTTCATATAGCACAAAAGGGGAAGTTCTACTTGGTTCTCTATATGAAAGATGGTAATGAGCATACCAATTATTTTCTTAGGTCACAGAAAAGAGATGAAGATTTATTGCTGTTCTCAGACAAGATAAAGATGAGGTGAACTGCCCAGTACTTTCATGCTTAAGCTGTCTTGAGCCCAGTTATTTTGCTGCCAGAAGAATCCAATTTGAGAGGAGAAATGCTGTTTAGTCACAGGTGAGAAAGTCCAGGACAGATCCCAGAAAATAAACTTCATGTCCAAATTCCAGCTAATGCTACTGGGAGTGAAATCAAATTAGATCTCAATTGTGTAGCATGTTAAGTACATTTGTCATGATAATAAATCTTTTAATTGCATGGTAGTCATAAATTTACATTTTATCAACAGTATTAGGAGTTATTTCAAACCCAAGTAACAGGCTAAAGTTCTAGAGACAAATATTAATGTCTCAGATTTATGTATAACCTATTTACAATGAACCAGCATAAACTAACCTAGCTGTCAGTGCATCAATGAAGATTTGTATTTAGATTTAAAGCATAAATATTTTTTTCAATAAGTACATTATTAAGAATGGCACATAATAGGGAAAAAAATTCAATTTTTCTCATGCTTAATTTTTTTAATTTTACAGACCGTGGACTCTTCTAGCCCAGGATTTCTAAAGTTATATTTAGTAGCCAGTAACGCAGAGGTTCTACATTCCAGTCAAGTACTGAAGCCTTTGCTCAGTTGTAGCAAGACCCAGCTGGACCTTTTAATAAATTGCAGCCGTTGAGCTGCAAGACGTGTAGTCGCTGGTGGTCAGAGTTGGATGGGCTTTCATAGTATAAAATAGTTCACCCAGTATAAACACTAAATTCACATTTTGGCTGAAAGTAACCAGGGTGCTCCATCAGAAAATGCTAGGGTTTTCTGCTGGGAAGATTAAAAGTAACCACTTTCAATCTTCGTGTTGGAGAAAGGGCTCTGATAGACTGACTTGGAAAAAAACAAGTTCCTTGCTCCAATTTGAAACAGTGAGCCACTAAGGCACACAGGAGGTATCCAGGGCATAGTACAGCCAACAAGTGAACAGAAGCCAGATAGATTTTTTAATTAGTTTCAATGGATCCTAGATTTAATTTAGTGATTTATTCAGACTTCAGTAAAGTAAATTATATGGCTTCTGATGTTTAGGACCAGATCTTCTCACAGTTTTCTACAGAAGAAATATGAGATGGTTTGAGAAACAGCTCTGGCCCAAAAAAGTAAAATTCTCGCTCCATCTTATTGACCTGTTCATGGGTGTTTGGGGTGATCTGATATTTTCCTACCAAATCTGGTAGGAAAATACATCAATTGCAAATATAAAAGTCTTGACAATGGAAATCCAGAACCAAAATAGTGACCAATTTGCATCTGGCATCCTGACAACTGGCTCACAGATGGATCAAAATCCTTGAATCAGTAAAACTTATAAAAGTCACAATAAAATAGATTCTTCCATACAAAAGAGATTCTTCTATATAATACAAAAAAAATCATCTATATTATTTAAAAAAAAAATCAGGTATATGAAAAAATTAAGAATGTAGGCAGAGAATCCCTCTCTAGCAGTAGTCACCTCACACCTCACAAAATATAAAATGTAACAAGTTGAACACCATCTCCATTGGGGCTGTTCAGCTTATGAGCTCCAGCATATTCGGGTCCTGCCACATGTTTGGGCCCAATCCAGCATGATCCACTCCAGCATGATCAGGCTGTGCCACACGGCAAGGTCAAATCAGCATACTGGTGCTAGAGCCCAGTCCAGCACATTGGCTCCACTTGGGCTGTGTGCCAGATCCAACCCTGCACATTGGTTCCAGTGCACTGAACCCAGGACTTCATGCTGGCTTTGTAGCTGTGTGCCAGGTCTGGAGCCTCATGCTGGGTTGCACTGGAGTGCCCAGTTCAGCCATGGACCAACCTTGTGCAATGTCCTGATCCATCATGTGGATAAGGAGACAGTTGTCCACAGGTTCAGAAGTTTGTCAACGTGGAGAAAGGAGGGAGGAAGCAGTGGCGGTATTAAACTGCCATAGCTCCCACAGCTACACTAATTAATGCTACCCCTGTTCTGCCCATACCCCAAATTTCCAGACCTGTGGGAAGCACTTTTCCACACATAATGCACCACCCCCCATTTTCCTCAGCTGGTTTTTAAGGATGAGGTGTGGGTTAGGTAAGAAAAATATAGTATATTCAAAAGTCTCTAACCTAGAAAGTACACTGGAAATCTTAAGCACCAAAATTTTTGTATAAAAGGAAACCATGTGGGACATGCTCTGACCCCAGACGTGACTAGGTGTGCCTCCGAGACAATCTTAAGGTGCTTTCACACCTTCAAGTGTGCCCTTCAGTGCCAAGGCCCTCTCTGCCATCTGTTGCTTGACCACGGAAAGCAGATGAAAATACTGTAAAGGTCACTTTCTCGACCTATGGTGCCTTAGCTATACCCATCTCACGCAGGCCTTACCAGCTCTTAGCAAAGGGGATTCTGTCAGATAACAGAACCTGGTGTGGTTACCAGCATTCCCGCTCAGCTGCGTGGCATATGTGGCCACACAAGCACGCTTAATCCATGCTGCCAGGTGCGCCTGTGCGGCCACACACACTTAGAGTGAACGCTGGTGGTGACTCAAAAAAGATGAATACCCTCTTCTGGAAAAGAGGCCTACCTGTACAAGCAAATCCTTTGGAATCACAATTCTCACAGTGGGTTAAAAAGATAACAAAAATAATTATTATGAAAATAAGAACCAGCGTAGGAAAGCAGTAACCGTATATTGAGACACAAAGATGATATAAAAGTAAACTAACAAAAGACATCAGAACAATCACATCTTTTTAACCTTGCATCTTAGGCCATGTGTAGACAAAACAAGCGGCATGTGTGCACAACACTTTAAAGTGAGCTAAATGCTTTTGCAACACTTTAATGGTGTCGGTGTTTGTACATGTTGGTGGTGTTTTGTGCATTAATTATAGTCACCGTAGGAAATTTGGCAGTGTAATGCATCTTAAATGACTTGGGGGACAGCAAACTACAGCTCCTCAGAGGAGTTTGTTTATCAGTCCTCTGAGGAGTTTTAGTTTGCTGCCCCTACAGCCACGGAGTGAAGCACTGGGCTCTATGCAGCCCAGGGGCTCTACAGGAAGCCCTGCAGGCAGCCTGGCAGCAGCCCGAGAACGCAGGCTGCATCCAAGAAAAGCAGTGAGCCTGCCTGCATGCATGAGCTGTGTGGGGACCCAGCGCTCCTCTCTGCAGCTGCAGTACCCCCCAGACTCCCCCCAAGCCAGGTGCCATGGGGAGGGGGGGGCCGCACCACTGCTGTGGAGGGCAGCACGAGCTGCCCCACCCCCTGCAACCCAGGGACCGCTCTGCCTGCCAGCAGCTCGCCTCCCCTCCCTGCTGCCAGAGAGGCAAGTAAGTGAGCAGGGTGTGTGCACGACATGGGGGTTTAAAGAGCCCTAAAATGAAGCTGTGTTTTTAAGAACTCACCATTTCAATTTAGGGCCCCCATTTCATCTACACATGCTCTTAAATCCAAAATACAGATTTGACTCTGCACTTTAGCTGAGGAACTCCAGTTCCTTTGTGCCCCAGGAAAGCTAGAGACCCACTCATGGTCTCCAGGTATAGCTTAAGTACAGCTTATTATCTGGCCATTTACAATGGTCACATATTCAGTTTCTGAAGAGCCTACATTATGCATATAACATCCTACCCCACCAAAGGTGCATTTATTTACAAGACTAGAGGGGTATAGGTTGTAGTCATGTTGGTCTAAGGACACAGGCAATTAAACATTTTCAAGACTGTTTTTTTCCTCATCTAATCAAGACTAGGAGAATATGTGCATCCTTTCAAATATGAAGAACTCTAATCCAACATCTTCAGATGCTGTCTCTTACTTTCTTTCACAGTGAGAAATGCCTGTCCCTCAATAGTCTGAATAGCCAGCTGTTATTATTATGGCCCCTTCTTTTAAAATGTAAATTCATAATTGCCTGGAAGGGCCTGGTTACGACAACTCAGATGCTGTCTGCAAGGAGATGGGTAAACAACTCATGTCAAATGTTAATTCTGAGCGATTACTGTTCTTCAGCTGTTTGGCTTTGAACCTCTCCTAGGTGCCAAAGAAACTCATTGTTTATCACTTTGACTGTGTCGGTCTAAGGACATAGGCAGACAAGGTTCTTTGGGTACATGTGATATCTTTTATTAGATCAACTAAATAGACGGAAAAGTTGTTTTTTGCAAGCTGTCGGACACAAACACCCTTCTTCAGGCATAGGGAAAGCCTGCTGTTTTGTGTTTGTTCATCACTTGAAAGTTGTTACTATATTGTGCAATCCTGACCCTATATATACACATTTTATATCAACTACCACAATACATCTGAATGTAAGGTCATTAAGGCTCAATATAGTGTGATGCTACGTAACTGTACAGATTACATATGCCATATCAGTAAAACAAACTTAAGAAAACAGACATGACACCCCATGAACCCCTCATTTTCAGGACAATACATATTTTTTTTTGGCCAGGCTAGAAACCTATGCAATTTTGTTTGTTTCTTTCTCATGTTTCTCACTCGGGTAACTCTTTTTACACATTATTGCCTTCCTCACCTTCCCATGTCTTCATTTTCGCATCCTCTTTTATTATGTCTCTCTCTGTCTCTCCTCCCATTGTCATTCTGCTTTAGACTCTTGCTGTTTTGTTATCCCTTCTTTTTTCACAGATGAGCAAAATAGTGGACAGAACCATCCTCTATGATATTTTATCCAAAACATTCATATTTTTTTTCTATTATACTTCACCAGTAGGAGGGGTAGAATACCAAAAACCGAGGCAGTGTATCCAGTCCATTTTCAACACACCATTGGCTTGAAGAGGGGGAAACCGTTCTGATTTTAAGCAACCTGATTTGTTCACTCTAGTCCTGCCACAACAATGAGATGGGGGGCGGGGAAGAGAGATATGCTTGCTGCTCAGCATATTAATATAATTGTTCAAGAACCGTTCTTCTCTTCAGTGTTTAGACATAACTTTAGAATATACTTCTATATAGTATATATTTCAGATGCCAAAATAAATCAGTTCTAACTACTTATAAATATTTACCTGACGAGCAAGCCTTCTGTTCCTTCTCAAAATATCCATGTAGTGGTCAGAGTTACCTGATTTTGATCACTGACAACTATACAGCATGTAAACAGGTTTATTCCATAGCTTGTTTGAGAACAGGTCACAATGAGCAGTCACTATTTACACTAAAAGACTGAGCACACTTCCTGCATCTCATTTCCATTCCTTGATTGTTTGACTTCAGTTTGATAAACAGGCAGAATCTCATTTTCTGTTTATGTTATCCACAAACCCCCTTCTCTTCTTTTTTTTTTTTTTTTTTAAACTGTTTTGCGAAGTAAATTTATTGTGCAAATAAGCAGAGATTTTCAAAATGACCATGAGAAAACTTCCTGAGATGATACGGTCAGACCTACTATAGTAGGTCAAGATAATAAATGGTCAAGATTTAAACACTAAACACTCACATATTTGAGTAGGGAAGTAAACATTTTATTTTACTCATCTATTTCATAAAAATATGGCACACTTTGATGCTTGTACTTGATAATTCCATCATAGCTGTTATGGTAAAAACTCTCATGTAGAATAGGTAGTAGCAAAGGCATACTAAGTAGGCTTTGCTCCGTGGGCCACAATGGGCTCCAGCTGGCATTCGGGACTCAAGGAGTAGAGGCAGGAATCCTGGCAGCTACAGAGGAAGGTGCTTCCCAGCCAAAGGATTTAAATCTGTTGCCTGGCCCCCTGCAGGTGCCACCAACTGCCACAATGAACAAAGATATATTTGGCAGTCAAGACATTTCCCTGCCTTCACCTCCTGGCTCCTTACCCTGGAACGGGTAACTGTCTCAATTCTATCCAGGCAGCCTGATGGTATTATCAAGTACAAGTTTTCCCTGTTGTTATCCCCTGGCTTCTTCTCCCACTCCATGCAGCCAGAACTAGTAGCTGTCTCTATTCTGGGGCCCCCAGCACCCCACTCTGCAGTCAGCACCCAGAGTTTGTGCCCACTTCTCATTACGCTCCTAGGCTTATGATTTATATTGCACAACAGGAATAAACATGGCTATAAGCACAGTTATAATTTAATTTAACTTTCGTCCTAACTGCACTCTTTGGGATAAACACTGTTAGTGCCTATAATTCCTGTTACATTTACATTTAGCATGCATACTGCTCACCTACACTAACCTGTTGGTTTATGTCATCTCTCTCTTTCCCTCTACTTGAAGCTAATTACCAAAAAGTGTTAGTGATTCAGACAGGTTGCCCAAGTTCTCTTGCTTTGCACCTTTGACTATGCTAACTCTATAATTGGAATGAACCCCACCCCTTCCTCTCTCATCCCCCCCAACACTGCTTTTATATTCACCCTTGATGCAAACCCTAAACACCATTTCTTCCATGACACCTACAAGCAAGGTATATTAAAGGGGCACCCAAGTATAACTGAGATATTTTTATTATTAATTTTCAAAATAGTGTACATAAAATATACTGGAACAGATCTGGTGACGTATTCACCATTACTCCACTGAACCAAAATACATACACCAGGAAAAGATCTGAACCTTTCCTCAAATAGCACAGAATTCTGTGCTAGCCCAACAGTTAGCAATGGCACATGACCTGAAACAAAAAATTCCCCTCTCAAAATAGATAAGATAAAAATAAAACTACTGATATCATGGGCTGTGAAAATGTATAGGTAGTTGTAAAGATCATCTAATACTATTTTTGTGATAGTGAATTGCCAGTGTTAACTTCCATGTCAGACAAGAGAAATTAATATTTCCTAAACCTGTTTTGCCTTCATTTAAAGTACTCCACATTAAATAAATATGCCAGACAATGGAATATACCTAACAGCATATCGTTACTTTTCTTAAAAGTAACTCCAGTATACAAGCAGTGAGAACACACTGTAAAATTTAAGTTGGTAAGTTCAAAAATCACGTTACAGTAAATATGCTCAACCTTGCTTATGGTAAACCTTTTTTCCTCCTGATTCATAATCAAGCCGCAGGACAACATAGGGATCATCTAGCATTATAAAATGAAGAGTCTCTTCATATATCACCTTCACAGACACCTCTAAGTGTCCACTCTAAGAATCAATAATTCAGTAAATATCATAAAACAAAACATAACTTCTTACGTGCCCTATAGATCTCCAACGGGCTGTAAAAAAATCTAGGACCTCAGATTTGTTGCTACATTGCATATCCTGGTGACTTGGAAACTACTGCAGGCTGAATTCTGGTTTCATGAAACAAACTATGTACTCCTACTCCTTGAGAGACTGACTTAGGCTCTCTCCATCGGAGAGAATGTCTCCTTCTCCAGACTGTACAAACACAGCTATAACTAGCAACAGTGCTCCCAATCAGATCATCCTCTATTGATACACAGTAGAACAGTTTTATAGGCTAAGACCTCTGGTAAAACCTTTCCCCGCATTCAAACAATCACGGTCTGTCCCCTTTCAAGGAAAACCACAAGGTGTATCCATTTGCACAGGCTGTCATAGGGATAGGATGGGTTTAATGGAGATAAATGTGAGAAGACATTGGATGGCTGTCAAAAGAAACGGCTAGTTTATTTCTGCTTTCCTAATTTAATGCACTGATGTGTCGGGATTTATAAAATTAATCCGTTTTATTACTTTGTAAATTTAATTAAATATCAACTAAAAATAATGACCAAGACTTGTAATTTTAGGTGCCCTGTTTCTCTGTCCAACCAGTATTAGCTCCTTCCTCTTCCACCACCTCCAGCCAGCTGGTTCCTTCACCATTTCCAGCAACCTCTTTGGCCCAATCAGCCTTAGATTCACTTCTATAGCAGCTCTCAGGCCTGGCCTTCCCATCAAGCCTGTCCTCTTCTGGGAAAAACCATTAAAGAAAGTGTTTCTGTAGCAGTATCACCTTGCTCACTTACTCTACAGGAATGGTAGAGTGAATGCCTTTCATTAGGAAGCCCAAATCTGTTCCAGAATTGAAGACAAACTCTTCACGAGAGTTAGCTCCAGAGCTCTAACAAGTCTGAGCATGTCAAGCAAATATGTCAAAGGCTTTAATGGTCATATTTTTCAGAAGGATAGCAAAAAGCATATCCCTGGCACCAGAGCCATCTCTTGGGTGGGGCAAACTGGGGCAAACCCCCCCCCGGGCCTTGTGCTTTGAGAGGCCCTGTGGAGCCAGGCCAAGGAGCCATGGCCCCTCCCATGGGGGACACCCGGAGCTAGTGGCTCAGCCCTGCACCGGACAAGAAGCAGCCAGCTGCTTGCCACTCCCCCCGCCAGCCCTACCGCACACCATTGGTTTCATGTCCACTGAAGAGCAGCTCATCCCAGGTGTGTGGGATCTGCTTGGCCCTGGGTGCCAAATTTCATTGCTACAGCACTGCTGTGCCCTGCCTTTGCAGGGGTGCCACAGCCCTGTGCAGTATTAAAAAGGACCCTGCGCAAGCTGATTTACCCCAGGCCCCAGGTCCCACACCTCTCTAGGGTCAGCTCTGCCTGGCACAAATGCCAGTCCACTCAACCCTATACCCACACAGAAAAACTTCAAGTCCCCAATTCAAGGCATGGAAACATTGCAACATTCCAATAAAAGACCCCAAGATCTTTTTTTTTAATGTGGGCAAAACAGTAAGACTTTCCCCAAGTCTCATTCTCAAAAACAATTTAATCATTTTGCCTGAAATACTCCAAAATAATTCAATCAGAGGCAGATGCCAAACCTTGGGCATTTCAACCCAAAGAGCTGGCAAAGTTATAAGTAATACAAAACAGGTTATTCTCGTGTGACAGGTTAAGACTCCTTAATTGACTAGGCAGCCAGCTTAGTCAATAATAAGCATAGTATACATTAAGCACAACAACCAAATATTATGTACTCCAAACATATATTGGAAGAGGTTAGGTTACAAGTGGGTACTCAAGTGAAGCCTAATTGTACAAACACTTGTATGCTACACAACTGAGTACTGAATTAAAATGAGCACATATATTGGTTCAATATATTTAGCAAAAACATTAAAATGTATAGTGTCAAGACACGGCAGAACCTGAGTCCCCCCCCCATAGTGATCCTGTATGTTTCTTCGTTCCATGCACTTTTCACAAAATACGAAGTCGAGTTATCCTAACAAGAGTCCTAACAACATCACTACAATATAGTAATAATAAAAGTTACACCAATTTTTAAATGAATATTTTAAAATCTTATGGTAGCTGTGACAAGAACTCCTAAAGATGATGAGTAGAAAAGAAACAGGAAACAGTTGGTTATGATAACTAAATTTCAGTTCTAGACAAAAACACAAATTAAGGTCAGGATGACATTTTAGTTTTTTAACAGTAATTTCATTAGTGTTTTAAAAGACATGAAAATGGTTGCCTTAGCAGCAGCCTTAATCGGTTTAGAGAAATTAATAAATGGTTACTTCATACCAGCAAAAATACACAGTTATCTTTCCAGGTTCAAAAGAAGGCTCCACATTGCATTGATTCATCACCTTAAAGTATACATGTATTTTGCAACCTTGCGGCTATGTAAAAAGAATAAAACACCAATATTATAAGATACATAAAGCATGACTAGCTTATACCATAGCACCTGTACCTTAAAAATGAAGTAATTAGTGGCAGCATTTTTCACTCACAATACCACAAGTGTTACCATAGCAGTACCTTTTTATTAATTACAATATAATGATCTGGCTAATGCATACCATCTGTAAACTGGCCTTGAACACGGAACAGTTTATAATGGGTGCATTTTACAAAGGCAGCAAAAAAAATAACCTACAGCTACCCATTATTTTCAGAGTTTTTCAGGGCACATTTATAAAACTTGACCAGTTAAACAAGCTTGTATCAAGACAAAAAAGCAGGTAAGTATTACCCTTCCCATAAAGTCTTCCTGTATTAAGTGAAAATTACTTCTAACGTACTTTTGTGATTGCTGTTAGCTTGTTCAACAAACATTAAACTAGATGCAGTAGTACTTCTCATTCCAAAAGCCTTCATTTCACATCCATTACATGAAGGAAGAGCATGTCTGACAAAGACAATTACAACTAGATGTGTGCAAAATTAATAAAAAAACCTTCAGGCAGTAGTACAGCAATTTCCCTCATTCTCCACACCTCAGAACACGTGTGAGCTTCCAAACATCCTATCCAAAATATGCATCCTACCCTATCAGATCTCATTCTTGGGATGATAACTCAACTTCCCTTCTTATTTTACTGGATCTTTGACTGGCTGCGCACTCTGGAACTTGAGGGAGAGAGGAAAAACCACAAAGCTGCATTCCCCCAAGAATCGTGTGCTTTAAAGTTTTAAAGCTCCCCAAGCCATTGTTTTCATACTTTCTGCATAATTACCACTGCCTGCTTTATTCTGCTGCCTGGAAATTTTCTATGGTGCATAATAACTATGTTGTGCTTGGGTTTGAAAGTGACTTCACAGAAGTTAGTAACTATCTTCTTTTCGTGATGCTGAGTGAATAATTCAATGCCCCTTTGTATGGAAATATCTGGAAAATAGAAGACTACCTAAAACACAGGCAATGTGTAAAGGTGCTCAAAAATGTGAACAGTGCAAGATAAATGTAAATGCAAAAGGAGGAGACTGATTTGGTTAGAACCAGGACTGAGACAGAAAAAAAGAAAGAGCACAGGTCAGGTAAAGAACAAGATACAGTACAAGGAATCCTTAGATACAGCTAGAGTAGCTTAGGCATGTGCCCCCAAGAAAAACCTAGGAAAAAGCCACTTTAGGTTAAAATGTTGGTGGAAGGAGGCTAGGAACTGAATGCCTGCCATTTGATATTCAGGGAATTGGCCATATTGACGTTCAGGGAAAGGGGACTATTACATTCTCTGTAATTAAATAAGCTTCCATCAAAAAATTCTTGATTCCTTCATCAAATTTCTCCCCTAACCAAAACAACCCCCCAGCTTCCCCAAATTGGCTAGCCACTCCAGTCAAAAAGAAGAAACAACAGTTTTTCAAGAAAAGAATATCTGTAGATTCAAAGTTTGTTCCTCCTATCACTTAAGGCCGTTTCTCTGGAACAAAATGAACATCATGCCATACAGAGCAAATGTACTTCCAGGTCCCCTGATATCACTGAAGCACAAGTAATGATGCGAAGGGAGTTCCTCCAGAATATATAAATTTTGGAAAGTACAGACCAGGCCAAGTTAACAGCAGATATCATAGCATGCAAATTTTCACAGGTTCACATCTCCTCAAATTCAAAACATTCAGTTATTATATTAAATGAGACAAGTCCCCGGTTTTAGGAAGCAAGAAAATAGTGCAGATCAAATATATGCAATACTTTGTGTATTACAGTGAATGACAAATGGTACACGTTGATGCATAGTAACCAATTTTAATCATCAGTATTATATTTTTAATTAAGATTGTCATAGGGTGGGGTCCCTAGAAACAGCCAAGATGCCAATAGGGCCCTGTGACCATGGCAGCTTTGCCCTGTGGGCACCTTCTAATCTCACCTGCCACGCTTTGTTGGTTAAGACAGTAGATAGGGAGGCTGCCCTCAAGTTGCTACACAGTCACGGTCCTAATGGACCCACTAAACCCTTAGTGTTTTTAGACCCCTTGCTGAGTCCTGTTCTAAGCATGTGTCTCACGAGACACCCCAAGCCTTATGGGCTAGATGCATGGCTCCAAAACCATTCCTTTACCATGCCCCATGCCTCGCAGACGGTATTTAGACATCATCTCTAGTGATGAGGCCTCAGTTTAGTTCAGCCTCTTGCTGTCACTGGACCCTTAGCCTCAGTAACTGCACCCTCTGGCACTGGGGTCTCCTCACACCCTGTTGCTACACCCTCTGACACTGGGGCTCTGCACGGTACCGTGCCCCCAATGAGGCCTCCTCCTCCCCAATAGCCTCATCCCAGTCCACTGCGTTAAACCACAACAAAAATATGAGCCCTTGGGCTATAACCTCAAAATAATAATATCAATGATAGTGGAGGCCACACTCTGCACCTTTAAGAGGCCCAGTTTCTCTCTCAGCAATGTGTGCCTCCTATCCCCAGGCACTTTAGGAGCTCCTAGAGCCCATTAGTCTTACCAGCAGCCACACAGGCAGCCAAGCATCTCTGTGGAGCTTTTATGCATGAACTCCTAACCCTCTGGCTGCTGCCAGAGAAGTGACTGCCTTCAGCCCCAGCCCTGGGGCTTATGTGCGCCCAGGGCCCTGCCTCCTTCCAGTCAGCTGACCGAGTTTAGTGCAGACTAATTCCTTCATTAGCCTGCTGCCATGGCAATCTGCACGTGTATGGGTTCTACCTAAGGCCCTCTCTCTAGGCAGTTTCTGCCCTTAAAGGAGCAGGCACACCGTAGTGCCCTGCGACAAAGATGAAAAACATTATGGGCCTACGTTATATTTAATATTAAAACCATATACATTATCCCTAGAATATCTTATCTGACAAACTTTTTTTTCTTTTTGCATTGTGAAATACATTCTCTCAGATCATTTTTTAAGGTTGAGTTAGTTTAGGACATTCAGAAATGGAGAACAAATCAATAGTTTCAACATTTAAGTCAACTTTTCTTACCAAAATGGTAAGGAAAACCGAACAGCTGTGTGTGATCTCAGTGTATTAATACAGTGTTTCCCATGGGATGTTATCCTTCATTAAAAGGAAAAAAGAGTATAAAAAAAGTTTAAAAAACAAAAAAATTGAAGGTTCCAACTTAATTTTATGAACTAAATATAAGCAAACAGATAGTTCTTGGAAGAGAATGGCATCAGTAGGTATGGATATAATATCTACAAAATACAAAGGTAAGTGAAAGTGGAAACAGCAAATTATTAACAGATAAACCATTCATAATATGAAGTATGGAAACATATTAAAGTAGCCCTAACAAGACTCAGCTTTTTTTATATATATACCACCTGATAAAGAGTTATATTACTCCCTCACATACCAGCCCCATTAAATTTTTATGGATTTCTATGCCAGTAGAAGAAATTGATCTTAGTAGAATCTACATCCTTAGCAGCTCTCAGATAAAATGGTGTGGAGGAATAGGGGAGCTATAAAAACTAATATATATTTTTTTAAATTTTCTCATTCAAAGACACCAGCAGCCAGAGATATACAAAGAATACAAAGATATGCTAGATTTTTGGCTTAGAATTGTGATTTAATAAACAATTTTGAGACAGAAGAGGAAAGAAAATTGTGAACATTCAGACTGGGTCCAGATGTTACACTTAGCATGAGTTAAGCACGCAGAAAGTACTTTACAGCTGTAACAGAACACACACTCACAGAACATAAAGAACTTTAAAAATGGCAGATCCCACTCTAAAAGCATCTTAACACATGTTCCAAGGGGTGGAATGCTTTAATTAGAGTGGATTCAAAATAGCGGCACAGGTGCTTTAACTAAAGTTCATTCAATGAGCTTTAGTTAAAGCACTTCTGCTGCCACTTTGAAGTATGGGGATGCTGAAGCATGCTAATTTGCACACTCCAACAGAGTCAATTAATGAAGTGTGATCTGAAGCACTGTAATTACAGCATGTTGTAGCAGCATCCATGCACATCTACCAGCACACTAAATTAATCCTAGATGGATGTGGTGTCAGACTAAAGTGTTTTATCCTGGATGGCTGTGGTATCAGACTGAAGTGCTTTAGGTCAGAGCGCTTTATCAAACATCTGCACCACATCTCAGAACATAAATTTGAAATAAAGGTTTTCAATGGTGACAAAACTACACTTACCAGGGACTTAAAAGCAGATTAAAATAACTAGATTAAAATGAGAATTTATAATAAAGTATCTTGTAATTAAACAGCGATAAAACTAGAAATACAAGTGACGAAGTCACAGAAGTACACAATACAATCACTCCTATGACATATCAGAAACTGAAGTTGGACCTCAAAAATGCAGGTGAAAATGATTCTATGACATGATACAAAACACAATAAAGATACAAACTCAGACTAGTCCTATGCACTCAAGTACATAACATTACTTTTTATACCAGCAAGTAGTTTCAATAAAATCAAAGCAACATAAAAATAATGGAATGGCTATTATGGGACTCTATTAATAAAGAACAAAACATAAGGCTAATCAACCAGACTATGCAAAATAGACACTATCAAACTGATTTAATATCTTTTTTTAATGAGATTACAAATTTGGTTAATAAAGATAACCACGTTGATAGGATACATGACTTCCCATAGAACATTTACTTTGGTACTGAATGGATTTCTAATTAAGAAGCTGGAAAAATACAAAATTAACATGGTATATTTTAAGTGGATTAAAAAATTACCAGCCCATCTTAAAATGTAAGGATGAACAATCATCAAGCAGATGCGTTTCAAGTGAGGTCTAAAGACTGATCCTAGGCCCTGCATTATTCAACATTTGATCAAAGAAAATATAAAATCATCACCAATGAAAACAGCAAATCATTCTAAAGATTGGGGGTGTGGTAGATAGTTTTTTAAAAAGTTATTGATAGGGAGAGATCTGGATCATGTTGGAAGCAGGGTGTAAGCAATGTGCATTTTAATGCAGCCAAATATAAAATCATACATCTAAGAACAAAGAATTCAGGCCACGTTTACACGATGAAAAGCATTTTGGGCAACCATGACCCTGAAAAGGCCTTGGTGAATAACCAAAACAGAACATGAGCTGGATGCGAAACACAGTGGGAAGAAAGACCACTAAGGTCTTTGAAAATCCAAACAAGGGAATCTTGGGTAATAGTAAGGAAGTTGCATTCCCTCTTGTTTGGCATTGTGCAACTGTTCTTGGTATACAATATCCAGTTTGGTATTTAAAATTCAAGAACAAAGCAGTTAAATTGGAAAGGGTACAGAAAACAGCTGCAAGAAGGATTAAAGGATTTGAAATAGTAGTTTATATAGTGAGAGACTCCAGGAGCTCCATCTACTGATAGTTGTTTAAAGAGAAGGTTAAAGGGTGATTTGTTCATGTTGTAGAAGCACCTGTACTGAGAATAAAATTTTAACAAGTCAAGCAGTTAAAGGCATTGTAAGTCTAGTTAATGGAATATATAACAAGACAAATTCAAAGCTAAAGTCCATATTTTTAGCAATGAGAGTAATTAACCTTTGGAAAAAGAAAAAACTCACTGATGTTTGTGGGTAGTTTCTCCACTTGCAATTTTTAAATCAGGGTGTTTTCTTCTAAGGCAGTTGCTCTAAATCAAACAACAAGTTTTCAGAAAAGTCCTATGGCCTGTGTTACACAGGAGGCTGACCAAGTGATCACAGCAACCTGTTCTGGCCTTAATACCTACAAAAGCATGTGTGTTTGCAACATTGGGGCCAGTCTTATTGTGAAAAAATCTGCATGCATGCATCCACCCATACTACTGTAACATCATTACACATTTGAAGTTAAATACTGACTAATCTTCAGGGTGTGTAGGATTCTAATGCTCCACTAACCCCACAACATGCACACACGTTTTGGGTCAGAATCTGTTCCGACCTAACATCCCTGCAGATGCCTATAGAAGGGAACCATGGATTCCTATTGGCTAGTGGCCAAGCAAATTGGTTGAGAAGACAAAAGCTGAAGCTGAAAAATGCATTGAGGAGCCCTTTATAGACAATGCACCTGAAATAGTCGAGATGGATTCGTCTTTGGGACTCAAAATGCTGTCCAGCCTCTTCTACAGGTGATCCTGATGGTCCTTTGGACAGAGTATACTCTTTGGCAAATGAAGGCCAAACAAATATTCTTAACCTTTATGACTTCAAAATGAAAATGTAACTCGCAGTGTTGTTTCTATGGAAATATTCAAGAGATGAATGTATTAAGCCTCATACCATAATTTTATTGTTCTCTCTATAAAAAATTCAAAAAACCATGTTGTGTTCATTTTGTTTTACTTTTATTTTTAAAATAAGCTTAGAATTTATTTCTGAGCCCTTTACAATTAATTGTGTTACCTGAACAAAGGCAACCCTTCTAGAACAGAGCAACTTTTATTAAAACAAACTGGTGTCCATCTTGAAATTGTTCATCAAAAAGATAAACAAGCCCAGGACATTTGTTTCTCTGTGTCTTAAAGTCACATATAAATATAAATGCTTCCTGATCCCCAATCTTGGTTGGAAGACATTTCAGTACTTGCACTAAGGACTGCCTCTTTCGTCAAGCTTCAGCCAAAGATCCCAAGGAGAGGAAGGAGGCAAGCTTTTTAACTGGCCTGACAGCCTCCAATTGGTTAGCACCTTCTCCTGAATTTCATAGGCCCATGGAGGATTAAATCTTCTTTGGTTACCTAGCCTGGGTGGTTTTTGTTTTTCAGTGTTCCCATGCAAGAGGGTTCACAGAGGCTGATGCCTCTAGCAGGAAAGACCTCACAAAGCCCCTCATGGCAATTTCCTTTAAACATTTACTCAGGCAAGAAAATCAGCTCCAAATGGTACGAGTAATATTTGTATTAGGCTGATAATCAGCAGTGAAATACAAATTACTAATCTAGTCAAGAAAGCAGTTCTTTAAAAAGCTTAGAGATGGTAAAGATTTCAGGAAGAGAAGGCTGATATCAGTTGAACAAAAGGTCAAGTTGGGGAACACTTCTACTTTACTGTTAGTAAGAAATTCTGGTTGCAATAAATTGTGATGTTCCCTCTGTGACAATAAATGCAAATAAGAATATTTGGATAAAGACCAAGCTTGATTTATAATAGATCAGGCAAAAATGGGGGGGGGGGGGGGGGGGGGGAGAATGAGAATGCCATATACCACTTCTAAAATTTTCCCTTTAGGTCAGAAAGATAATTATCCCTAGAGGTATTTTGCTTCACTTTGAGTCAAAAATTAAAAACATACTGATATTCTTCATTAATAAATGGTAAAGAAATATTTGGCTACAGTGTGATAATCTTTCACACTCCTCTCTTTCTTTCTTGTATTTATTTTTATGTATCTATGATCATTGTGTTATTATCAAACCTCGTTAGATGATATTGGATGATATTTACAGTATGTGGTATTAGTTAATGTTTCACATAGCTGTAAATCTTAAATTATAAGCAAACAGCTTCTACTCAAATGTTTGATTAACAGGGTGAGAGAGAATCATATTCTGAACAATTTTGAATGAATTTAGGATATTCCTGGTCCCAAATTACACAACAGAAACTACTCAGGTTCAAGGTCAAGTTCACCTCCCCCCCCACTTTTTTGGCATAACATTCAAAAAGTTCAGATTGTGAGAAGCACTTTTCCCCATGGGCACCTATACACGTGGCCAATGCCTGCTCCAACATGTGATCATTAGGACAAGTTGGAACAGACTTGATTAACTGAGTCCCAAGTAGCATACTCCAGCAGCCTTGGTGTCTCACACATTCAGCATCCCCATGCTTCAAAATGGTGGTGGGAACATGAACTAAAGCTCATCAAACGAGGTTTAGTTCAAGAGCCCCTGCCACCATTTTGATGCGCAGGACACTGAATATACAAGACGCTGTGGGCACTTTAATTAGAGCAGCTACCGAGGGCCGTTGTAATTAAAGAGCCTCCCCCCCGAAGCATATGTAAAGATGCCCCATGCGTCTAGACAGGGAAATAGGAATATTGAAAGGAAGCTGGCATATCATTCAAGCTAGCTGTGAGTAAAGAGACACTTTAGTTAGATTGTTTTGCAGAACCAAATAGCAGCAAGGCCAGGCTTTTTACGGAATGAATGTACAACACTGTAGTCAGACACTTAAGTCACTTCATAGCTGTAGAGCTATTTCATGTTGTAAAGGGTATTGTAAGCATTTTAAAACTGTTTGAAGCAAATTTCAATAAACCAAATCTATTAAAACATTCTAAATTGATGTGCTATCATCAAATTGAGCTAGATATTGTTAAATCTGTTATCTCAAGGGTGGCCAAGCGGCATCACAGGTACCAGTGGCATGGGCAGCCTCTGGGTGTTATACAGCACATCCAGGAGGGGACATGCAGCACAGCATGACAGATAGGGCTGGAAACAAGAATGAAGAGCAGCAGAAAGAAGGGGATCAGAGTGGTACTTAGGGAGGGTGCAGGACTAATTTTTAGCACGCCTGCCAAAAACGTCGGCCCCACTGTGTCAGCTGGTATGTTATACATCCAAGGGATTAAAGCAAATTTGTATAAAACAAGCTGGAAGGCAAAATGCTATTATGTACTGAAGGAAGATATGAATTATTATACTTTACTTCTGCTTTTTTTTAATTCGTACTCCATCACATGAAATACTAATGGAAACACATTACACTGCAATCATTCAAGCTAGCTGTGAGAATACTGTCTGAAATGTCAGATTAGAAAAAGAGTGAGGGACTATGCAAGTACTGCAGCTGTGATACTTAAAGACTGACATTAGGCCAATAAGCTTATTACCTTAGCCTACACAAGTGCCATTGCATTCTCCCTCTAAGATCCCCTACCATATTGCACCCCATCCTTTCGCTTCTCCTCTGTCTTTTACCATTCATTTTCTCCTTTTAAGCTGCATTTCACTGCTCTTCTAGTCTTTCTGACTTTTTCCAAAGATGCATTTAATCATTCTTCTTACTTGCTTATTTGATGACTGTAACTTAGTTCTGTTTAAGCAAAAATAATTCCTAGTACAAATACTTGCTATGTGACAAATTTGAAATCTGAAAGCTTTCTGCTAAAGTCTTATAGGAGATTAAATTTGTCAAGAGTTCTGACAACTCCATAATCATTTTATAAGCATTATACCAACTAAACTAAATCTCCTGCTGATTTACTGTATAAAACCAACAATAACAACAAAGGAGATTTTTCGGTTTTACAACATTCACTTAAGCACATTTTATTCAATCTGCTCTCTGTACAAATGGGGCTTCAACATTCAAAACATGGCCTTACTACTTATGGGAAATGCTAGGATAGAGACATCTTGTGGTCACACATGTAGCTCTGTTACAAAATGATTTTGTGTTTGCATAGTGTACTGCAAAAAAAAAAATTTGAGGTAAACCTTAAATGAAATTGGTCAAAAATCTAAAAAGTCAAGCAAAAAACATTGTTCTAAACTTTGCTTGTGGATTTTTTGTTTATTTAACTAAAATGAAGTAAAACAAAAACTCCAAGTGGAAAAAAATGACACCTATGATTTAAGAAAGCAATTTTTCAATTTTTTAACAATTTTTGGTAAGGTTTTATGAACCCAAACTTACATCTTTTAGTAGAAAAATGTTCCAGCCACTAAATTTCACCTAGCTGTAGTGAACATAAGGAACGCAGGAGTTGACTTTAGATCAATCTTATTCTCTTTTTGCAGTTTTCTCTATAACACTAATTTACACCATCCCTGAAATAGAACATGATCAGGTCCTAAATCTTTACAAGAAATAGCACATTTCTCAAGCAGTCCATAGAAACAAATAATGAAGAAGAACCTGGAATGTCCTGTAATATTGCCAGATTGTGAAAGAATATAAAACTCTTTCTATATTTTAGTTCACACCTTGGAAAAAAATGTTAAAAGAAAAGAAAACTGAAAATGGAGGAGAACGGAAATAAGTTTTGCTTGATCCAGAAGAAAAAAGGCAGTGGTTCCCTTACTGCTTTTACTTGTGTTGACTTTGTTAAGTTCTGCCCTCTATTTTACTCCATTTATGAAATTGATGCTTCAGGGCGTTTTCATCTCCTTCAGACTCATGGTCTCTAAAATAGGCATCACAATGTTTACCACCTTTGTAAAGCATTCTGAGACCTACTGATGAAAAGCATGTGTAATGGACTGTAATAATGCAGCAGGTACTAGTGTTCCTCAGACATCACCAGGTGGCATAGGGTAATAATTAAATCATAATTTATTACATAATAAACCACAGCAATATCAGATTATTAAGGCCGTCTATCCATGGGTCTTAAAACATTTCAAACTAAGGACAAAACCCGGAAATCTCATTCTCAGATTGCTGGGAGCTTAACTTTAATGATTATTTGTATCAGTAATCACTCAGCAATTTAAGGTAACTGTGATTTGGCTCTAATTGATTAATACCTACAGCACTCCTGAGAGGTAGTTACTGTGAATATTTTTTACATTTTAAGAAGAGGGAAATGAGGCTCTGAGAAGTTAAGTGTTTTGAATAAGCTGATCCAGAACGTCAGTGTCAAAGCCAGGATTAGACCTTTGTTCTGCACAACTGTTGAAACCCCTTACCTAAATCATTTTTTTATCTTTATTTGCAGAAATCAGTGGTAAAAAAAGATGCACAGGGTACTGAACACCACTATAATTTAGCCCTAAAATAGAAAGTATCATCTCTAAAAAGAGCCTGAGAACAATGGAACAAAAAAAAATTACAGTGATTTACAAAATGTGAGAAAAACCCTCAGAGCCAACTATAAATATGGTTTAACAAAGAATAGAGGTACTCTTGCCTTACCAAAACATGAAAGGTGTATGCCAATTAAAAATAGGCTTCAAAACTAGGTTACCCAAGAGCAACACAGTATTCTCAGGGCTTAGGTTTACCAAAGTCATGACAGTGGTAATAAATGAGAAGTAGTTTTTCTATCTTGGAGGATACCAAAAGCTATTTTGCTAGCCCTAAAAGTAAGTGGAAATTACTCAAAGAGGCAAAATACACCTTTAGATGTTTGCAGCATCTTACTGCATTTCCTTCCACCTTTGCTGTCAAATATATTATTTTCTTTCTTGTGATATCCAAAAATGCTGGGCATAATGTAGTCTTCTACAACAGAGGAAGATTTGTGGGACAGAGAGAAAATACAGGTGGCTAAAATTAAATCTAATTTGCTTTCACTAAATTTCACCACAGCTATTTATATTTTGTAAGATGCTGGGAAAGGAAGCAACAGTTTAGATCAGCTCTAACCACACACACAGTTTTCATGACAATGGTGTAGTTTGATACTTATTTAACTCAATTCCCAGTTGTAAATAGAGCGTGGAGTCAGAATGAACACACTTTCTTTAAAAAAATCAAGTAAAACAGCTTCTAAAAGGGCTTTAAAAAGGCAATTTTTGCAAAGAGAAGGCAATCATCTTGTTGCCTAATCCAGGCTCTGAAATAAGGCAGAGCAAACCATGCTAGCAAGCTGTGAACATAGCATCTAGGTGATAATTGGTAAGGAAACAAAAGAAACCAAATTAAAACACTGTACTTGGAACATGAGCAGTTGGGATAGTTATTTTCTCCTTTCCTGTGACAATTACTTTCTGCCAGATTAAAAGCTCCACATTCACTAATGTGATTATAGCCAAAAAAGCTAACTGGTTTGAAAAGGAAAGGATCTAAATAGGTTCATTTGAAGATAGAAGAGTCAAAGGTGCTGAGGAGCACTCAGCTTTGACACAGTTTGTCTGACTGAGGAACCCAGAAGGGTTCAAAATTTGGGCTAGAGAGCACTTGGTTTCTCAGGCAAGAGCGATACAATATAATGAGCCATTACTTGCATCAGGTATATCTATATATCTCTCTCTATAGATATATATCTATTTTCCCCTCACAGCATACATACACACATGTCTAATGCTAACTCTAGAAGTTAAGAAACTCAGCACAGTATAACAGATTTGATTCCTTGAGAAGCCAACATACAATACTTGAAACGGAGAAATTTTTATAATATAAATCAATGGGCCAGGGTTGTCTCTGGCTATTGAAAAGAAAACAGTAAAACTATATTAGGGTTGCAAGAGAGGGGGCAGAGAAAGGTTGCCTTATCCACAAAAAAACCAAACCCAAAAATCACGCACAAATGGATTTTCCCACTGTGTATGTTTTGGGGTTGGGGTTGGGGTTGGGGAAAGGAGTCATGTGGGTTCAGTCCAGAGTTAGGAGAGAGTGTCAGGTCCAAACCAAACATCCGAGAACCATCTTGCACCTGATAAACACCAGCCCGCTTTGGTGCGGGGAGGAAAGAAGCCCTCTAAACAGTAAAGTGGCACGTTTATTTAAGAAGGCCAAATGCTCCGCTCATCTCAGGTACTAATAGCAGGAGAAGGCAACTTAGCAAGAAAGGCAGAATATACAAAGTACACAGAGGAGAAAAGAGCAGTAAAGGACTGCCCCTCGTGGCAAAATATTTCCCCTTAATTTACCCATTGCTGGCACACTTTGCTTTCCAGCACTACAATAATAGCTAAAAGAATCTCCACTTCTTTCTTTTTAAAAGAACTTTACTGCTTTTGTGTTTACTGCAAATACTGATTTGTATAATGCACTTTGCTGTCATCCCCCTCCTCCCCATAAAATGCCATTAGCTCTAGATGTAACAAAGTATCACTTAAGATATTTCTTTCAAAAATGTAACAAAACAAGTAGGGCTACAGAGAATAACCAATTTCTTTTTGTCCCTGAGCCTATCCCAACTGTGAGGCTGCCGTGAACATAAACTGGGTAGTGCTGTGTAGCTGTGACAGTCACTCCACCAAATCTGGAGGCAAGCAGTCACCAATAGTGACCAACAATAATCCTTTCTTTTCAGATCAGCTGGATTCTCCATTACTTCCAGGCAGCTCTGAAGCAAACATGCCCAGGAAAGATTAATTTGTAGAGCTGAGGCTCCTCCATCATATAAAATCATAACAATGTTGAGCTGAAGGTCATCTAGTCCACCTCCTGTGATGAGGTAGGATAAGTACATCTGTGACATCCCTGATGTGTTTACCTAAATTATCCTTAGAAACCTCCAATGAAGGAAACTACAACAGCAACCCTTGGGAGTTTAGTACAAAGCTTAGCTATCCTGACAATTAGAAAGGGTGTTTTGCTTTTGTTTACAAATTAAGCTGATTTCTCTTTTTGTACCAGTGGCAAAGAAGAGCACTTGATTACTCTTACTGCTAGGGGAAACTTTTGGAACCATACTGGAAGATGGTTATCATGACTTCACTTAGAGGCTAGGGACAGACATAACACATAAACTGGTTTAAGTGATCAGAAACTGGTTTAAATCTGTGCACTGAACATCTGTTCTGATGCATAAGCCAGTTTGAAAATGGCTGAAACTGGTTTGAGATTACTACATTCAACCAGGTTTATCAGACTTAACTGACTCGGCTCAAACCCATTTATGCAATGTCTGTCCCAGATCTCTTCCTGCTTTAACTTTAACCAGAATCCCCCAACATCTCAGATGCTTTGCAGCCCTGGGCAGGGCTCTCTGCTCCACAGCAGGGCTAGCCCCACCCCACCCCTCTGCTCCCTCGCTGGAGCTCCAGCAGAGATGGCAGGTACAGCAGCATCTGCCTGGCTTCCCCCTGCCTGCTAACCACCACCACTCCCTGCTCAAGCAGGGATTTCCACCCACCTCCTCCTCTCCCACAGCACGGACCATAGGCAGCATGTGGTATGCTGGCTAATACTGAGAGGTGTTTGTGTAAGGCAGACAGGACAAAAGTAAACAGGACAATGTCCGCTTAAGGCTTTTTGGAGCAATCAACTAGTCAGCTGATCATGTCCCGTTTTCTTGATGCAGTACTAAACTATCTGTTATCAACTCCCTGCTGGGCAGGTCAGGAGCAGTGGGGGGGAGGGGAACCCCTCCCTAATCAGAGCATCCTGCCATGGCCTGACTGCAACCCCCCTCAGCTCAGTACTGTCGAAGGGAAGGGAGGGCTGCTCTAGCACACACACCCCCACCCAGGTTCTAGCCTGAGCCACTGCAGTTATGTGCCTGCATTTCTTCAGTCCAGAGGGGATGTCTGTGCAATTACAAACTGGCTCAGCCTAGCCAGGTTAGACTAACCTACAAAGATTGAATCAATTCAGGCTCAGGTTTTTTGAATGTCTATCCCTAGCCCTCCTAAAGACTAAATAAATGCAATTCTTCAAACTTTTGCAAACAAGTCTTTTTACAACCTTTAATTATTCTTGCTGCCCTCCATTTAGGCACTTTCTAGTTTTTCTACACCTGTTTTAAATTGTGGTGCCCAGAATGAGAGACACAATACCAGATGGAGAGTCACCAGTGCCAAGCAAAGGAGAGTTATTAGTTCCCATGTCTCCCATACAGCAGTCCTGTTAATACATTCCAGAATGAGATATGTTTTCTTTATTCCACTTCCAACAAATGCTTCTCTCTCTCCTATCCCCAAACTGCAGCAGCTCAGCACCTGGCTGGAGAGGCAAGGCTGGCTCTTTTCAGAACCTATTACAGTTATATCAGCCATATTAATCACCTGCTCTTGGTGACTATTGGATTAACTAACACAGAAACAAATATAGAAATTTTTTATTAGCGAAATATTTCAGAAGGGAATAAGATCTGGGCTTCTTGTACATCCTTCCTGTCACTGGGCGCCTGCTTTTCCATTCTCATCTAATTATTCCCATTCAAACCTGTGTAAATATTCAAATAAGTGAGGGCTTTTTACCTGAACAAGGCTGCAGTACGGAACCCTGTATTTAGTCAGAGTGTAAGTGCATAAAGTGCATAAAGGTCTTAGGTGTTCTGTTTGATTAACTAAGCTTAGTCATAATTTAGTACATAAATAATAGTCTCAATTTTAATTAGTTAATTAAGGCCTCATTATCTATATGAGACAGTAATTGAAGTTTGGCTTCTATTCAGATATTGGCTCTTGACAAGTTCCAGTGACATTCTGAATAGGTCAAAGACTGACAAACATTGCATTGGCCACCTGATCATCGTTTGTGTAAAAGTCCCAGGGAATGGTTGCCCTGATAGCTCCATTAGGACCAGCCAGACCTAGAACAAGAGAATTGAACTGAGTTCATTGCCCTTTCATCCTCAAGGGTTTATACTTCATAACAAGATAAATAGGAACAATTCAACCTAAATTAAATCAAAGCTAACTCCCCATCTTGGGGTCTAACAAAGCCAGGAAGCTCTGTGGGTAGATCCTTGGTTTCACCTTTCTGCTTTCCAAATTGCCACCAGTGGAAGGAAGACTAACCCCTTGTTTCTCAAGCACCACATCCTAACTGTCTATTATATCACAGACAGGATGTTACTTTGCCAAGAGTTAAATAATGCTTCTATACTATGAGTTAATGCTGAAGGCAAAAGAAGGGTTGGGCATTTGTACGTAAAGAAGACAGGAAAATGCTGGACAGAGATATACATATACTTCTCCAAAGAGACAAATTCCACGGGGACAAATGACACAATCTCTGCATTAATAAACCCAGAATAATACCAATATAGTAAAAGCCCTATTATCCAGCATTTTATTAACCGGCATTTCCATTAAGGGGGAGCTTGCATGTGACGGCCGTGGCTGCCACCCACCATCCTGGGCTGTCGCTGCTCTGCTTGCGGCCGCCGCCACAATCCCCTCACCCCCCCACATCTGGTCAGAAACCCCTGTGCCTCAGGTAACTGGCATTTTTAGATTATGGGCACCCCCTTTTCCCCAGTCATGCTGGTGTAAACAATGTGAGTCCTGGCCTAGGCACAATAGTGATTATGCATGCGTAGGATGGCTAGAGGCTAGAAGTCTCTACAATGTCAAAACTTCTGACCTCGATGAGGCTATGACCTACTTAGGAAACTGAGGCATGCACAGTTGAAACCTTGTTATATAACCAAAGAGCAGGAACTTTATGTTAATAAGTTATGAAGTGATAATGAATACGAGCGGTTCAAGAAAATCATACTGTTGAGTGATACTGATGGATTGAGATGTGCAAGCAGTGATTGGACCATGGTATGATTGGCAGGTGGCATGAGGCGGCCACTACAAAAGCCAGGGTAAGGCACCATCTCAGTGTGTGTGTGCGTGTGTGTGCGCGCGCGCGCATGAGCGCGTGCATGTCTGTGTACATGGTGAAGAGCACACGCACCGAGAAGCTGTGTGAGCCGAGTCTGAGAGCCTGAGAGTTTTGCGTGGTGTTGAATCTGTTGGGGGGGCTGGGGAAGATTGGGAGTGCAGGCGCTGAGTGGGGTGTGTGGGGACACCGGAATTCTCACCGTCACTTCCCCACAGGACGGGTGAAGTCTCACCCTTCCCTTTTGAGGTCTCCAAGTACTCCACTTGTGGAGGAAAGAGTAGAAATCCTCTGCCTGATGGGGATCTGACAGTAGGCCCTGCAGCCTGAGTGCCAGTGTTCTTGGCTGTCATGGCTGGTGACTGGCTGGTATGGCTCTCTGTACATATTTGTATATAGCATTCTGTTAAGTGGTTGTTAACTAGTTTATGTTGCTATGATTATTGTTATTTTTGGCTTGTAATACCGATTGCTTATTAACCCTTACTTTGGTGCTTGTATTTATTAATAGTAGTGGGGCTGGGCCACAGGCCAAAACTCTGAGGGGTTAACCCTTTCAGGCGCAAGTGAATCATAGACCCCTGGCACAGTAGAGGCCTAACAAACCTCTGTCCATGTAATTACCATAGCCGTCATGCCAGGCCAGTCTTCACCGGAAAACAGGGGTTTTACTGTATATTTTCTAGGGTGTCTCCACTAAAGGAGGGACTGCAGAACAGTGTGGAAAGATACTCCGACTGGCTAGCTCAGGTCCCTGCCTACAAGTCTAGCACTGAGTTGACTGTGAGCTATTTTATCTTCCCTCTTTGGCAGGTTTTACAACCCAGGTCAAATTCTATTTTGTCACAGCTAGAGTGTTATTGGTTATTCCCATGACTGCTGTGGAAACATACTCATGGGGTCAAATTTAAGCTACCTGCCTAGAAGCCTAAAAAAATGTGCCTGCAGGTGATATAAAATCTATAGGACTGAACACATGAAAAAACACGATCTCTAAATACAAAAAAGAAAAGACATTTACATAGAATTTAGGAGTTCTTTAACAGGCAAAAAAGCTTATCCACCACATATCTAGTGGTCACAAAATTTATAGGGACTTTACTAAAAAAATAGGATTTATTTAAAAGGCTAAACTAGGCCTATGCACCTGCTTTTTCCCCCCCTCAGTTGGTGGAACAAGGCAACTTTGAAATTTGTCAACTGAAATACCCTTCAACTATGGGAGTTGCCACATAACTGTTTGGTATCATGAGGAGGAGATGGAAAATAAGTTGACAGGGAAAAAAAGATATGCCCTGAGATTAGCTGAAAGCTATTCTAAATGTCAAGCGTTACAGAGGAAATGAAGGTTATTACAACAATGGTGAGACTTGGAAAGGGGACAGGTATGAGGAAGTTTTCTAGACAAGCAGAAAACAGTTGTGGGAAATACAGAGACAAATCCATGTGTGCAAGGTCAACTTTATGAAAAGTTTTAAAAACAAAAAGGGATGGATCCTGAATTAAATGGTACAAGTAAAAGCACAAAGAAATATCAGTCTGCAGTGTTCTAGCAAGACTTTCACCTACCTCCTCAAATGCCATAAAAAAAAAAAATCATCAGCCTTCATTACAGAGTTTTCATTCAACTAGGCTATCAAGGTTCAGGGCTTCCTCTCACCTTTTCAGCACATTTACAGACAGAATAAAACGTATATGGATGGGTGTAAAACATTGCATTTTTTCCCCTCAGTTGATTTTAATTACCTCCTTCTTGGATCCATAAACTTAATAAAATGGTAAGAGGAAGGAAAACTCACTGACTGAAGACATATTGTCCTGGCTGCCACACTGAAACCCAGGAATTTAATTTTGTCTCAATTCTGCTTTCCATTGGAATTTAGATCCAGTCACCTAGTTTTAGAAATATTAACTTATTTACTCAGATTATGAACGTGATTTTTTTTCTGTTTCTATGTGTTTCTTTTATAAGGAATGTGAATATATTAAAGTGCTAAAAAAAGAAGAGTTGACACCCCAAACCTCCATACATAACAGATTCATAATCAGTAAAAAATGTGACAAAAACATATACGGTCTAATGTATTCACCCCAAATGGTGTCAGGATGACACGGGAAAGAAAAGTAATGCATTCTAAAATTATTAATTCCTAAAGAGCATCATTTTATGAGATTGCAATGTAATGTGACATTAAAGAAGCCTCCCCCCCGCACAATTCTTTCAATTCAGCCCAATGTAAAAAACCATGCATAATACTGTTTTACATTTGTGTTCATCTGAGACAGATGCACAACAGCGAGAATGGTGTAAATGTAGTTTAAATCTGAAGCAGACAGACATACAGGCCTGTTAAACTGATTTAAATCTGCCTGGAACATTTCAAGAGTGTAACTGGAAAAAGTATGTATGATCTTGAACTAGCTTACTGTCAACTGGTTTAGTTTCCTGTGGACACCAAGGCTAAGTCAAAACAGCCCAAGGCTGAATCAATTCAGTCTTTACAGGTTAGTCAAAACTGCACAGATTAAATTGAAACCGAAGTAAACAGACATTTACCTTTGATTCAGGCAATGCATTCAGATGCCTGCATTGGCACAAGCCAGAAGCTGGAGGTACTACAGTAATGCTCTCTGGTACATAACCAAGATGGGCTGTGTGTTTGCTTCCACTTCCTGCTGCCTCCGAGGTCTCTGGGATTTGCAGTCCAGCATCACAGCAGCAGGGTTCCTCAGCACTTCCTCTTCCTACTTCCAGGTGCCTCTAGGATTTGTAGTCTACAGTCACAGCCAGTGGTAAGTTTGAGAAGGAGAAGGGGTATTTAACCCCTCTCCCCAGACCCAGACCTCAGCCGAGGTTTGCCGGGGGGGGCAGTGTCCCTCTCCCCCACCCCTCACCACAGGCTGGGCTCCATTCTCAGCTAGGCTTGCCCTCCCAACCCCCTTGTCAGCCAGCTGTCACTGCTCCACCTAGGGAGCAGAAGGGCAGGCAGGGCCAGTCCTGCTCTCTGGATCAGACAGGACAGCCCAGCCCACAAAATGCTGGGGATTGTGATTTGACTTGAACCAGGAAAGGCTCTGGGACAGAAGTTTCATAAACCAGTTTGACCCAAATCTGTTAAGTCTGCCGCTACATTCAACTAGATTTATCTTAAACCAATTTCAGTCATTTTGAAGTGAATTTATGTGCACTGAGCTTCTGTTCTGTTAGAGGTTTAAGCCAATTTCTGATCACTTAAACCAGTTTATATGTAACTTCTGTCCCTAAGCTAAGAGTTCTATGATATGGGTATGGTTAGTCCTCCAGGAATTCCACATTGCATTGCTCCTCACCTGCACACCTCCCCCAGCCCACACACAGCTGCAAATGGCCACTCTGGCATGTAGCCAGAACTCTACTGCCTCATCCCTATTTTTCATAGTTTCTAGGGTCGGAAGGGACCTGAGTAGATCATCTAGTCTGACCCCCTGCCGTGGCAGGAAAGAATACTGGGGTCAAATGA
>NW_017728950.1:42806562-42822380 GCF_001723895.1 Crocodylus porosus
CCCCCAGTTTCTTAATGAGAACGGGGTGAGAGACAGTGTCAAAAGCCTTCCAAAAGTCCAGGAAGACTATATCCACTGCTACCCCTGCACCTAATGATTTGGTGATCTGATCATAAAAGGCCACCATGCTGGTCTGACAGGACATGCCACTGATGAACCTGTGTTGGTTGCCCCTAAGCATGCAGTCCCCTGCTGGCCCCTCGTGGATGTGTGCCAGAATAATTTTCTCAAACATCTTGCCTAGGATCGAGGTAGGATTGTTTGTTTGTTCCATTTATCATTGCACTTCCTTGCACTGCATGTTCAATAAAAGTGATCTTTCTAACAGACAACTGTATCTTCACTCCCTACTTGACTGTAACCCATCACCATACCTCACTCCAGTCCTTGGGAACCAAAAATCATGGATCTATGCCTTCCCTCTCCCCGCTCCCCCCTCCAGTCAAGCAAGCACCTTGCAAACTATAGTAATTCACAGGCTATTGAAGTTTATTGAACTCACATTTAGGAAACAAGGAAAAGCACAAAAATGACAACTCTCACAAGTCACCCAAACCCTGGGACCTAAAAGCATGTGTGCAAGTGCTTCCCTCCCCACTTGGCCACTGCAAGGCATGCTGGGCTGGGCACTCCCATCCCCTGTAGGAGACACAGCACTTCACACAGTTGTAAAATGGTTCACAATTGGTGACATTTTGGAATGGTTCAATTGTCCTCTGTGGGTACTCAGAACTTCATAGCAGCAGGGGTTTTTTGTTTGTTTTGTATTTTAATTATTAAACCAATATTTTTTCTCTCATTAAATTAAAGGTAAATGTTGGGTGCCAAAATCAGCCATACATGCATGTGAGATTAAGAAACTTATTTCAGGCTTTTTGAAGCAATGCTCCTTCAATTGCTGCATATTTCTTAGGCCTCACTTCTTATTGTGGTACAGAAATATTCCATCAAGATGCATCAAGGAGATGACTCATTATTCAAAGGTTATAGCCAAGCTTTCCAGGTGGTCCAAGATTCACTAACTCAAACTTTGTTCTAAAAAACACATCAGTAGGTCAAAGTGGTGAATCATTATTGCCTGCTAGCTGAAGGGAAAAAAAAGAAAAATCTTGCTTTCAAATGGCAATGTTAAATGTTCACATTACTCCTTCAGAACTTACTGAAAGAGGTAAGGAATAGGAGTTCATGATCTGCTGTGTTACGTTTAGGGGTAGAGTAATAGATGGCCATGTCACAATCCCATTTCTCACTTCTCACTAATAATGTAATAAGGCAAAAAAGGATATAAAGCTCACACACACTTTGGACATTAAAATGTCTTAGCAAATGGTCCAGTCTGCCTGTAGTGAGATATCACTCATTGTTCAATATAAAGGTGTTTTGCTAAAAAAATATATAGGTAGACTATTGAAAGAAATACACTTCCAATATGTATTTCATTCTTGTGAGTAATATAGTTTATTAGCTCCTTAGAGCAGCTTTTTACCTCACTCTCCTTATAGTGTTAGAAATTGCTAATTAGTTATTTACCAAACTACTTTACTGGAACAACAGATAAGAAAAGAAACTTTGCATCTTACAGCTATGCCAAATCATTCTAAATAATTTTTTTTAAAAAATCACAGCCACAGCCTTTTGTAAAGTTTTACCTGTAAGTGCTTTCTTCACTCATGTATTTGGGGAGGAGGAGCGGGAGAAAGCCCACACTGACTCCAAAACATCAAGGTAACATGAAGGGATAGAAAAGCAATCATCTCTTGATTTATTTTTTTAGTTATGTAAGTATTAGGCTTGTCAAAAGTACTCCGTACTCCACATGAATTCAGTGGGATGGATGAATACTTTGTGTGTGAAACTGGAAGAAATCCCACAGGACTTCAGCTTTTAAAAAGGCAAATGTGTGCTGAGAATTGGCTGAAGCACTTGGCCCAGGTAATATTCTGCTGTTAAAATGATGTTTTTTCCTAATTGCTTATGCAAAGAAGAACACATTAGCAATGATAATAACTGAGAATTTACACTGAGCTATATACAAAGCTATCAACAACATAGATTTCTTTGTATTTGCTAAAACAATATATAAATAAATACACAGTGTAGATAACTTAAACCAGGAGGTTTAAAACATACAGCCGGTGGGCCGGATATAACCGGCTGGGCTACTGGAATTGGGAACAGTGTAGCCCTCTACAAAATCCAGGGCCCCTGGGCACCAATGGATATGGGTATTGGTGGCAGAAGAGCAAGCAAGGGCTGTGCCAAAACAACCTTGTTCACCCTGTGACCACCGGTCCTAACATCATCTGCCATGCAGCACAAGGCACAAGATGAGTTTGATACTCCTGCTTTAACACCATCAGTAAGACTATGATAAAAGTAACTAACTAATGTTCTATATTCCATCGTTCTGAGTTAAGATGCATTTGTGAATGTTGTTGAGCTACTTATTTTTGCTGCTTTCAATGAAAACAGGCATTAACCTGCTAACTTATAAAATGCTGGTGTTTCAATACAATAAGGGTCAGGTTGTGTTTCAGGAGATGGTAGCTCTAGTATGGTATCCACCTTAAATGTTTAAGGTAATCATAGCGAGTAGCACTGTGTGGTTCTGCTCAATTATTTCACTGCTTGTTTCTGTCTTGCTTTTTAATTTAATAAAAACTTTGAAGAAGAAATGCATTTTTGAGCTGTTTCTCTGGTTCTCTGAAGTGACTGATGAGGATAGCTCCATCTATTTTGTAACAGTGCTAGGGATCAATGAAGGTAATTACCCTCATAACAGAATACACATAGAAACACAAAATTTGATGAACCTATAAAGCTTTGCAATTGTCTTTGCAGCTAAATGATATTGCTGAAGCATTCTATCCTAGTGATTTGTGCGGCTGACCATTCCTGTAGTAATTCAAGCAACTTTCATGTTAATTAGACTTGCAATATAGCAGGTGTCTAAGAAGCTGTGGTGTTTATATTTTTGGATTATAAGGATTATAAAATGCTGCCTTTGAAATGCAGGGTAGAGGGTAGTTTGGGGTGCAGTTATGTGAATGTAATTCTGGTTATTGAAGAAACCTGCATGTCAAAGAGCAAGTTCTCAAAGATAAGGCACAGCAGTTTTGTCACAGCAGTTATGGAGGTCCCGTTAACTGAAATGCACATTATTCATTCTGCCTCCCAGTCAGAGGGGAGCTATTAATAAGATCACTAACAATAGGAAAGAATGGGAACGTTAGGACTCCAAACTACAACTTCGGAAGAAGAATTCACTCAGTTCAGTTACGGTTCAGCTAAGCACACTGCAAACATACATGGTAACTTCTCTGTCAACACTGCTTTTTTACCCTGCACTTCTGTTGTGGACTTTACTAAAAAATACCATAATAAAAATCATAGCATCAATCTTTGGGAATACCACAGTTATGACAGCAACATCAATGAAGAACAACCAATTCCATCTTCTTTTAAATTTAAAATTATGGTTACATACAGAACTGTATTAATATATATTTTCATACTAATGATTATACAAATTATGCATTAGAGAGTCTATATAGCTGTCTTCCCTTGTGAACATCAAAATTTAAAATGTACTTTCATTTAAAAAAAAAAGTATGGACTATTCCTTTCTATTATATTCCTTTCTATTATTAAATGAATTGCCCAAAATTACACAAATCAGGCTGTGTACAGATGTTCAGGGAGGTTAGCTCGCATTAAAAATGGCCATCTGATGTAACTTAGTTAGATGGATCTACATGCAAACTGTACAGAAATTCAGGACAGTTAGATTCATCTGAAAATGGCTGACCTGATCTAAGTTAAGTGTACCTCTGAGGTTAATTTAGCTTGGGTCCAGTAGGACCAATCTAACTGAATTTCTGTGCAGTTCCCAGCACAGCCTTGGGGCTGGGAAAGCCCAGCTGCTGACCTCAGCCCCAGGCCTGCACTTGTCCTGCCGCCTTCCTGGAACCAGGCTATTTATAGCTCCCCGGCTCAAACAGACAGACAACCTCCCTACCACAGAGGAACAGCCAGTCCCACCCCTATCCCACAAGCTGCCCCCTCAAGTCCCCCTGATCCCACCAAACCCTCCCAGACCATAGCGGTCCCTTCTGGACTCTGCCTGTCCCCCAGTACCTCCCAGACTGCCCCAGAGCCTGCTTGTCCCCTACCCCCGATCCTCCCCTATACTCATGGGCGACTGGTGCCTCCCAAGTATGGGGAGCACCAGATCACTGACCGGGGGGGGCCCCAGCAGCCAATCACCAACTGGAGCGAGGTCCCCCAATGGCCGATCACCGAGCCAGCAGCAAAACCGGAACTGCATTTCTACTGACACTTCTAGTTTCATGACTGGTGCTTCCAGGGGGTGCACAGCTGATCTCAGGGGGCGCACGTGCACCCACATGCACCCCCTACACGTCCCCAATGTCCATACTGATTGACCTTAGATCAGGTGGCTATTTTAATGCAATCTAACCTCCCCCTAACCTCCAAAATGTGTACTTGACCTCAGTGGCTATGCCAGGAATGGAGTTGGTTCCCAGTTCAGTGTCCTATCCATTGGTGCAGACAACCTACCTGGGCTAAGCGTACAGAGGGCTGAGCTCCTATAGTGTGGAATAGAACCATAGCCTCTCCTTCAGCTGTCTCTGAAGAGACTATTCTGCTGGATTATCAGGTCCCTTCTTGTAAATGTTTGAGCCATTTCTTCTGAATTAAACATCAAAGGAGGACTCTGCAGTTTCAAGTCAGCCAGTGTGCACAAAGTTAATTTAGTATTTAATTAATTCCTTTCACTTTACATAACAATACTTGATAATCAAATTAGAATTTCAAAGTATGTACACATTTGCATTTCTTTATGATCAAAAACCAGTGAAATAATAGGTTGTTTTAAGGTGCATCTTTTCTTGGAGCCAATTAAAAAGTGAAGATACAATTGTTGTGATGAACATATTGAGCATTGTTTATTGCACCAAATATTAATTGCTGATAACATTCACGTACCATCTTGATCTCAGTAGAATTTCACTAAAAACTAATTACCTTGTAATATTCTCTTATCAACTTCACATTTCACTTTTTAGAAGTTCATCAAAGGTCAAAATGTCTATACAGCATTGGTGTGTTCCAAAAGAGCCGCCCAGTCAGATGCTATGATCCCCTCTTTCTGTTTCTAGCCAGCAAAAAGCCATTAATGCATTTAATTTCTTTAAAGTTTACTAACTTTACTTTTCCCATATATGTGATTGATCTGATTTATGCAGGAAAACCACTAATCTCCTCCATAACCCCTCCAGTTCTACAAGTCAGGAAAGGAAGAAGAAAAAAAAGAGGGAAAGGACTGGCTATATGACCAGCATAAATGTGAAGGTTTGGACTCTGAAGAACACTGGACCACTCAAGTGGAAGACAGGGCACTGTATGAATAACATCATGCAAGTCTCACAGGAAGGCTAATTTCTTCTGGAAACTGTTTGGGGCAGCCAGGACAGCAGCAGCAAACTCTGGCCACTCCTTCTGCATTATGCATCACTGTCACTTCTCTTCCCATACCACTGCAGGATCCAGAACTGGAGCTAAAGCCAGGGAAGGAGACATATAGTCTCTTTCCCAGTACTACCCAGGGTGTGGTACTTCTGTGTCAAACTATCAGTAGTTTGACATGAAATACTGAATTAAATGTTTATGTTAAAAAACATTGATACAGAGAATAGAAAAGATGTGTGAGGGCACATCATTTTGTTCTCTTGATCGTTACAACCCATATAAAAGAGAGTAGATGTTGCTGCATACCTTCTAAAGCTTTTGATCTAACAAATCCAGCATCCCAATGTCACTCATTTTCTATGCTGATTAAATTGTTGCCAAAGCCAAAGAACTCTCATCCTAATGCGCTGTGCTTTAGTAAAGCTAAACTCAGTAGAAGGTTTTAATTTGTTATGGTTTGCTTTATCTATTTCAGTGGGTCACAAAACTGCATGGTTGCATGCCAAAGAAAAAATAGATATTATTTAGTCTTGGTATAGCTCTAAACAGGGGAAGATTGCGGGGGTGCAGTGGTATGGCCATACCCCACTTTGTGACCATATAGCAGGAGCAGCAGTCGGGACCTTTAAGTCCCCAAAAAAGGCAAGAATTCCACCTCCCCTTCCCTCCCCCATGCACAGGGGTACTTCCCTTAACCTCCGTTTCCCACCTCCACCCCCTACCCGTTGCTGCCATAGTCCCCATTTCTCCAGAGGTGAGGGGAGATCCTGCCCTGCCTCAGCCAGGCTGCACAGGGCCTGCACTCAATCTCAGGATAATGGTAGCTGTGGGCAGGCAGGATCTCCCTCCCTGAACCTACTCCCAGACAAGCCAGGAATACCTGGGGGGAGGGGACCAGGCAGGGAGGGGGAACCTATACACCTACCACTACCACTGTTAGTGTCCCAGGCTGAGCCCAGCCTCTGCACAGCCTAGATGTATTGACAATGTGTAGGGGATGCATGCACCCTGAGGCAGTGCCTACAGGCAGTCACTGCTCACTACCACCACCTAGCCACCGACACCACTGGCAACGTCTGCAGGTAGTCGCTGATTGGTACTTTCTACCCTGCCTTCCTCACCGCACACAGCTGCAGCTGCCTGCAGAAGTTCCCCACTTGTCGCCAACATGCCCCCACCACTAACACCACCACTACCACCTGCAGGTGGTCGCCATGCCCCCCCAGCCTGGGGAGGCATGCAACGTTCATGCTGGTGTGGTACATGGGAAAAACTCAGGACGCCTTATAGACTCACTGTATACATAGATTCATAGATTGTGAGGCTGGAAGGGACCTTGCAAGATTTTCTGGTCCAGCGCCCCTGCACAAAGCAGGAAATACAACCGGGGTCAAGTAACCCCAGCAAGGTGACTGTCCAGTCTTCTCTATACATAGAGACATGTGCATACATCTATTGATATGCACATGTCTGCGCGTGTATACATATCAGGTATCCAGTTTGTAGCTGTATTGGTCTAGAGGAAGAAGGAATCAAAACTCATGGCAGAAGTAATATCTTTATTAAACCAGCCAGATTTTGACAATAAAAATTCTTTAACTGCAATCTTTCGGGCACAAACCCCCTTCTTCAGACATAGGAGAAAAGATTGTGAAAGTTCTCCTGGGGTGCCCAACTTTTCTGAGCCTAATCTGTGTATAAGATTAACTATTCCAAACAGATTTTACCACACCTTCAACTCTCCTGTGAAATATAAGCTTTCATTTCTGCCCAAGAGAACTTTTACAATCTTTTCTCCTATGCCTGAAGAAGGGTGTTTGTGCCCAAAAGTTTGCAATTGAAGATTTTTTTTTGCCAAAATCTAATTGATGTAATAAAAGATCACCTCTGCCATGAGTTCTGATTCCTGTGTACGTATATGTAAAGACAACCATCAGCCGTGTGTGCATGTGTGTGTATGCATCTTAAACTCACTGGCTATCTTAAACACACAGCTCCTGTGTGTAAGAGGGTGCTATGCTCAGTGGTGACACACAGGAATGCACAGGGGTGCACGTGCATCCCCTGACAACCAGTGTTCCCCACTTAGGCAATGGGCAGGGGAGGCAGGTGGGAGCACTGGTACTCCTCCCCACCGCCCAAAGCACCGGCTGGGGAGTGGGGCACTTGTGGGTTGACGCAATCAGCCATGGGCCTCCCCCACCCAGGTCAGCATGATAGGCCATAGGGGGACTCCCCCCCCCGGTTGCTGACTGGCCACTGGGTGGGCAAGTGCTGCCCACTGACTCAGTCCTGACCCATGCCTGGATGGAAAGGGATAGGAGCTCCCCTCATCCTCAGGACAGCAGTAGCAGGTGGGCGAGCAGTGAAAGGGACCTACCTTTGAGTAGGAAGGGGATTTTTACCTGCTTTGGGGACCTAAAGTCCCCAACTGCTGCTCCCATTGCATAATCTGCCCTCCCCAGCTGAGAAGGGGGTGAGAGTTGGGAGCAGGACATGTATCCATGCCTGAAACACCAGTTGCTTCATAAAAGCCCTCACCCCTTGCAAAATCCTGGATCCACTTCTGGCTCTAAAAACTTCAGCAGCTTCTCCAAAGCTCCTTAAAAGACCTTGACAATGAGAACCTCATGTACCAGCCATGCTTCTAAGAGGAGTAGCATCGCAGTCTATAATATGGAAAGCTTCACAAACAAGGCCAGAAAAGTTGAAACAGTTTTAAAATGTTATGGTAACATTCTGACTCTCAAGCAGTCTGGTGGCTCTTTTATAGTGCTTATTAAGTATTGACAGAGTTACAACTTCTTGCATCTAAGCCATTTAAAAAAAAACCAACTTTTTTTTTGTTGGGTCTTTTTGACCTTCACTGAAAATTATTTTCCTCAACTGTTTTGAGTACCATGCTCTTCAGAGTCTTGCAGCCTAATGTACTAAAACATTTACACTGACCCCAACCCCATTAAAAAAATAATCACAAAAATGTCCTGATTTGGGCAACACCGGAGTTCCAAAATGCGATCACTCCTTTCATGATCTGCCAAGCATTTTCACTAAGGGACACTAGAACATCCAAGGACCGCCTCTCCTTAACTCCTCTCAGCATGTAAAAAGGAAATTAAAAACAAAATATTTGGGGTTGTAAATCAACATGAAATTTAAAAAATAAGCAAAGTCGCAACTCAAATTTCAGTCTGCAAGTGAAGAATGCTGAAACAGCAGAGATAGGAGTAGGCAGGAGTCTCTTACAAAGTTGGAAGCTAGTAAGGACACAGCAACAAACACCCTAGTTTTAAAAATAACTCCATGTATCCTTTAATGAACACAGGTGGTCAGGGGCTTGGTTTTACTTCCCATGTGAATGACAGGTCTCCTAATCGGTTTCCTAAACCCTAGCAGGAGTGGAAACTAGTGCTGACCAAGAGGGAAAACTATCACTAATTACCAGATCCCAGTTCTGTAAGGCATTCTTTGGAGGTTCTCTCTCCAACTATTGACCCTGACAATCTGCCTAAGCTTGAGTGCTCAGCCTGGCTTGCAGCACACAACGGATTGTACATATGACTCTTTCATCTTGTACAGAAACATACTTACGTTTAAACAGAGACAAGCAGAGAAAGAGCTGACACCGTGGGCATCTGATTTCAGTTGTTTTCCTTTCTTGTCCAGTGACATAAATTTTTTCCCTGCTCCAGGTACACAAAAAACCCCCACTGAAAGCTGAAGTAATAAAAAATTCATTTATACTCCAATTTGAGTTGGGAGGTTTACATTCTCTCGCATGTGGCACCCAGGTGACCTAATTTCATTTAAAAAAAAGAAAGAAAAAGAAAAACCACATTGCATTCCACTCTTCTTAAGCTCTGCCATCTTTTATCACCATTGTCTAACAAGATTAGTGTAGCTTTCAGCATTGCAGCTTTCACTCACTAAACATTAGGTTACAGGAGATATTCACAATTGCATGGCCCACTGTTCATACAAATCATCCTGCACTTCACGTTACACAAGGCTTGAACCATGAAGAATGCAGCAGCAATTTAGGCCACAAAAAAAGGAGTGAAAGAAGGCGGGGAGGGAGGTCAAGGTCATATTGCATTATATATGGAGTCACACACATTTCACATAGCCTGACAGTGCTGAGGGAAAAGCACTATACACAGAAAAGGAAACCTAAAGAGGAAACACTCAGATGCCATTTTCAAACTGAATCCTCTAAACATGTTGACTGACACAAGTAGTGATTAAATTACTATTTCATATGATATCACAGTGAAATGTGGTATACTCTACTACAGGAAAGCTCTCTCAAATAGCAGGCAGGAAACACTATCAAGTTTGTGGACCCAAGTGTAAAATTAAAACATTGTATTTCTTTTAAGCCTGGATGAACCTTTTTGGATCAAATAAGAGCTCATACTGCTGCTCAACAATTTACTAAGACAAGTTGTATGCTCATCTGTGCTTTCTAAATGCAGGCAGAAGAAAAATGGTAGCAAAGAAGCAGGAGCTTCCTGCATTTCTCACTCAGCCTGCACGGCAAAGTCCTGGGAACCTGTCAAGTAGGAAGCTCTTGGCAATACTTCTAATCCAGAGGTTTTCAACCTTTTTTAACAAGTATACCCCTTCTGTCTCAAAGTTTCAGCTCATGTACCCCTTTATAATTTTTTTCTTGTTTTTAAGGGGAGGGCAGACCAAGGCCCCCAGAGTGAGGGAGGGAGTGGGGCTAGGGCAGGCACTGCACAGCTGGGGCAGAGTGGGGAACGGAGCCACAAGTGGCTTGTCCAGGGGGCACAGCTCCCACTGCTACACGCACTCCAGGAGGGCATGTGTCCCTGGATCTGCATGCGGGGCAGGGCAGACTGCTGCTGCGGGCTGCGGCATTGGGCTGGAGCTGCACTTGGTGCAAGCAGTGATGGTGCTGAAAGGGGAGTTATGGGGGAGTTTCAGCCACCCCAGGATTTGCTGTAGTCCCCCCCCGCCCAGTGCCACCACCACCCGCCCTGAGCACATCCCAGCTCAGCCCCTCACCAGGAACAGCTCAATGCTGCCCTGGTCCCAGCCCGCAGTGGCAGTCCACCCTCACCCCACATGCAGACCTGGGGGTGTCCCCCATGCCCTCCAGGGGTGTGTGTACTGGCAGGAACCACCCCCACATGTATGCACAGCTCAGTCCTGCACCCCACCCTGACTGGGCAGCCCTTGTCCCCACTACATCCTTCACCACTGGGACCTCAATCTTTCCCCCACCCCACACCCCTTCCCTCACAACAGACTTACCAGCTGGATCCAGCTGCTCTCCACACTGGCCTCCTGTGTGCTGCAAAATGACTGCACACACACACATGGCATTTATCAGCCTTATCAATCCTGCATACCCCCTACAACCTTTTTAAGTACCCCTAGGGGTACACATACCCCTGGTTGACAACCACTGTTCTAATTCAATAATTCTCAAGCGTGATGGTGTGGCATGCAGAGATGCCTTTAGATCATTCAAGGCTGCCATAGAATATTAAAACAATTAGGTGTGCAAAGAGGAATCACAAGATAAACTTCAAATGAGAATTCAGTGTTAAAAACATTCTGACCTGTTCTGTTTTTAATTTTTTAATTTTTAATTCTTTGCAGCAAAAGAATGTCTCTTTTTTTTCTGTAGTCAAAGAAGGAGTGAAAACTAAGTGCTGGCCTTTTCTGAGTCTAACAAGGTTGAGAATCACTGTTCTATTTTACACAGAGTTTAGAAGAGTCCAATGAAGTATGGTTAAAACTTTTGCAACCCAAACTCCAGGCTTTCCTAAGTTCCTCTGTGATCACTAAACAAACAGGGATATGGAGCTCTTTCTGAGACTTTTGACAATAGAACTGGACAAAGAATTTGAGGGAAATAAATTACCTAAGGAGTGGAGTTTCAGCTGAGGTCAAACTACACACTAGAATATGCCAAATTCGTGAAAACTGTGCATCTACACATGGTATTAAATACGAATTAATAAATTCTGGCACTTATTGCACCAGTGTTTATTGGTCCTGGCCACACCATCTGAAGGTGTGCTTGAGACCACAGCATGCTGAGCCAGGCTGGAGTAGCCTCGGCTGGCAGGGGACCCAGGGGTGTCAGCCTGCCAGCCCAGGGCTGCTCCAACCCAGCTCAATATGCCACAGAAGGGCTGGCTAGTGCATGAGGGTGCTCCAGTGCAGAGTCAGCCAGTAGTCAGCCCCACTGAAGCACCCTCATGCCCCAGCCAGCTGCATCAGCTTCTACATGTGTGGTGTTGCAGAGTAATGAAGGACTCTGTGCAGGATAGTACTTGCATTTACTCATATTTACTTATAGCACTCATGTAGATGTGTGAGATGTTTACTGCAGAGCTCATTAGTCAATCCCCAGTAAATGTCTTGTGTAGATACACCCACCATTTCAAACAATGAAATGTCAAAATCAAAACATAGAAACAACAGGGGGGGACAAATTAAAAAAAAAAAATTCAATTTTTAAAATCCAAACAAAAACTAAGCAGTAGTGCAGACATATTTTGAAAATAAAACCAAGATTTTTTTTTTCTTCTATTCTCATCTTCTGATTATGGAAGAGTTTGTGATAATCATTCCTGATTTTAAAAAAGCAGCCCATCCACTTTACCTTCATAATTCTTGTAACTTAACTTTGAGAAATGCATACACTCAACGCCATTCAACTTGAGGCATCAAAACATTTGATTAAACATTCAAACTATTATAACCCAATGAAACACACTAAAAGATATCCTCTACCTAAGAACACAGAGAAGTATCCTCTGAAAAGTCACTTATCTACAAGAATCCCAAACTGCTTTAGCACAGCTTTTTTACAATATGGGAAAAATCCTGTGAGCTTAATGGGTGTAAATTAGAAATCAATTTACATATGAAAAATACCCCCATTCTATCCACACGCCTGCATTTCCCTAAATAAAGCTGATCTCAAGTTCTGCCTATATTCAATATGTTCTGTATTAGAACCACCCCTTGTCTTGAGATATTTCGGTATTGACAGACCCTACTAAAATGGAGTATATTCACATACAGGGAATGAGTCAACAGAAGAACACAGCAAGAATTTACAGACTTTCTCTTATTCTTCCCTTGATTATGATCTGAAGAGATTGCTTCACCAGCAATTGCCCCTTCTCTAGGCAGATACTTATGCACTCATGAAGAAGTTGCTGTGGGATACAGTAGTCTTCTTTATGATTATTAGTTGTGTACACTCAAAGTGTTGGCATAGAGATCTAGCAGGAGAAGAAATCTACCTCTTCCTAGATGTACAACACTCCAGATTTGGGTTTTTAAGCAAATGTTTATTTAAGAACACTTTTCAGAATTATGGTAATTGAACCTCTAAATATGATTTTAAAAATACAATTATCAGCTAATGCTGTGTGGTACAGCACCATATTTTTAGACTTAAAAAGTAACTTGCTTCATTATAGAAATGATTGCTTTCTTAAGCCTTCCTTTAGAGATCATATATTTATTTTTCTATAAAAATATATGATGGATGGATACATAAAAAAATGGAGTGAGAGAGGGCATATGTTGTACAGGGAAAGCTGTGTCTGTATTGACTTTAGAAGGGATAGCAGGAAAGGAAGGGTATAAATTCCCCACTTATTTTTAAGTCCACATATTATGAATTGGCAATGTTTACCTCTTTCATTTTTCTCTCATTATTTCTGATGCAATTCTGACTATAAAATGAATTTGTCAACATTTAAAATTCAGTTATCCAGAATTAGTGGCAATAGGTGGTAGGTATTGTGAAATTATCTGAAATAACCACCTGGAGGCTCAGGTGAGAGAGCTCCAGGTGGAGGTTAGCAGGCTGAGGGGAATCAGGGAGATGGAGGATGAAATTGACACCTATTTCCTTTCCCTGCAGGGCCACACACCCAAGGAAGAAGCACCTCGGGAAGTGCCATCCACTGCAGTGACAGACAGTCACCTCCAGAAACAGGGCTCGCAACACAACAGTACCACTTCCTCCAGTCCAGCTGGGGAACAGGTCCTGGCAACTCTGGAGGAGAAGGAAGGAGAGGAGGCAACCAGAGAGGAGGCAACTCCACACTCTCCATGCTCTGAGCAGGCCAAAGAAGCTAAGCAGTCCTGGAGGAAAAAGCGTCAAGTGATCGTCATAGGCGACTCCATCCTGAGAGGTACGGAGGCCCCCATCTGTCGCCAGGACCCCTCAACACGCGAGGTCTACTGCCTACCTGGAGCAAAGATTCAAGACTTGAAAGGGATGATCCAGTCCACTAATTACTACCCCATGGTCCTAATCCATGTGGGAAATAATGATGCGGCCAGAAACCCTGATCACCTGATGGTGGACTTCCACGCTCTGGGGGGTGTGCTGAAGAAGGTAGGTGCACAGGTGGTTCTCTCTTCTGTCCTACTAGTGAGCAGACGTGGAGGACAGCACGAGACGTGCATTGCAGAGACCAACTGGCAGCTTCGGGAATGGTGTCTTGAGACGGGCTTTGGCTTCCCCAACCACAACCCGCACATCACAAGAGACATGCTTGGATGGGATGGGCTCCACTTTTCCCCTAAAGGTAAGTGTGTGTTTTCTTCTAGGTTGGCAGACCTCCTCCGGTGGGTTTTAAACTAGGCTGGTTGGGAGAAGGGGAAGACAAGGGCAGAGGAATCATTGGACTGCCAAACCAAGCAACACCCGCAAGTACAGCCCAGCCTAGGCCGATGAGCAGAACATATACACAGGTAATCAACAGGGGCCAGGGCAATGCTGAAAGTAGGGGGCCAGTGCACACATCCTCAGGAGGCCTCAAATGCCTCTACACAAACACTCATAGTATGGGAAACAAGCAAGAGGAACTTACCCTCCTGCTAGCTGACACCAACCCAGACATAGTGGAGCTCACTGAAACATGGTGGGACCCAACGCATGACTGGGCGGTGAATATCAAAGGCTATTGGCTGTACAGGAGGGACAGGACAGGGAGGAAAGGTGGGGATGTGGCGCTCTACATTACATTAAGGAGGAATACACATCCTCATCAATTAGCAAAGAGTCAGAGGAAAGGCAGTCTAAAATGCTCTGGGTTAGAATACAAGGCAGTTGAGGGGAAAGAGACTTAATGGTGGGGGTCTACTACAGACCACCCAACCAAGGGAAACAGCTAGACCAGGAATTCTTAAGTCAGTTCACAGAGGTAGTTAGGTCAAAGGACATTGTCATCATGGGTGACCTGAACTTTCCAGACATCTGCTGGGAGGAGCGGTCAACCAGGTCTGACCGCTCACGTAGGTTCCTAGCCAGAGTGCAGGACCTCCACCTGACCCAGGAGGTGCACAGCGCCACCAGGGGAGACGCCTTGTTGGGAACCTAGCCAGAGTGCAGGACCTCCATCTGACCCAGGAGGTGCTGGCCACGGGTGACAACCTGGTGAGGGGGCTGCGCGTGGTCAACCACCTGGGCAACAGCGATCATCACCTGCTGGAATCCACCATCCAGTGCAAGGTGGTAGCCCTAGATTTCAGGAGGACGGACTTCAATAAGCTAAGAAGAATAGTCGGGGAAGCACTGAGGTCCCGGAGGAGAGGGGAGCCAGGTGTCCAAGGAGAGTGGTTGCTCCTTAAGGAGACGATCCTCCAAGCCCAAAGGGAAGTAATCCCAACACAGATCAAAGGGGGCAGGAAGGCGCAAAAGCCCCCATGGCTCACCAAAGCATCTGGAAATGTCTCCTAGCTAAAAGGGAGGTGCACACCCAATGGAAGGGAGAGGTCATCACCAGGGAGGACTATACCGCAGTTGCTCGGGGATGCAGGAGGGCAGTCAGGAAGACCAAGGCAGAGATGGAACTGGGACTAGCTTCCTGGATCAAGGACAACAGGAAGTCCTTTGTTAAATATGTAGGGGGCAAAAAGAAGGTTCCGGGTAATGTGGGGCCCCTGCAGGACACGCTAGGAAATTTGGTTGTCACACCAGACGACAAAGCTAACCTATTTAATGAATTCTTTGCCTCCATTTTCCTGAGCGGGGAACAGAACAGTCACCCCGCCTCTGGGCCCCCCTTAGACCCAAGGGGAGGTGTACCTAGGCCAAGGGTTAGTGAAGAACTAGTTAGGGCACTTCTGGAGGGACTATATGTATTCAAATCAGCTGGTCCGGATGATCTCCACTCCAGAGTACTGAGGGAATTAGCTGAGGTCATTGTGGGACCCCCAGCACAGCTTTACAAGTACTCATGGTGCTCTGGTGTGGTGCCAGAGGACTGGAAGAGGGCCAATGTGGTTCCCATCTTCAAAAAGGGGAGGAAGGAGGACCC